>NC_089490.1:116334124-116679124 GCF_036850765.1 Saccopteryx bilineata | reverse complement strand
AATGGGACCTGTTTTAAGGGAAAAATAAATAGATAGATCTGACCAGGCCTCTAAAACAAGCCTATGAAGAAGGTAATAATGGTGAAGATACTCATTGGCTCTTTGGCCAAGTTTGTCATGAAAACATGTTTATGGATGTTCTTGGGTGTTTTTCATTCTGGCATGTACATTTTAAATAGTAAGAAATCCAAGTAATTGCAGGAAGTGTTTAAGTGGGGAATGGGAGGGGGCACTGAGTATTGGTCAATGGGGAGCAAGTTCAGTTTGTTTCTTGGGCCACTGGAGTAAGGAAGGAAGGGGAGTGTGTCATCTGCTGGATCCGACTTGTGTGGCAGACCTGCCCTGCGGAGCTGCGACTTTTAAAGAGTTCATTAATGCAAGTCGGAGATCGGGCAACTGCAGACACCCTCAGACATTTCTGAAAGGGGAGGGTTGTGTGCTTTGCCAGTGTATTCTGGTAGCAGTTTGATTCCCTTGCTTTTATTTTAATTTCCATAATTAATGGCATCAGAGATGTCTTTGGAAGACAGTTTGCTTTAAATGTGGCCCATTACTCCAAAATGCCCGGGTTATTTTAGGAACCCTACTCTGCCTCCCGAGCTCTGAGCTCTTTCGCAGGACTTCTTTTGGACCGGTCCAGGAGGTAGAGTACTTCCCGAGTCGACTCCTGCAGAGGTCACTTTTTGTGCGCAGGGTCGTCCCCAGCGTTTGCGAGTAGCATATGCAAGTGGTTGTGCTGACTGCACTCACAGGCTTGTAAATTTTCACCCTGGGAAATTAGCAACAAAGCCCGATCTGTCTCGCGGCTGCTTTGCACTTTCCGAGGGCGGCTGTACTTGACTGAGCTGCAGAACAGGAACACGAGAGAGAGAGCGAGCGAGCGAGAGCGAGGGAGCCAGCGAGAGAGGGAGGGAGAGAAGGAGAGAAGAGGGGAGGGGTGGGGGCGAGAGGTAAATAGTCTTAAATCGGAAGGGAGCTGCTTCTCTGTGGTCTTGACAAGCGCTGCCTGGGCTCCGCCGGCTCAGTAATAACTGAGTGACCTTTTCTTTGGCTGTATTATGTCTGGCTGGGAAGGGATTGCATTTTGCAGCTGAGAGCCGGGGCTTCCTTCAGCTCGCCTCCTTGCGTGCTGCTGGGGTAAGTTGTCTTGAGCCAGGACAGAGAGGCAGACTCGGACTGCAGTTGCCTAAAAGGAGGACACCTGTGGCTCAGATGCGGTCAACACCATTACTTGGCGGATCTTTAAGGACCTCATTATTTTAAACTTAAAAAATAGAGATTTTCCTCCCTTCTTCTTTTTTTTTTTTTTTCAAACAATGCTTCTTTTTGACCTTTTCCAAGGAGAAGCGCTACAAAGCAGCCACTGTGCTTTCTGAACCGCCTCCCCCTGTATCGCTTAATTGAGAAGGTAAGTGCAGCAACTGTGTACACACGCGGCGGCTTATTTGCGGTGTGTGTGTCTGCGGGTGCGCGCGTGCGTGTGCGGATGTGGGTATTTTTTTCTTCCCCGAGCCTCCTAATGAGGCATAAACTGGAGCTGCAGCCCAGCCCCGCACTGCAACTTTCGCTCGGGCTGCAGCTCTGCCGAGACGGTTTTGTTTAAATCATGTGAGGCTTCATTATTTTTATGATGAGACATGAAATGCAGGCGGAAGATGAGGATGGAAGGAAAGAGAGCGGTTGCGGCGCGGAACGTCTCAAGTACTACTCGATTGGATAATAGTCAAAGTTCACGCTGAATTGCAGCATTTCCACACCCCTGACTCCCAGGGACAGAGGGGCAGGGAGAGTTTGGCGTTAGGACGTGTTCACTCTGGCCTGGCCCGTAGCTGGGGGATTCGGTCCTAGGTGGGTTCTGGAGCCCCCTTCTCCTTACTTACTGGAATTCATGGCCCCCACCTCCTCCATAGTTTAAATTACAATCTTTTGGTTCTTGTTGACACTTCTGCGTCTCCCCACTCTGCCATAACACAGTGTGGTTCCTACGAGATGGAAAAGTGACTATTTGGGAAGGAGGGGAAGGAAGCAGTGCATGAGGAGAAGTGGCCAAAAGAGCAAGATTCCATAGAACCAGGTGCCTATATCCTAATAGGTTCATATTCAAACTGATACAGCACATTTTTATGAGGGGGGGGTGTCTTCCCAGATAGCTGTTATGAAATACAACTCAGATTTATGATCTTTTTCATATTGAGCATGATATGCTATGCTAACGCTGCATGTGACAGTTTAATCAAAGCCATTTGTTACCACGAAGCTAAAAGGGGCCGCTGGGATTTTAGGATTACGGGCAGAGTTTAGGGAAGCATGTGGCTTTGTCATTCGCCATCATTTTGCACACTGCCACACTGCAAGGGGCTCTGTGTGTGCGCTGTGCCTCGTCTGGCCGCACTCGTACCATCCCCCACCCCCTGCCGCCACTCAGACCCCGCTCCCAAAGTGGCTTCACAATAGTCGGTCCTCAGAGGTGTAGGCTGCGCACCAGGTCCACACTTGAGCTAAATAAGAAGGCCCCCTTTCACGTCTACCTTTGGGCTTGGTGCTCACTGCGAAGCCACTGCAATTCAGGCACGCCTAAGTCAACTCATGCAGAAAAAGGAGAAAAGTTTTGGTAAGGTTACAATCTATCATGGATGCACTTTGCCGGCGCTCGGCACTCCTGGCTGCTCAAAAGCCTGCCTGCTCTTCTGCTGCTTTTGTGTCTTTCTAAAAGATCCAAAATATTATTGTTGTAACTGCTTTGAAAGACTGCTGCTTAAACCAATTAATGTGGCTAGGTGCAACAAATACTGCTACATTCTTTGCAAAGCATCCCTGTGTGGCGGCAGAGACACAACCACAAAAGGCTGGAGCATAACTCCGCAAGGGATTCTTTGTTAGAGTGTATGTATGTTTCTTATTTTTTTTTTTTTTTTATTTTGCATGTGAGCTGCATCAAAATTGAACTCAGTCTTGCAAATCTCTTGTTGGCCTTTGCCAAGCACTAGCACTTTGCTGCCATGGTAACTGTAATTAAACTGATAAGAGTGGAAAAATGTCAGTATCTCTGAGCCTTGCAGCTGCATTGGAGAAAAAGGGAATCAAATTGGTTCCCAGCTCCATTGCTCAAAAAGGGGAGGGGGTGATGGAAAGATGGGGGGGGGGTTGGGAGTTGAAGGGGAAGAACAGAGTTAAGCAGCTCCAGCGTCTGAGATCTGGGGACATCTATTTGCATTGTTGTCCCTTAGGGGGCTGCAGCCTGTAGGGATGCTCTGGGCCAGTGAACAGAGAGAAACAAGCTTTTAGGCCCAATCCAGTTCTCCAGTCGGGGCTGGGGGCTGGGAGAGGATGAAGATGGGCAGGAGGAGAAAAAAAAATCTTTTGTTTGGTACCTCTTGGCAATCGAATGGCCATGTTGGCCAAATTCTTTTAATCTGTGTCACTGCTCCCAGCTGCAGAACCCACATTCCCATTTTAGCATCTTCCTGAGGCACCTCATCTCTGCCAACCCCCTTTATGAATTCCCTCTAACAATTCCTTCTCCCAAATTGTGCTCTGTGAATCTTCCGATGGGGACAAAATGTTTTCCATTTACTATGTGTAGTTAGTCCAAAAATATAAAAGACTGTGTCTAAGTGCTGCAAATCTTTTATTATGATTATTTTTTTAAACCCCTGTGTGTTGTGGAGTTGTGGTTACTTTGTTGTGTTAACTACTGAAGCTGAGACTGCTCGGATGAATGGCACAGAACAAGGGAACATAATGGAGGCAATCAACCGTTAGGCCGCCTCACAAAGCAATCCAGGCAATTAAAAGCTCACCAGAGTTTAAATGAAATGGTTCTACTTATTTCTGCACACCACACTGCACAGGCTATTATTTATGTCTTTTTTTTAATTATGATTTCCCTTAAACTGTCAAATAACTCAGAATGGCAGGGTCTCAGAGGCAATAAGAATTTCTCTCAGAACAATTTACATGCCAATCTAAAACTAGTTATGAGTCCTGATGTGCTATGAGCAACTTGTGCAGTATTTCTGTGCTCCAAACACATAACTCTACCCAGACCTGTTCTTCTGGATCGTGAGGGGAGGCTACTGACTGCTTTATACCTCTTAGGTTTATGGCGAAGTGATGACTACAGAATAGTTCTTTTTTGACAACTGGTAAAGTTGCATAGTATTGAAAAGATTTCCTTTTTCAAGAAAAAAAAAAAGTGAGGGTGTTCTCTAAAAAGAAGGCACCAGAATGGAGTGTAAAATATCAAAGTCCTTTTATGCCCAAGGCCAAACAGAATGCAAGAGTTTCAAATATTAATTGGCCTCTGTGTGCTAAGTTAAAATGTCAACACAACAAAAACATTTTGTGAAGACAAGTAAGATAGTGTTGCTTATGCCAAATGTTGGTATTCCCTGCCTGGCTTGCAGAACATGTTGAATATAGATAGCTGACTTTCCATGCTTGATGATAGTAACCCAACTCAGAAATATAGCTTAGCTATAACTAAGAAGGATTTTTACCAAAAAAAAATTAGCTTTTGTGATATAAAAATAATAGGCTTATAAATTGGACAATTAGAATAGTTATTCATAACATATCTCTAGATGTTTTCGGTATTGAAATCTAGAATGTCACTTAGTAAAAAATTTCTCCCTCCCCTTAGATGTATGGTTAAGAGACACTAGGGTATGATCTGTACTATAATTAATGGGATTCATTTGTGTGTGTGTGTGTGTGTGTGTGTGTGTGTGTGTAACCTTGCTAGAAGACAGTAACTAGTTCTGATCAAAGAAACTTCATTTGTTAGAAGTTCTAGAGAGTGAGATTTAGCAGAGCTATCAAGGGTTATGATTAATCTACACTAGACCCTTAGCTTCTTCAAAGAAAAGGAACAGAAAGCAGGCTATAGGAATACCACCTGCTCTTCTCTTCAAACCCAGCTGCTAGTCTGCAGCTCCGGAGACCACAGCTATGCATATCATGCAGCAAGAACAGCCACCCTGCTTTCCTCAGTGCTACTGCTTGCTCCATTACTGTACCCAGAGAAGTTATTTTCTAATGGAAGTTCAACCTTATAACAATATTATGTGCAATTCGTGTATTATTTGTAGCTAGGAAAGTTAGCCATCTGCGAGGGTATGGTACCTTGATGATTCTTATCAGGATGATTCAAAAAAGATAAAGATAGTGAAGGTAATAGAGGCGAAGTCTTCGTCACAAGGCATCAGAGGAAACTGAAGAAGGGTTAACTGTTTTGAAGGAAGGAAGTACACAAAAAATGTTCAAGATTATAGCTTGGCATTTCTTTTCTTGAGACTGTTTTAAATGCATGTATATTTGGTGTTTTGTATTGTTCTGTGTCCAAGTTTAAAACTTTATGCCTAGGAGAGGAAGCATGATTTAACTGTAGGATCTCTGGACTGTAGAAAGGCCACCAAGGCTAGTGCTTAGCTGTTGTTCAGCTTTGAGCTGCTCCCTTCACTTATGTTAGGGCTCTGAATCGTAATTTGTAAGATGAGGGGATTTAGAATTGATGGATGTCTATGGTATATTACAGTGCTTAAAATGTATGACTTGATAAATATGGAGCTCTGAATAGTTGATCCAGCATGTATTTTTTTTAAAGCTAGGTTTTTGACACTTAGGAAAGGAAAATAAACTCAGGTGAATATTCTTTCAAATTTCAGTCAAGTTATAAAATTCATAGAATCCACCTAGATTCCTTATCTAGGATGTAATTATGTCTCCAAAATATAGAAATGTCCCTATGTCTAGGATAGCAATATATAACATATGTATATAATATATTTATGATGTGTTTGTAACTTTATATATGTTTAGACTTTTCCTTCGGTTGTTTTTCTTCTATAAAATAAATAAGTGCTGTTTATGGTAATAAATTACATAATCATATACTTTAGTTTTATGTAAGAGTATGTAGTAAGATATCATTAGGTAACTGCCATTAATAGAGGCACTGAATGATGCTTGTGAGTATAAATACATTTTTTTAATTTTAACATAATGAATTTTAAAATATCAAGGGCACAAAAGGAAGAATTTGAGTGCAAACAAGTAATATAGGATCGGCGAGCTTTTCGGGTGCCTGTACTGTGTACTTACAAGCATCTTTACTGCTAAGTAAGGATGTTTAATCTCAGGAGAGTGCACTCTCCTTCCATCAAAAAGCACCTATGAAGTGAAATTTTTAATCAATAAAAAACCCCTCAATTTTGACTTCTATAGCCTGCATGATTTGTTAAATAGCTTTCTTTTAAGATTGTTAGCCATTTACTTACATTTTATCCCTAAAGGAACCACTGAATGGTAATGCTATTTAATTACTTAATGTTATCTGACTTTGTGTATATAATGCCATCCTACTGTGTACAACATGAATTCATTACTTTCACCCCTTTAAATTTTAAGTATACTTCAGAAGTGAGAATTGCTTCTCAGCCTTTTGGCTAAGAGCAAGTGTGTAACTTTAGAAATGATTTAATAAGGACTTTATAAAGTTGGAGGCTTTCTGTTTCCAATACTTAGTTTGATTTTAGTAGGGCCCTAAAAAAAGAAAGTCTAATACTTCTTGAATAAGGCAATATTAAATATTTAACTTGTTTGAGTCTTTTGACATCTTCTGATGCTTTCTTATAGTCCCAGCTCTCTTTTTTGTTTATTTCTTTTTTTAGGTATACAAATGCTCTCAGTCCAGCCGGACACCAAGCCGAAAGGTTGTGCTGGCTGCAACCGAAAGATTAAGGACCGGTATCTTCTAAAGGCACTGGACAAATACTGGCATGAGGACTGCCTGAAGTGTGCCTGCTGTGACTGTCGTTTGGGAGAGGTGGGCTCCACCCTGTACACTAAAGCTAATCTTATCCTTTGTCGCAGAGACTATCTGAGGTAGGAATTATCCTTGCACACCAGTGCTGACTGGATTCCTTTTAAAATACTTTTGTAAGTGTATTTTTTTTGTTTCATTTTCTTACTACCAGCCTATATATTCCTGAAAGATGTTGACGTGTTAGCCTTCAAATGTTACCAGGTGCCTGTTAAGCAAATTGTTGCTTAAACAATAGCCAACAAACCACAATACCTAAAGTGTTTCAACTTGGCTGTACTGATTGCTCATATTTAGGGATAGGTTATTCTGCTGCCTATGTTGAAACTGCCAGTTCATGTCAAGGCTGTATTTGGTAGAAATCATAATACAAAGTTTTTATTAGACCATAAATGATGAGGTGGGCTGAGCATAACAAAAATATTCAACTATCTCTTTTAGATTTGTCAGAGAAAATCTGTTTGAAATTCTCAACTGGTATTTATTAGTGTATTTATTATGCAGTTTTGAAAACTTCCTCGGAGTGTGAATAACTCTTTCCCCCATGATATTCCAAGTGGTCATGGCATGATATCACTGAGCATTCACAGCTTCAGACTTGCCAATGGCTGTAATGAAATGAACAAAGTAAAGATCTCCATTGTGGGAAAATGACAGCCACTCTCTTCACTGCAGACATCTGAACTGTTTCAGGCTAAGGCAGATGTGTTCTTGCTTATGAAGCCATGAAGCTGACTAAACTTGTTTCCCAACATTTAGTACTCAACCCATGAACTTCTGTTTAAGAAAAATTATTTTGCTTTACAAGGAATTTTTTTACTTTATTCAGCTACACATTACTTATATTAATAAAGTAAGACTTATCAAATTAGAGTAATGATATATGGCATTATTGGGGTTTTCATATTTGATATAATGAATCATTTTTCTAGTCTGACATTGAGATTTATATTGAATTTTTTTCCCCTATGACAAAATTTATCAATTGGTGGTAACTTCTTAACTATCTTGGTCATTTGAGGAGGTACTTTCTAGGAAACTTGGTGTTTCTTACTATATAATTCAGCTATTTTTCCAGTCTGATTTAATCTTGATACATAAAAATATACTGTTTGATTAGTGGTAGTTACAAGAGGGTGAATCTAGTACGCTTTTCAGATTCTAGTTTTCTCCTTCTTAAGACTGCCTCATCTTGACAGCTTCCTGACTCATCATGACCACTTGTTACTCCTCTGTGTTTCTTGTGCTCAAAATACATGCAAGGTGCCAACCATGAGAAGTGACTCTCGGTAGCCAGGATTTCCCTCATTGTGGTTGCACAACTAATCAGAATTAACTTATTGCATGCATTCTTTTAGAACTGCAGTCTTTGCAGTTTTCTCTTTGATAAAAATATCTCTTCTGTTCATTGTGCATTGGAGCCTCCTTTCTACACGGAGCATTTGTTTTGCCTTTAATGACTTAACACTGCTCCCAAGTTTCACTTTATCTTTACTAACCAGTAAGTCATGGCTTTTTTACTTCTTTTGGCTTTTACATTTGTCTACAACTGCTGTATCTCAAATGGATTTCTATACCAACAATTCAGAAACAGGAAGTTTATACAGTCTATCAAGGTTAAGGTGTCCTAATAAGCAGTAAAGACAGAATTTTGGACTTGTTTTGTTTGTCCTTATTGTAATATGATGTTCAATTGCTATTTGATGTCTCAAGTAAGTGTTTTATTGAAAAGATTTTCAAAAAAAGTTTTCATGTCAGAAATTCTTATGTCTAGAAAAGTCTATATGTCATTCTTATAACTTTTAGTTAATTTCTGATAGGCTCAAACTTTTAATGCTTGTTAACTTATTTTTAAAAACCTATACTCTTTTAAATATAAACCCTGGTTTAGATTGCCAATATATTCATTCCTCAGAGTACAATTTCCTCTTAAATTGGTCATTACCGCATTAATGGCTAGTTGTTATGTTAACAGCCTAAAGGTTGTTAACATTTCAAGCTAAGTTGTTAACAGTAAGCTTATCCCTTATTTAAACTGAAGGTTTGTTGTATATAAGGTGACTTGTTTGGCAACTAGTAATTCATCAACACTTGTAAATTGCAGAAGTGAAATGAGAAATTGGCATGTGTGTAAAAACACTGCGTTATGTATTACAGATTATGCCACAGATATGGAATTTCGTTTTATGTGGAAAGCATGTACCTGAATGAAATTGTGTGGATGTTCAACAGCACATGTCTGTGATTGGTACATTAAAGTAGTCTGATTCTTTCTATCAAATGGACAAACATAATCAAGCAAAAGTTATTACAGATTAATTTCTTTGAATGTACATAAATGGTCATTTAAAATGTTTGTTGAATGCCTGCTGTGTGGAAGGCATGTGTTTAGATAATGGATGAAATGACCAACAGGAAAAGGGAGGTTTGCCTAAAATTGTTACTATCTAATCATTTAATAATTATACAAAATCTCCAGTATGCTCAGTGAATAAATAGTACTCTGTGGCTGCTTCCCTCCTAGTTCTGCGCCTTTCCTTTCTGTAGTTTGCACAGCCAATGCTTAACCATTTAAATCCTATTAAAAGTGGTTTGGTTTTGTTTTTGGTCTTTGGCTATTATATAATTTATTTGAGATGCTAAACAAGGCATAAATAACTTACAGGTTTGTATTTCTCTGCCTAAATCACTAGGCATCTAAGTAAGAATAAGGTAAATGATTAAGAAAATAGTTTACCTGTATTATTATATTATTTGTTACAGATATTATCCTGGGCTAATTTTTTTTCATATCTATGAAAAAGTATCATTTTTTCCAAGTGTATTTAACTTCCTAATAACTTTTTCTAACAAAATAACAAAACAAAACAACACTAACAACAAACCAAAAAAGCCACTTCTACTTCTGAACAATGATTCTTGACGTTCCAATATTTTGTTCTGCGTTAGTTGGAGCAATGATAGTAATGACCTGTTTTTATAAATACTTTGAATGATGGGTACATGAATTTAAATCCTAAGATATTTTCTTATGGGTTATCAAGCTATGATTGGGGTAAATTTGATTTCTTATACATTTTTTTCTCCTTTGCAACACAAAATAAACTATATTTAAGAAAAAGAAAAGAAGATGTTTTATAGTTTATGTGCTGAGTTTCCAATCTGAAAAGTTCACTTTCCATAATGGGGCTGGTATAATGTATTTTATTCTTCCGTAGAATATAAAATGCATGGATCTCAGGTGAGAGAATTTGCCAGTTTGTAGGATTGTTCTCCGCCTTCATTTATTATTACACAAAAGGAACAGGATTAATTTTCTAAAATTTCTGCTATTAACATGTTTTCTGAGTTAAACTGTGAAGTCAGTCTGCCCATCAATATTTATGTGCCAAGATCTAGAAATTTCTCTGTTAAAAAAGTATTCAACACTTTTATAACTTTATCTTATTTTTTCTCTTTTTTTTTATTAATTTTAATGGGGTGACATTGATAAATCAGGGTACATATGTTCAGAGAAAACATCTCCATAACTTTATCTTATTAAAAGATGAGCTATGACCAAATAGAATGGAAGCATCTTTGTAGCTTGAACTAGAGCTTAAAATTAATAGACTGCCTAAAGTAAATTCACAATTATTGTATAAAAATGACAAAGTTTTAGTTATGATATTTGCAGGACTCTGATCACTGCCAAACTATCATTTTTATTTTAGTTTAAAAATATGATTAAAGCAATTCATGTATAGTCAGAGTTTTAGAATTAAGATTTTTGTGGCAAGTGTTAAGAAATCAGAACCAGGAGAAATCACGAAATACAACTTGGAGGCAGTAAAGGATATAAGGTTTATCATTTAAGTTTTGAGGTAATTTCTTGTTTTGTTTTTTGTTTTTGGTAAGTCTAAAACTTCTTCCTTGTGGTATATTTTAAGCATTCATCTGTTGAGATAGGCTATATCTTGTATCTCTATGAATGGTATCTTACCAGAGATGTATTTATTCAAAGCTATTTTCTGTGATATGTGCCATGGATGCTACTTATAGCTTTTCCTATATAAGAAGCTGAAAAGGTCTCATATAAATTTTAATGCTATTTGCTATTTTTATAAGTGTGGATGATTTCTTTAAAATGAAACTACTGAGAAAGAGTGATGCTTTGTAAACCACCAGAGTCGCCAGTTAACAAAAAGGATTTGAAGTTTTGCTTACTACAAATTAATGCTTTCATATTACAATATCATAACTTTAAAATAGAAAATTAAAAACCAGTGCTACATAAAGTGTTAATCTGTAACTTTATTTCACAATGATCAAAGCTGGTGCCTCTAAATTTTTACATAAAGTTAAGTTTATATTACTACCTAATTAAGGCTTGAAAGAAAACATGAATAATATATTGTTAAAATTAATTTACCTAACAATTGACTGCACAGTTTTTTTCATGTTTAATAAAATGTTCATTTTTTCCTTTGTTGTCATCTTTTAGTATTAGACAGTTGAAAATATCTTCCCCAGAAAGCAGTGAATTATTGTTACTTAAAAAATAACTTTTATTTTAAATTCTAAAAATTTAAGCTTTTATTGGGAGTAGATCTCCTCCCAAATCAACTTTTTTCTTCTCTACAAGCTTTACTAAAGCTTTTGTAATGCTTTATTATAGTCACAACTTTTACCATATTTAAACGTCTAAGCTAATCTTAGTATTATGAAATATTTTGACATATGTGTGTATTAGATTCCATGGTCTTTTAAAAAACACTGTTATATTCCTTGCAAATTATCTTACCTTATTTATAGTTTTATAAAACTTGTAATTTTAAGTCCATTTTTTCTGTTTGTTATAATAAAGCATTATTAAATTCTGTTTGAAGTATTTCAAACTATATACCATTCATGGAACAGTACAAATCAGGAATGATAATTTTGTTTTATTAAATACTTTGGGAGAGTGCTCTTGCTTTAAAAATAATTTGTTGGGATTCACATCAGACTTCCTCAGTGTCAACTTCTTGGCAATAATGTCTTTAAAACATTTCATCTACATGGGGAATTGATTTGTGAATTTATCTGCAATATCTGTCAGCCTTTAATTCTGCGATTCATCCATTTTCAGTGAGTGATTATTGAATTCAGTTATTTTAGTTTTGTAGCCTTTTGTTTTGGTTTGTTTGACAGACTTGAGGTATTTTTACTGAAAAATCTATCCCCTCCCCAGCCAAGAATATTAAAAATAGTAAAATACTTCACACTATTTCTTTATCTTTACCATTTTTTAATCTTTTTTTTTACAAAGTATGGAATACTTCAGTCAGGATAGTTTTTACACATAAGATGGATAAGTTAGGCATACCTGACTTAGCAGAAAATTTTCTGTTTCTACAAGTATACTTAGGATTAAATGCATCTGGAAGACCTACATTTGAGAATTGCTAAAATTGCTTATTTTGCACTTTATAAATACATAGAACTCTGGAAAAGAATATCTATTTTTGGTTTCTCTTAGAGTATATCAAAGTAAGCCAGCTCTTCATTTATAAGCTCGCCATTAACTTCTATTAAGTGACTATTAATAAATTTTAATGCTCTGTTTTGACTGCATAAACATAATTTATTAAGGAATCTCATTTTTTAAATATGCTGAAAATAGTAACTTTGCAAATGGTTTTGATGAATGTATGCCTTGTAAAAATATATTATGTAGCTCAGTGTTCTGCCTCATATGAAAATTATATAGCCTAAAAGAAGAATATGCTAGCCTAAACGACCGTTGTATTTTCCTTCATTGCACTGTGAGGCATTGAAATGTTATTTTGGTATTTGGTTTGAAAATATTTTCCATTTTCTATGAGAATGTCTTCTATTATTCAAAATAATATACAGCAACCACAACCTTATTTTATCTTCAAAAAAAACCCCAATTACCTAACATTTCATTTCTCACTTTTACAAATAAATATTAAGATATATGAATTGTAAATGAGAGACAAGATCTTCTAAACAAGAGAAGTAAAAATAAAATAGCATTGTTCCATTCAAATGACTGGATAGCTTTAAAAACAGCATTCGCAATAGCCATGTTTCTTTTAAAACGCATTTTCCTTTTATTTTAATTTTTTGAATTGGTTTATGTAACTGACTTCTCTTAAACTGATATCTGGAATTTCCCCTTGTTAAGCATTTAAAGAGGTGTAGGTATATATATGCAAGCTGTACATACAGATGTTAAAATCTATATAATTCTAGAATGAACATTAACTTTTGTCATAATTGACTTTTACCAGATCACTATAGTTGGCAGGCTTTGAAACTTAACAAAATTCAGGTACTTGATGCCGGTTAATGTGTTAGTGTTGTAAACTTACAGTGCTTATTTTTACAGAGCGTTCACCATTCTGAGGGTAAAAACAAGTTTTATAATACTATAGAATGCCTAAATGTATTCCCTTGTGGTTTTTATCACCCAATTCTATTTTTCTCAGCTTCTGTGGAGTTTGATACTGTCTGTTCTATTTCTGTTTCTACCATTACAACATACTTGGTCTGATGATTAACTATACATTTCCCTTTTCAGAGTGTTTATAAGAAATGTATTTTGAGGTGAAAGTTTACATTGGGAAGCAAGAAATGTGGCAGTTGGATTTTCACTTCTTAATTTAAAACAATTTATTTTGCATATTAGATGGTCCCGCCCATGTATAGTCACTATTCATGGACAGCTTTATCTAAAGGAATTAGAACTTAAGCGTCCTCTTTTATTATATTCATAAAACATCTATTATATTAACAAACTACCCACATCGGTCTCCTGTGCCTTCACTATGCTGTTTTTGCTTTCTGTCCTATATTATCAAAACTTCCTGATGGACCTTTTTATCCTCAAACAATATGTTTTGCAGTTACATTAAGATTCCTTCTAAATCTTCTGCTGAATTCTTTAACCTCCATAGAGTTAGTTTTTTGTAATGCAAAAAATCTCTCGCTGTGGACTTGACTAGTTTAAAAATATTTGCACTTGTGATAAATAATCATCTTGGGATAGTCAGATTCCTGATTTGAAGTTGGGAAATTAACTTTAAGCTGAATGTATTAAGTTAGTCTCTAACCAGCATGTGTTGTTATGATTCAATTTAGTATTAAAAACTCTCCAACTGGGCTGCTGGGAAAATAAGAGACTCTTAAGAATTAAAAAATTATTTGCAGAAGAGTATATAACAAAGCTATATCTAAGTAAAATTGTTATTACTAATAAAATAATGCATTGACTACATTAAACCCATCCTATTAATAAAAACAGAAAATCAGTTTTAGTAAACATAAATGTAAAATATGACAAGGACTGGTAAAGGGGCAGGGAACTTCATAAAATATGCTAATGCTACCGTTTAATAGCAATCTTAATATCTCAGAGCAACAACAGCAACAACACATTTTCTTCTTATTTATGCCGTCGGATCTGAACTGGCAACTTCAAGGGGAAAATAAATTTTCGACTGTGTTAGCTTATTCTTACTTTCTAAAACTTTTAGGACAATCCCATTTGTCTGATAGCAGTTCTATTGGAGATGCATATGATTTTGAAATCATTTTATTCTTTTCTTGTTTTTTAAAAGATTTTGAAATCTAAGTAATGTTTGCTCGCAATTTACCAAAAATAACAGAGTGAAGACTGGTTACAGGTTAAAATACCTGATGGCATTGAGCATGATGATTATTCTGTGTGTTTATCAGCTGCTCAATAAAACGATATGCTGACCAACCGCTCATGTTAGACTGCGTAAGATGAATGCTTAGTACCTGTTCCTTTTCTTGGGAGGATGGGAGCCAC
The DNA here is from genome assembly GCF_036850765.1 of Saccopteryx bilineata. Classification (NCBI taxonomy): domain Eukaryota; kingdom Metazoa; phylum Chordata; class Mammalia; order Chiroptera; family Emballonuridae; genus Saccopteryx; species Saccopteryx bilineata. The sequence continues at coordinate 116,664,479 of NC_089490.1, read as the reverse complement.
AGTGGGGGAGACAAATGGAAAAAGCAATCACAACTTCTAACACTAAATATGAATGTTAGCTTCAATGGGCAGGTTTATTTGTATTTTACAGGTGAGACGTTCAACTATACTGTGAACATAATTTTAAAGCCTGTAAGTATTGCATGTAAATGCCCATTAAGGGATGAATCATTTGTGCTTTGGATGATACAAAAATAGTGTAAATTATTGAATTGTCTTAAAAATTGTAAACTAGTATTTTCTGTGGCCATTGATTAGAAAAAAATGCAAAATATTTTGAGCTCCAAAAATCCCTTTCTTCCACAGCACGTTCTTGATGAGAGGGTACTTTTGGTATTTACATTTATGGCCACATTTGGCTATCTTTCTAACAGGTTAAAAATGAAACCATTTAGTCATTAACAAATATTGGAATGTTAGTACTTCATTCCTATAAATAATGAATGTAGAATATTATATTTCTAATTAATTTTATATACTATATAAAGTTATTAATATTTCACTATATCAAGAATAAGGGAGTCAGTTGGTCTGAGATATTTGGGAAGAATTTAAAGACAAGTTATTTTGCATATTTTCTACAACTGATATAGTCACCATTGTTGTTAAATAACTAAGTTAAAATATATAAAGAATTTTAGTCTAATTATGTCCCATGGAGCCAATATAGAGAATGAGAAATGATATAATAAAAAAGATTAGAAAAATTTTAGAACCAAGGTTGTAAATAGTAAGTAAAACTTAAGCTCTGTAAAAATCCATTATAAAGGCTGAGCTTTCAGCTTTATAGTATATTTTGGATGCAGAATAAGATAAAGTTAGCTCTGTGACTTTCACACTGTGTGCATTGTTTCATCTCTTATAGTTATTGCTAAACTATCAACAGAGGTACAAGTAACATCCTTTGCAAAATGCTTAGCATCCTTGAGCCCCATTTTCCCATTCAACAAATATTATTCTGTGTACCCTAAGTACTGTACAAAGCCCTGGATACAGCGCTGACTAAAACCCCAAAATAGCTCCACCCTTAAGAATTTATATTCTAGTTAAGGGAAGCAGATTACCAAGAAAATAAGTACTGAGTATGTTAGGAAATTATAAACACTACAGGAAATATAGAGCAGTATAAGAGGTTTGTTGAATTTGTATTAAGGTGTGTGTGTGTTTGTATGTGTGTGCATATAGTGTGTTTGTATGTTTGTGCATGCATATGTGTGTGGCAGGAGGAGGATGGAGGAGGGAGAGAGAAAAAAGGAGGAATGGAAAAAGAGGAATTTGAAAAATTAAATAGGGTACCTAGGGACAACCTTGTTGAGATGGTTACTTGAGTAAAGACCTGAAGAAATGAAAGAACTAGCCATAAGGTTGTATAAGAAGGACATTCTGGGCACAGGGAACAGCCAGTACAAAGGCCTGGAATAGGAGCTTGTCTGATGTGTTTGAAGAACATCAAGGATGCTAGCGTAGTTAGAGTGAGTGAGAGAGCTACAACATGGTCCTGTGGTATCCCCTGTCGCTGTTACAACTAGAATACCCCCATACTTTTCTAAGTGCCCCCTAAGAAAATTGTAATATAGTTGGCTCTTCATATCCACAGGTTTTGCATCTGTGGATTCAACCAATTAAGGATTAAAAACAGTATTTTCAGTCTGTGGTTGGACATCTGTGGATGCCAAGCGCCTGGTTTGTTCTACATCATTTTAAGGGACTTGAGCATCTGTGGATTTTTGTATCCACAGAGTCCTGGAACCAATTCTTTGTGGATACTAAGGAATGACTACTTCCATTTAAGAATTGCTGTGAAGTTTATTCAGTTAGGCTATTATAGACGGAATTCCCTTTGGAATTATGGAACTCAGCTGCAAAAAATGAATGGAATTACTTTTCATTTATTATTTACTGGTAGTGTTTTTTTAAATGCCTTTTTATTTGGCCCCATGATGACCCTGTTTGGGTAAGTAATTGTATGAAACATGAATCCCAAATAGACTTCAGGATTCGATCATTTGACAGTTGCTAATTCATGGCTGATGGTATAGCTGTATGTTTGAGTTTAGGTCAGTACATCTACATATATCTGCTACATCCAATGGTTAATGAACTGTTTCTACATATAATATTTCAATCTGAAACACAAAAGAATGCCCATATTGATGAGTTAGGGTGACTAACTCAGCATGAATGAGAGTAAGAGCTTGGCCAAAGGTTTTCTTCAACTCTATTTTGATCACAATGAAATTGATATTTTTTGAAAACTTAGATAATAAAATTTACAAATATGTGGATTTTTCTAAAGCTGACAATTTTCTACTCTTGATGTGGAAACATCAGTTATTCTAGGTGTGAAGGGTGAAATTTTCCATTATATTGAAGTTGAACTGAGTTTTCTTTAATTAAATTATTTTCTAGGACAAAATATTTAAAATAATATATTTGCTCTAATTATCATAAATGTTTCCAAATCCAGCATTTAGAGAAAATACATTAAAGACATAGTACTATATTAAACTATTTAATCACATTCTTGATGAAAGGAGACAAATGTTATATAAGTGTGTGTTTATACTGCTGTTTCTCACCCCTAACCTAACCCTAACTGCCTAATTTTAGTTTCACGTCAGGAAGAGCTAAGCATTAATCTTCATAACTAAAAGATTAGCGTGCATTCTTATTTGAAGAGTGAGATCTGTGTGTACAAACTGTTTTTACTTTTAAAAATTAAAAAAGTTAAATGAAACTTTAAATACAAATCAAAGTCCTTGAGCCTGTATTTATATTTATAAAATGGGCTAGGATGTATTATGGGTATAGGCGGAGTCACTGGACTAATGTGCCTTGAACCTTAGAAAGCTGCCCTGTGTGAATGGGTGAGCATTCAAAATGGTGGCCATCTAGACTCCATACACAAAGTGGGAAACATACTTTTTCAGAAAGCCAGGAGATAGTGGCCAAGTGGATTTACAAGTCTTAATTCCTACTGCCACCCTGCACATCTGTGAACTTTTTCTGTAGAATTTCCAGCAGCCATCCACTGCTTTTTGGCAGAAGGGGCATCTGTTGTAACTGCTATTTTGTACTGTTTGAGTCGAAGACCTATATTTTTAACCATTTTGTGCTTCTCACCTTCCAAATTAGATAAATTTAATCTTGATTTTAAGGAAATGTTTCTTGATCTTGAGCTGACAGTTTGCTTTGTTTTTAAATAACCTTGTCAATGGCAGTTATTAAACTAACCATTAACTTTGGAACAGAGAACACATGCTTATTTGACTAAATGTGTTAAATGCTTTGTCTTCTCGATTAACTGGATTTCTGTAGTGATCTGAAAAAAAAAATTGTACATCTTGAGGAGATTAAAATTATTCTTAATATTTTTTATTTTTCTTTGAGGATTTATCTGCTGCGTAATAAACAGAGACTTTGATTTTCTCACAACTCAGTTTTTTACTGTGATTCTAAAGTCACAAGTGTTTCCTACATTCATTTTAACACATACAGGGCATTTTTAATTATTTCAATGTGGGTTTCTTATTATTCCACCACATGGCTGTTGCCCAACTTGTACCAACTATCATTAATGGTAAATTAGTCATATATTAGTATTATGATGTATTCATCTGCTGGTTTTTACCTTCTCTGAATATCATTTTACATAAAGAAAACAAGTCACCCCAGTGACTAATTCCCTAAACTTCTCCCTAATGAGATGAGTTTAGAGCTAGCCCCTAGGTTTTAGAGGCATGTTGAATAGCATAATGGTAAAGAGTCTAGATTGAAATTTACATAATTCTGCTACATGTCAACTATTTATTCCTAGGCAGGTCACACAACCTCCCTAACCCTCAGTTTACTTATTTGTAAATAGGAGTAATAGATTAATTCATAGAATTGTCGGGGGTGGGGGGCGTCAGAGAAATGCCCTAGGGAAAGAATTAAACACACTGGCTAACACTCTAATATGACCTTCTGTTGTTGTGAATGAAGAATAGCATTGAGTTATGAAGATAAGATAGTTTGAAAATTAAACATGAGGATAAAATGAAAGAAACAGACTAAGATGAAATTTAAGAATGATAAATAACCAAGAATATGAAAGGCTACCACTGTAATAAGATCTTTACCAACTTCTCATCTACAAAAGAGATAGATGAAGATATGCTTAAATACCATGTGCACCTGAAGCCGTGTAGGAGAAAATATTGAGCAGTCAAGATTATTGCAATCTAGAATGGGTTGTGAAATTAAGGTTATAGTATATTTTACATAAATTATGATTAATTAGAATCATTCGAGGAATGATTGAACATGTGATTTTCTTTGTACCTGAGATGGTAGTTTTCTGAAATAGGTGCCCACATGCTCCACATTTTAGCATGTGAAAATTCTGTGGCCTTGTAAAGCATTGTGGGTCATAGCCCATAGGATAGAATTATATATACATAAAATTTGAGCTTGCTCAGGGTTTCCTTTCTGGTCTTCATTTTTGTGTTTTTTTTCCTCAGGTGACAAGGACAATTGAATGCCAATATTTTTTACCTAGTAATACTTTTTCAGAATGTTCTCTAAATTTTTGATTATGTAACTTTATTCCTAAAGATTTAAGTATGCACCTTTAATTTAAACATATATCTATCAATCATAAATACTTTGTTGTACATTTTTTAAATTAGTAAAACTGTTCAAAAGCATCAGATATAAAAGAAATAGAAATGCTGGTAATTTTAAGCATCCCTGGGGTTTGTGTACCCCTAGTATGGATAGTATTATTATTTCTTAATAGCTCTTTTTTAGGCTTACTTGAAACTTATTTAGTAGTGATACTTGTGAATAAAGGGAGGAAAGACAAATTCTTGGGGAAAAAGTTGTAAAAGAGAGATTGATAGCTGTTTGAAAGAATAAGACTTTCTAAACATGAGCTAATGTGCCATGCTCTGTTCATTTACTATCAAATCCAGGTTTTCTTCCTGACAAATGTGGCAATGCATGTGGGCTCTTTCAAATGCTATACTATAGCCACTGGCAACATTAATATGAGGTAGTTTCTCCCTCCCCCACAACCCCCTGTTCAGGACACAGCGAGATTTTAGACAGATAAATGCTAAGAGAGAAAGAACCCTATGTACCAAAGGCAGTGTTTACTGCATGTAATACATATCATTGTTTGTCTCCTGTAGTGAAAAATACTTGTGTCGTGCTGTTAAAATGCACTCCTGACAGACCAGTGCTTGCTATTATAGGGTCCATTGCTTAAAAAAATGATACACTGACAGAAATACAATTTAAGAAAATTTAACACCAAGGGCAGCCAACCATGTAGGCTACTATTAAGGGGCCAAAACTCAAGGCCAGGAGTTTATTTAAAAAAGAGGCACAGTTTATTTGCTAGTAGTAGGCAAAGTTAAAAGAAAAAAAGATCGAACTTGAATTCTTTGCTTTCTAATCTGGAGAAAATTAATGAAAGCAACAATTCAATAAGATTTTATTGCAGAAATGTTTAAGTGAAACATTTTAAGAATGCTTCGGAAATTTTAAACAGTTACTTGCCATTTAGAAAGCTGTAACACTGCAGTGCGTAACAAATTGTTAGCATTGGATCCTAGGCACACCCAGTAATTTTCTTAAAATGTGTAGTCAGAGGTGGTTAGTCTAATTCACTTTGTTCATTTCATTTTTGTGTGTGTAGCTTATAAATATATTTGAGATTGACAGATCAGCAGCACCCACAATTACTACAATTTAAAATACAAGCTATTGTCCAAGTACCTTTATGGACATAGTTTGGTAGTTAAATGCATTGGATTTGTAACAAAGCCTTTTGAGAAGGAAAATAACCAAATAGGAGATGCGATGAGATATATTGGATTTCAGAAGAGTACAGAATGTTCTAATGAATAAACTGCTACTGAATGATGATAAAGCATGTGTTTTTAAGCTATCACATGGCGCTATTATTAGGAGAGAAAATTCCATGAATTTAGATGAGATGTATTATCTAATTTTACCATTTTAAAAACAAATCTGCCATCCAGTAATATTTGATGCCAACTGTGTATGGATTACATGTTCCTTTGGGAGAAAGGTTACAAAAGTAATACAATAAATAATCTGAGCTTCAAGGAGCTTTACTCGGGCATCAGAGAAATAGAAAAAAACATCTACTGCTATGGAGAATCGAAAGATTGGTTCTTACATTTTCTACCCTGATGGTATATAGTCTTATTGCCATACCCTAGGATGGGCCTTGGGAGGCAATTTATCCTACCAAGAAAGGATGTCTGAAGTTGAATTGCAGTGTCTTTGCAGATACCCTCCAGAATTCAGTTGACCTGAATCTGACTATATTATACAACAGATTTTTTTTCTATGATCATAGAAGGTAATGCATATTGTGAAATTGGTCCAGACACATTGTGTGTGTTGGAGCAGACCCAGAAATGTTTGCTGAGGAAGACTGTGGTCCTCAGCTCTCCTTGCCATAGCCATGAGGTGGCTGTCCATTCACGAACATTTTTTAGTTATGTTTCTCAATTCCATATGTGGACTTGATCATACTGTGGCATGTCTTTATTCTTACAGTCTAAAATGCTGCTTTACATTGCTCATTTTTTAAAAATGTTTACTTTATTGATTTTAGAGAGAGGAAGGGAGAGAACAAGAGAGAGACAGCAACATCAATCTGTTCCTATATGTGCCCTGACTAGGGATTGAACCAGCAACCTCTGTGCTTTAGAACAATGCTCTAACCAACTAAGTTATCCCGCCAGGGCTTACTGCTTATTTTAAACACGTTATCTGGTGCAAATAGTATTTATGGTAGATTATAAAAAACTGGATGATAAATTATTTCTTCTGATAGTTTTAAATTTATTGTTTGAATATCTCCAGAGAGCTATGGATATGACCTTGACCTCTATTGTTTTGATTCCTCAAAAATTTTTAATGAATTATACATCAGGGTTTTACCATAGTTTGTGTTGAAGAATATCTTTTTTTTTTTTTTTTTTTTTTTTTTTTTTGGCAGAGACAGAGAGAGTCAGAGAGAGGGACAGACAGATAGGAAGGGAGGGACGAGAAACTTCAATTCTTCGTTGGGGTTCCTTAATTGTTCATTGATTGCTTTCTCATATGTGCCTTGACTCTGGGGCTACAGCAGACCGATTGACCCTAGCTCAAGCCAGCTACCTTGGGCTCAAGCTGATGAGCCTTGCTCAAACCTGATGAGCCTGCGCTCAAGCTGGCAACCTCCGGGTCTCGAACCCCGGTCCTCGGTGTCCCAGTCCAATGCTCTATCCACTGCGCCACTGCCTGGTCAGGCGAAGAATATCTTAATAAACAACTGCAAATAACTCAGTGTTTTGGGGATGCTGTTGTGGACTTTGCTTCATGTATCAAATATAATGTTCTGTAGACTCACTCTTGAAATTTCTTCCAAATAGAATAAGAAATTTCCAGAACTCTTAAATGATTAAATGGTATTTTTCTCAGGGCTTTAAATCATAGATTTGTTTATATTTTTTCTTCTTTTTCTCCATTGGAGCTCAAATAGAAATTTACTTTCTTTTCTAACAAGAGCAAAATATATTAATATATTTTCCAGACTTTTTTATTCTCTTATCCATATTTTCTTATTATGATATCTGAAACTATGTATTTCATCTGAGGATGATTTTTGAAATTATAGACATAAGATAGTTTAAATAGTTGAAATGAGTAAATAATAACAGAGAAAAAATAAAAGTGGAAGCTCATGAGAAATGCTCAGGTAGCTGATTGAAAGGAATTTGGAAAAGGGAGGATGTGATGAAATTAATTCTCTAGTCTTGATATTATATATAAAATATAGGTGGATTTGAATAATACTTGGAACAGTATTTACTCTTTGTACTATGAAAATTGTAGCACATGAAACCTTTTGTGTTCTTTAATTTTCATCTTTATTGTCATGTGATTATCCTTAAGTGAATCTATTGTTTTAATATAAACATATGTATGCAAATCTTTATTCCATGAACCAGTAATCAATAATTTATATTTTACAGTGATACTTGGATGTAAATAAAATAGTTTAAATAATTATCTCAGCCATGGCTAAGAAGGCAATTACAAACTCAAATACCTCCAGGTTCCAGGGTCCAGTCAGGTAAAATAATGTAGTGAACTGGGGTTTGCACATCCCATTGGGAATAGTAATGACTTTATTTCAGCAAATTGGAGAAACATGAGCCTGATATTGCTGATTTCTCTGTATGAACTAGATTTTTTTTCCAGAATCTTTAAGTGAAATCTCTTGGACTTAAGATATTGACAACTAATTATAATGTACACATAAGCCACTCATATGTTTAACTCTTAATCAGAACTCTAGAATTTAAATATCTAGTTTTAAATATCCAACCAGGTTCTTCAATATACACTGAATTGGCTGAAGTGTGTGAAGATATGTCTTAGCATCCCGAATTCCTGAAAATGAGAATCTGTGTCTTTCATCCCACCTATACTAATTATATTCCTGCTTCAAAAACCTCTGGGGATATTTTGAAACCGTGGTAATAAAATAGGTTAAGCAATTGGAGTGGGTGCTCTACAATGGAGAAGACTACAATGTAGAACTCATTGTTCTGTGAGGTAGGAGGCAAATCCCAAAGAAAGGGCTTTTGCCTTGTCTTGAACCTCATGACTATTACAATTTCCTTGGGTTTAAGCAAGATATTTTTGAGGACCCACCCTGTACTGAAGTGAAGACATTTTAAGTCATCCACTTGTAAACAGGCCTTTCAGCCCTATAATTAATTATTTATTACTGAATGAAAGACAAGTTAACTACCTCTAGCCCTTAACCCAGCAGTGTTCATTCTAGTCCTCTCTCATTTCCTTTGCTTTTCTCATTCTCTGGATATTTCTGCTGTTACCTTGACTTAGCACTCTGCCACTGGGACCTCTGGGACCTCTGGAACCCCTCATGTCATTGTCAATAAGCTTTTCTGTATCCAAAATCTTTTGCCAAGTTGCTTTTTCCATCAAAATGTTATCTTAACTGAGTTTCATCCATTGCTTAACTAAAACCTGTCTCTTCTTTAAGGAAGAGGTTTTCCTTCCAGCTGTCAACAGTGGCACGTTACTGCTTACTCTTGTGAATCCCACATCCTAGCGAGCCAAGAGAAGGAGCAGGCATTCTCGTGGTTACATACCACCATCTCTACTTGCTAATAAAAATGCATATTCCAATAAAACTCATACGATCTAGTTTAACTACCTTATACTTTCCTCACTCCTATCATTTCTCTTTGACACTGTTCTAGGAGATTTTAAAAGATTCATAACTGGCCCACCCAAAATCTAGCCCTATCTTGTTGGACCAACCACCTTAATTCTCCTGGACATCAGCCCTTCATTCTCAGGTTCACATACTGCGCCTTGTCCTTAGAGAAAAATATTCCATTTCAGGAATTGTAAACTTTGTCATATTGATCTGTCTAGCTTGAATTACGACTGTTCTTTAATTTTAGATATTTAGCTTTCCATTATGTGTTTTTCTTCTAACTTGGTCAAATCTATCAGACTGCTGTTCTTCCTTGACCAGCATGAAGTTACTGTTGATCACTTGAGTCTCCCTTTCATACAATTTTCCTTTTTTAAAAATTTCTCCATTGATTTGAGAGAGAGAAAGGGAGAGGAACAGGAAGGAGGGAGAAGAAGAAAGAGAGAAGCATTAACTTGTTTTCCCACTTAATTGTCCCATTTAGTTGTGTACTGATTGGTAGCTTCTTGCATGTGCCCTGACTGGGAACTCCACATGCCAGGACAACGCTCAACCCACTGAGCCACCCAGCCAGGGCTCCCCTTCTATACTCTTATCCTATGTCTGTCCTTCTGTCTCAGTGCTCACCAAGGCACTAGCCTGGAAGCTTGGCACTGGTGTGCCACTCCCTCTTTTCTACCCCTGCAACATGGTTGAGTATTGCTGGAAACAAGCAAAGGAAATATAGACTGATGTTCCCACAAATAATTGGTTTCTCCTCTCAGCCAGCCTCAAGGGCTAAGCCCGTTATTTGTACTTGGCTACCATCTTTGCCCATGACCTTCAACAGCTCTAAACATTTATAGTTCCCCTTGAGGCCCTTTCTTTGGATAGTTGTTCTGGCTCCCCTTTGCAGCAGATGCCCTTGCTGTCCCCATCAAAATTGAAGCCATCAGGTTAGATTAAATCAGCTTCTTAACACTGTTTACATTGCATCTACTTATTTATCTTTAACTTCTTGCATCTTATCTTTGTTCTTTTTAAGGCTAATTCTATGTCCTTGGCGCCATTCCCTACAACATCCTGTGGATTTCTTTTTCTGAGGCATCTTCTTTTCCCTTGGTATTTTGATACTCCTTTGCTATAAATTTTTATAAATTTATATATTCATGTATAAATATGAATATACGCAAGACTTCTGTCCTAAAAAAAAAAAATCTTTATCCCTCAAATATATGTTGGCATTAACCAACTCCTTTGTTGCTCAAATTTTTTAAAAACTAATCTTCCCTCATATCCTCATCCATATTTACTCAGTCTCATTTGCTTCTCATCTTCTTGTGATCTGGCTTCTATCTCTAACTGGTCTACCAAAATTTTTCTCCCTTTTGACTAATTGCTAAAACCCCTGGGCATTGTCTGAGGGTTGACATAGTTTTTTTTTTTCTCTTTTAGGTGTTGATTACTCTTTTCTGAAAGTTCTCCATTATCTTGAATGCTATGACCATATCACATAGTTCAGTTTCTTTTCTGAGTACTCAGGTGTCTCATCCTCATCAGACATTTAAGAGAGTGAGGAATAGTACCCTGGGAACACTGATCTGATTGAGGTATACTGCTCTTTTCTAGGAGATACTGTCTTCATGGTTTTAATTGCTGCCTGTGTTATGATGGTTCTTGAATCTCTGCCTGCAGTGCTTTGTTCTCCTCCAAGCTTAAGCCACATATATCTAACAACTTCCTGAGTGCCTGTAGTTAAATGGTGCACAGGAAACTCAAGCTCAAAATATAATGGAACTTATGTAAAATTAACATAACTAATATATTACCTTAACCTGATAGAGATAATATAAAATATATAGAAACCAATTTTATTTAGATATACAGGTTAAAAATACTTAAAAAGATTTTAACAACCTTTTAAAATTTATAAAATGGAGAATACATTAAGAACAGGTAAGATTACTTCTAGACTGCAGGAAATGAACACTAGGACATTTGCAACCTAATTCAGTCCATTATCAACCTCAAGAAGGAAACATCATGGCTATAGCAATATGTGCAAAAAAAAAAAATAAAAGGCTATTGATAAAATTCAGCAGCCATTGCAAAACTTCCAGATAAAGAGAAATAAGAGGAATCCAGTTAAATATGAGTAAGAAAATTTACTGAAACTTAACAGCAAATATAAAAAACATTTAAATACAGACAGAGTGATTTCCATTAAAAGCCTAAAAAAGCCAGGGATATTCAGTATTGTTACTTCTATTCCATGTTGTCTTCAGGTTCTTCTAGCTACTGTAAGAGGATAAGAAAATAATCAGTATAAATATTAAAAAGAAAGTTATTTTCTTTGCAGATAATTGGGAAAACTCAAGAATTAATTAGAACATTTGGCAGAGTAGCTAGACAAAAGACAAGGTAAATAGAATTGTAGTTTTACTTATGCCAAAAAAAAAAAAAAAAAGAAAATGACTCAGTAGAAATGAAGAAGAAAATCACTAAAGGTAGTAAAAAACTTTTAAAAAACATAAGCAGCAGAGTTCAGCATTTCTATGAAGAAAACTTTTTTAAAGGAAAATTGCTAAAAAGATTGTTCTCTATTTTTTTGTTTATGTATATTGCATGAATATAGAACAATTTTGACTAGACTGAAGACAGACTGTTATAAATGTGAGAGGAATGATTTTAACATTGTGAAATTAAGTCACTCAGATGATGGCAAATACTTTCTGAGTATCTGCCACCCATAGCCATCACTGGAACTGTAACAGTAAAATATATAGGTAAAGACTTTTGTCCTTGTGTATCTTATACTTTAGGGCTATTTTTGAGGTACTTTCCATGAGCTTGAAACTGCGCTAAGTCCTTTCCAGACGTAAACTCATTTACCCTTTGGAAACTGTTACCACACCCATTTTAGAGACAAATATACTGAGGCACAGGATGATTAGGTTGTTTAGCTGAAGTCTCCAAAATGCAGGTGGCCAGAGAGTGTGCCTGCAAAATCCATTCTCACTGCCTGAGCTTTTGTTATAAAGTGAGCGTAGTCACAGTGCGCCAGAATGCTGCCAAGGAGAAACAAGGGAACTGTGTGCTTACACATCTGGGTTTCTTTTCTAAGCTACTGGTATACCATTGTATCAGTGGCATCAGATACATTAGATTTTAATTCTGTCCTGAAGCTCACCAAACAGCTCCTGTAAAGCATACCCATTATTTTTTCTGGTAATATATTTTTAATGAATAGAAAAATTTAGACAGTTCTTTGTTCTTCAAGCTGTTTCTTAAAACCATTGGAAAACAGCCAAAACATTTCATAGTGCTTTCTCTAAATACATTAATAATGTGTATGTAAGGGGGTGTATATATAGATATATAATTTAATCCTAGAAAGGACATTTTGTTCTCTTAAAAAAGAAGTCTCTATGGAAGTGTATGACCTTTGTAATCAATGCCTTTTTTAAAAACTAGGCTCTAGAGAGTGTTTGGGTTGGAAAAGGTCACCTATTTGCAGTGATATAGTCTGTCAAGAGTGTGTATAAAAGTAATATACTAGACCTTAACAATGCAATATATTTTGTTGGAATAAAAAGACTTATTTTTTTTCTTTTTATTTCAAATAAGTATAGAGTTATGAATGATTTCTTCTTGAATATATTCTTTTAGTGAATTAATTTCATTATTATAGTACTTAGGAATTTTGAGTCCGATCTGAGCCTGGGCCAGGTTGAGATGGGTTTTCACCAAAGAGAGCACAGCTTCCTTCCTACCCTTCCTCCCTTCTTCCCCAATGCGTTTAGCATTGAAGGGGTGGGGGGTCATTCTGAATTTATATTGTTCAAGTGAAATAAACAAAAATATCATTTCTCAAACTTGAGTGGTTTATATGTCCTTTAGAAGGGAAAATAATTATCTTAGAATCCCCCAATATTTGATTTAATTTGAGAAAATTATAGTATTATCACCTTAGGTTATTATTTAATATTTTCTGAGTTTAATGAAACTATAAGAGTTAAAAGAAAACACAGTCTCTGTTGCCTGGCAAGACTTCTGGGAGGACATAGGATTGGCATGAAGGGTGGAGTGAGAACACATTTCACATGGAAGTAGCTGCCTACACAGGCTCTGGTGTCCATTGGAAATTTAACGGGGAGGCAAATAGGCTGGCCTAATAAAGCACAGAGTTGCCATATGAAATACGGGGTCCCCACTTTACTTTGAATTTTGGATAAGTAATAGGTTGTTTTTAAGTGTAAGTATGCTCCATGCACTATTTGGGAACCCTAAATCTGGCAACCCTAATTTGAAGAGAGAACTGTGGTCCTGTAGAATTGGTCCAGAGAGCCATCCTGGGCCAAATGAATATTATTATATTATGTGGGTAAGATGGAGGCATTGTAAGTCATTGAACAGATTAATGAAATGAGGAAATGAGTCCTTTCGGGAAAAGTCCTGTTCCAGATGTGTGCAGACTGGTTTGTTATGAGGAGAGAATGTACTTTTGTTGTTTTTATACTAACTTGTCCACATCTCCAGGACCAGACTGCAGACCTTTGGAGGGTAGGGAAGTATCTTATTAGTTTTATTGTATCCAGCATCTAGCAGAAAACCTGACAGATAGTAAGAGCTCAATAAATACTGCCTAGAGGGCTGGAGGAGGGAGTGGGGTAGAATAAAATATTTCATAATGATGAAATGATTGTAATAAAGTGACAACCTATATAATAAAAATAACAATGAATAACTGTCAGATGGTTAGCAAAATGTGATTTTTAATAACTGAAGTTAATAGAAGAATTACAGTAAGAGATGGTGCTGGAAGCCAGAAAGGAGATTTAGGAGATGGATCTTGAGAAGAAGGAGGGATGCTTTGTCACAATATTCAGCCTGAATGTTGCCGCACTTTTGGAGCTGCCTGCCTAAGTTAGAGATATAATATTTGACCTGTTTTTTTCTTACTCTTAAGAGTAATGGAGTAATGATGGCAAAGAAATATTACCAGATCTGATGGGGAGAGATAGCAGCAGTAGCATGTTTTCTGCAGCTGTGAGTTATGGTTCTGATGTATTACCACCCATAACCATCTGGTATGTGATCAAAGACATCTGATTTGTCCTGAGTTTCAGCAGGTAGCTGGTGATGTTGTCTAACGTGGTCCTGATGTAGCTTTGCCCTTATTGGGCCATTGTCATAGGATATACCAGTCGTTCAGGAAAAGACATGGGGAAGGTGGTTTGATAATCCCTATTTTTGACTTTCATCTACAGGTGTTAAATCTTCTCACTTCAGAATGGGATTTTAAAAATAGTTGATACTAACCCAGTAGGTATAATTAAAATTCCTAAATAAAATCTAATTTGTTGACAAAGGAAGAGCACTACTATCCAAGAATGACCCTCCTCTGTAATTCAGTAATTTCAAAGCACATGAATATCACATGTGTCAGTCTCTGAGTAAGGGAATGAGCATGCTATCATGGGAGCCTAATCGAGTAAGAAAGAGACAAGCAGAGAGATATAGGCTGGTATAAATGCTGTAAGATCCATGTAGTATATGAGAACAACTGCTTACAAGTCCAAAGGAGGGTGTTATTCATTTTGCCTCTGGGAAATCAGAAGCACTTCATAGATCCAGTGACATTTGAGCTGAATGTAGAAAAGAAGTAGTAGTTGGCCAGGAAGAATAATGAAGTAGGAATGATAGGCAATCAGGCATGAAATCACTTGTTGAGTTCAGGAAGGAGAAAGGGGTATAGTGCAGTTATGAAAGAGAAGACAGAGAGGAGGACTGGAGCCAGACAGTTTGGCCCTTTCACACCTCTATGCATTTTTCTTGCATGCAGTAGGGAGCTAAAGAAGGTTATAGGCAGAAGGAACAAATTGGATCTGTGTTATAGAAGGGTAACTGGTTGCAGAGTGGAGCATGAAGCAGGGCAGGACAGGCTGGTAGAAAAGAAATACAGCTAGGTCATAGCCTGATTCAAGGAAGAAATAATGAACTCTAGAGGCAGGTCACTTAAAAGCAAAAAAAGGCACGTCCATATGGCATTTGAGGGAGAACTATCGGGGTTGGCTTTGGGGGTGGGGTCTCAAGAGAGAAAACCATTTTGAAATTGGACAGGAGGGGTTGGAGATGATAGGTACGTAGTCTGCAGAAGAAAATGATGCTGTGTGTAAGAAGAGCTAGACTTGTCCCATAAGTTCAGTGAGTGGAAGTTCTGGGGAGACAGATTTTAGCCTTAATCATAAACCCTTCCCAGAGGTAGGTGAAGAGAGAGAGAGCCTTAAGACATGCTGGTAATGAATTGCCTCTGTTCTGTTGAGGTAAAGGGGGAATCCGGGAGTTCTGCTCTCTTACTAACTCTCTGGGCATGTTACATCAGTCTGAATACCTCATCTTCCTCATCCATAAAATGGGAGGAGGGGAATAATGTGCCACCTGCTTCATTTACTTGCTGTGAAGATTAATGAGATAACCTGTGAGAAATGCTTAAAACTGTCAGATCCAGAGACAGGGCTAAATAAACATTAGCCCTCATATGCTAGGCCCTCTGTAATTGACCAGATTTCATACTGATATTGATTTGAGATGTTTCTTTAAAATGTAAGCACAGGGGGAAAAATCTTTTAACTGATTTATCTAACTTGCTGAGGTATAATTATCAGAGAGGATGTGGACTTTTAGTTGCCTTTTTCCATTAAAAATGCTTTATAGACAGTATCACCTTTAGTGTGTGGAAATTGATCTAATGCTTATGTTTTCTAAAAATAAAGCCTCAATTTCAGTAGAGTTTTGTTCTTTTGAGTGTGTTTCTCAGAGTTGAGCTCCAAAAGCAAACGCTGAGCTTTTTACAAAATTTATAACTTGGAAGTCAGTGTTAGATTAGAGTACTATGGATTGCCTTGTCATCTTTAGCTAGGGTAAGAAAATACCTTTTCCTCTTGTATGTTTTTGTTGTTGTTGTTGTTAATTCTATTGTCTCAATGAAAAAATTGAGATTTATAATTAAAAGTGGTAGGAATAAGAAGGGAAGTTACTAATTCTCTCCACTCTTCCTCCCCCCAAAACCACATAGTTGGTGAAGTGCTTTGAACCTGTCAGAAATAGAATGTAGGAAAAAACAAGTAATACCAGCCTGCCAGTCTGGGCTGTCGGAAATATCTATTATGCCATCTGTCACAGGAGATTTTAGATTGGAGAGCAGCAAATCCGTGACCGGGGACTCAGAGTTCAAAAGCAGGTCTCTCCTCTCTTCCACACACCGTGGAGTGTCTAAATCACTACCTGTTTTCAGGCATTTTCATTGATCATACATCGTGAATCTGCAACTTCACAAGAAAAAAAAAGAAAGAAAGCGTTAAAAGGCCACTGTTTGCAAACTGTTTCAAGGTTTCTTTAATTTAAGTCAGAGTCTTTGAGATAGGTAATACAACATGTCTAACCCTACCCTCTAAGTCAGTCTGGGGTTTGGTGCTCTTAACGTTTTTCTAACAGCGAAAATCAGCAGCGTGAGGTGTAAATCGGGGAAGGCTGGTTTTCCAAAGGGAACAGGTAAGCTGCAGGTCCGCCACGGGGACATGTTCGTTACAGGGGGAAGCCGAGAAGTAGCAATTAGGCAGTGGAGTAATGCTTCTCAGGGGCAAGGGCACCAGTTCGTAATACATTTCTTTCTTAATGTGACTTGATGTAGATAGAGTGAGAGCCTATCAGGTGTGAAAAGCCCTGCTGCTCCTGGCGTGGAGTGGCCTCCAGACGGTGATTTGGCGACGTCAATCTAGTCATGCTTGATTTCGACACTTAACGTGGTAAAGCAGGATTTCTCTACCCCCGATCAACTTCTCAATTAGCAAGCTGCCTTGTGTAACAGCCTTGTTTTGCAATCCCTCAGGGCTGCTTCAGGGGTCATTAGGGTGAGAAAACTTGAACGCTAGCTTGGCTGGAGCAGAGGGAAGGAGTCAGGGAGCTTTCCTAAACACACATAACCCCTTTTCAAGTTGTTTGCTTTCATGGGATTGATTCTTGGCATATTAAGAAGCTTAAGGCTCCAGTATCTTCTTTAAACTGCCCCCCTTATCGCCTTTGCAGCTGACAGGTTTTTCTGACAGGTTGAGAGTAAAAAGAGATAACTAGTAGGTTAGTACTTTATTTATACATGTACTTTATTTATACATGTGGACACACAAGCGCATGGAGAGACATGCTCGCTTGTGTTCAAATATCTTTTAAGGTGTCTTTTCAGGGCCTTGGTTACCAGGAAATAGCAGCTGTCAAATGATTCCAGTACTTCATTTCTCTATATTTGAAATGTCTGACTTTCAAATCTTTATTTCTACTATGTCTGACTTTGTTCACTAATCTTAAATTGTCCGTGCCTTAGTCAATATTTTCCCCCTAATCCCAATTAATATTTGCATGAGCAGTATATGTTAAAATGAGGTTTATGTCATGGGCATTTATGAACAGAAATTGAAATATATTTAATTAATATGGGTTTTCCCCTACCTATGATTTGATTAAATGACTTATTCTAAATTTTAATAAAGAAATAAAATGTCAAAGGATTTAAAAGCATAAATTCTTCATAAAATGTATCTGGATAGGAAAATGACACATAGAAAAGTATTTTGAGAATTGTACTAATTACTTAGAAACTATTTCTACTTTCAATAATTATAGGTTCAGTTTTGTATTTTCCTGTTTTGATAACTTATTTCCATATCCACTTGATATTATCTTACTGCTAAAAAATTAGATGAATGAATTTGTATAAACTATTTCAGCAGATTCTGCCCTAATTTCACATTTTAGAGCAAACTAGTTTAACATATTCTATGAACAGGTTTTCCCAAAGTTTTTGGCTAGACTTCTTTAAAATATATATATTTCATTGACACTGAGCAGAGTTTTATATGATTAATAATATATGCATGGTTCTCGAGATAACTGAATTCAATGTATTTTATAGATTGGAAGTTGGCTATATATTAATGTCACATACCCCAATACATTCTCTATTTATTAAGGGTTTGACATCCAGTTTTAGAAGTGTTAAAGGATAGTTAAAATTCTGGACACTGTAGCACAGAAATTTCTAGGAAGTACTTCAAATAAGTCCTAAAGGTGACACAACAAAAGAGATACTTCAGTAGCTCTATCCTTTTATAAAGAAAATCCATACACATGCCAAAAACGAGGTCTTTAGTTAACTTCAGTGCTGCGGAAATAGCATTTTACAAAAGAAAGTGCTTTAAACACTGTTCAGAAACATCGGGTATGTTTATGAATGATATTGTCTGTGTATACACAAAAATAAAATGTATAGGTTTAATTGTAATTCTTTTTGTATATTTTTACTACACAAAAATTTTACTTTAATGTTTCTTCTCCTTAATACTGTGTTGAGTTTTATACTATTTTATTACGGAAAGCAGCATGCTTGCACAAATTAACGCTAAAGAATTATACCTCTTCCTTCCACAAAACTACTTTGTCTTTTTGAGTCTTCCTTTGTTGTGTCTTATTCCAAAAAGGAACTCATATAATTTCAGAAATACTTGTGTTCATGACTTTATTTTGATAATTATTTAAAATCCTACTTTAAAGCAATATAAAAATCCTTAAAGGATTTTCAAATTAAAAATTCAGTATGAATATATTTATGTACATATATATAAATACTAAACGATGTTGAATAAAAGGTATATACCTTTTTTTTTAAAACTGGATTTTAAGAGAATATTGCAAATTCAGTTTGACAACTAAAAGTCAAATTATTCATATTAGCTTTTACCTGAATCATCCAGTTGTATTTCAACTAGAGGGAGAAATCACAGAGTTTTAGATTTCTACAAAAGCCTTAAAGGATATTTAGTTCAATCTAACCTATTTGGGTCAAAAAAGGATTGAAGAACAGAAAGTTTGAAACCTCTGAATGCTAATTGATCTTTGGCTATGACTAGAATTGCCATATAATTTTCTATCCAACTCGGGACCTGTGATAAAGAAAACATTGCTAGTAAGTAGACTGGGCCACAGGAATATATACGGAATTGTCCTGGAAAAACTGACATATGAATATAACCCACATATGAATATAACCCACATATGATTTTTTAAATGGTAGTTTTCAGAATACTTTCTTATAAGAACTTAGTATCAACTGTCCATTAAAATCCTAAAGAAGTAAAAGATGTCAGCTGTTACATTTGCTTTACAGAGAATACTTTTTAGAAAGTGAACAAATCTTTGATTATTCTATTAATAAAATTTGGAACTAGGGAGCGCTGGATGCCTCCACAACAAAATATTCTTGGTTAAAAACAAGGATGACTATCTATGATAACATGTTAAGCACCTTTATTCTTTGGAAAATTTAACATTAAATAAAACATACAATATCCCAAATCCTTCTAGTTACCTAAAAATAACAATATTGTAATTAGGTTGTTTTTTCAAAGAAGTAAGAGAAAAGATTTAAATAAAATCCGAAACTAAATCATAGGTAATAGGTCTTTATATAACTTGTCACTGTTTTACAGAGTTATTTTCCTTTGAAGTAACAAATACTAATTAATCCCAGAAGAAATATTTGTCTGAAATTTTACTGGCTAGATTCAAGGAAAAGTAAATGTCTTCCCTATTCTAGGTAAATGATTTGTTTACTTTGTATAAATAATCGAGCAATTACTGTCACTAACTCATCATTTCTGGATATGAAAGGTACACTTTATATCAGGAAAAAATAAGCTTTCATTGCAGTTCTAATCACACTATCATCATCGAATCAGTGTTTGCCAATGGAGTCTTGGTTAGTGCCTGATGAATGAGAAAGTCTCATTTGGAAATATGGAGAAATTGACATGTAAAAATATTAAGTGGCTTAATTGAAAAAGATCAAAGAAAAGGCCTTTTCCATGATTAATTCACAAATAACTGTTAACAAAATGACCTTTATCACCTTCCTATAAATGCTTTCTTTTTTCTTCCCTTTTTCTTTTCTGTTAAAACATCTCAGTACTTTAAGTTCACTAGTTATGAGATGGGTAAAATAATATTTTCAAATAAGATACAGGCCCTGGCCATTTGGCTCTGCAATAGAGCATCACCCAGTATGGCTGTCCCGGGTTTGATTCTTGGTCAGGCACACAGGAGAAATGACCATCTGCTTCTCTACCTCTCCCCCTCTCCCTTCTCTCTCTCTCTTTCCTCCCTTCTTGTAGCCATGGCTTGAATAGTTCTAGCAATTTGGACTCAGCACTGAGTATGGCTTCATGGCCTTGCCTCAGGTGCTGAAATAGCTCAGTTGCTGAGCAACAGAGCAGCGGCCTGAAATGGACAGAGCATCGCCCTGTAGAGGGTTTGCCCAGTGGATCCCAGATGGGATGCATATGGAATCTGTCTCTCTGTCTCTCTACCTCCCCATTTCTCATTTAATAAAAAAAAAAAAAATAAGATACATACTTCTCCACTTACTTTCTTGTTCACTTTTATATATAGGATATGCAAAGAAATGTGTGAAAAAGAAACATAAAAGAGAGGGTAATTATGGGCCTCTAAGAATCTCTAAAGATATCAAGAGAGTTTGATGTGACTTTTAGGAAAATATTAAAGTTTCCACCTTGAAAGATGTATACAATTTTAAGTAGGTAAAGCTATAGTATTTAAAATTCATGATAGAACAGATTCTTAAAAAAAAAATTAAGCTTTTAATATAAAATTGTATGTAGCACATTCCAATTAAGATTTATTATACTATAGCTAAAACCAGTGCCTAATTAATTTTGATCTACAAACAACTTCTTCAATTATATGAAGGAAGAGATATATAGTAATTAAATTGCCACAATATCTGTAAAAATAGTCAGATTTTTATGCTCACATAATTATGACTGATTTTCCCTCCCCTTCGTTAAAATCTTAAATTTAGAGTAGGGATGCTATAATGATTAGATGAAATATCCACTTACATTATTTAAAAAAATCTATTTCTAGTTTTAGCTCATATATGCTGTCCTTTGGTTTACTGGTTTTTTTCCTACCTCTAATTACTCTAGACCTTTCCATAACTCCAAAAACTTGAAAAAACGAGTTTTTTTAAAAAATATTCCAACAGTTGTTTTATTCGAGCTACAAAAGTTTCTTTTCAGTACCAAGATTTTATGATTCAGTGAAATGTTGCTACAATTCCCATATTTGTTCAGAAGTATTATTCTCATCAAATGTCGAAGGGAAAACATTCAATTTTACTTTTTCCCAAATTGCTTCTCCCACCAGGTTGCAGTGCTAATCATAAATAGCAGTAACACCTGTTCATGAGGCTTTGGAAAATGGGTCTGAGAAGAAATTAATAGTTATTTGTTGAAAGTGAAAGTATAATACTAAACACTGTCACCCCAATAAATTCAATTAAAAAAACAAAACAGAAAGAAAAAGAAAACATTGTTTGCAACTTTCAGCTGAGTCAGGCGTGGAGAGAGAGAGAGTGTGGTTCTAACAAAATCACCCTCTGCCAGGTAATTAACCCAGAGAATTTAGTCCAGTACAACCCCTTCTTGCCCCACTTTTAAAGGGTATCTGGAGAAGTGTACTAGTGAGGACAGGACCAGATTTGGATAAGGAAGGCTTTTCTTCTTCTGCTTCCTCCAACATTAAGTAAGGTTCTAAGCTTCTGTATGTGGGCATGAGGGGTTTCCTGCTCTTCATGAAAGAGCTAGTACAGGGTACAGGCAGCCCAAATGTCAGCTCTTTTTTCTTTATATATTATTGCTGCCGCCTTCATAGAGCAGAAAATGGCAAGTTTACAAAGGAGTTAACACTGAGTCAGCCTAAAACTAGAAAAGTAGGAGGGACATTGTCCTCCTCTCTTTCAGAGATGCACTGTAGTGATTCATATCGTTAGGTACATACTTTTAAGTTAGAAAAATTATCCCTGGCCTTTAATCTTTTTTCTATCTATAGACACAGAACACTGGGAAGAGCAATTTCTAGCATGAGTTTCAATTTAAAAATTCTAGATCTCCATTTGTTTAACTGTTAGAAGCTGTGTGTATCAAGGACTGCAAGGAAACCTGAGACTTTAGGTCAGCCCTGTTCAATAGAAATATAAGATGATTCTCATATTAATTTAAATTTTTCTAGCAGCCCCTGCCTACATTAAAAGGAATGTTTTTTAAAGGTGAAATGAATTTTGAAAACATATTTTCTTTAATCAGATGAATTCAAAAGAATATCATTTTAATATGTAATTAATATTCTAAAATTAATCTAAAAATATTTTACTTTTCTAAGCTAAGCTTTGAACCTTGTTGCGTATGTCACACTTAGAACACATGTTGATAAGGGCTAGCCATATGTCAAGTGATCAATAGCCACATGTGGTTAGTGGTTATCCAGTTGGTCAGCACAGGTACAGACTGTGAGTGAAAGAAAGGGTAGTTAGCCTGGCTTACAAGTTGATTGGAGGTGGAGAAGGAACAAGCTCTGTGGGGAAACATAAAAGTCTGCACTCCCCATGTGGAGGGGGTTGCTGCTTTGTTTTCCTGGGCTATCTCAAGTCTAAAACAACCGATTTAGAATTCTAGTCCCCATGTTTAAGTAGACTCTGAATGTTAAGGGCAGGAACTCCTAACCAAACATTCATGGAACTTGACCTAGTTCCTCTGGAATGATAGGCTTCTGTAAGTCAAGAATAGTTTTAGTGGGGAATGAAGTCTTAGGATTTTCCCTTAGTCTTCACCTGAAGTGCAAGACCCAGAAAGACAGATGGTAATGACTTCTACCACAATCTTTCTTCACTTTTAGCATTCCTCTTTATTTTTCTATTGTTCCCAATTTAGAACTAAGTATAGCTCCCAAGAATTCCCAAAACTAACAAGTTGAGTCACCCCACTTCCTGTTCATGGTTGACTTTTTACCTATAAATTTATTATCCCTACAATGTTGTTGTTTAAATATGTTGTATCATGAGCAGATACTCAGCAAGTTCCACTGATAGTCGACAGATAGATGCTTAAGAATTAGCCCTCTAGGCCCTGGCTGGTTGACTCAGTGGCAGAGCATTGGCCTGGTGTGTAGGATGTCCCAGGTTTGATTCCCTGTCAAGACACACAGGAGAAGCAGCCATCTGCTTCTCCACCCCTTCCTGGCTCATCTCTCTCTCTCTCTCTCTCTTTCTCTATTCGCATCCATCCTGCAGCAATAGCTCGATTGGTTTAAGCAAGCTGGCCTCAGGCACTGAGGATGTCTTCATGGTCTCCACCTCAGGTGCTAAAAAAAATGGCTTCGTTGTTAAGCAATAGAGCAATGGCCCCAGATGGACAGAACATTGCCCCATAGTGGGCTTGCTGGGTGGATCCTGGATGAGGCGCATGCCAGAGTCTGTTTCTCTGCCTCCCCTGCTCTCTCTAATATTTAAAAACAAGAGCACTCTAGGTTGAGTGTGACCACCCATTCTCATGATGCCTGGGACTATTCTGTCTGATTCAAGTAAGAGTAGAGTTTTGCCTGAGTATAAGAGAGGCACACATTCTGAGGATACTCTTAAAAGAATACACCAAACATGAAACATCAGTCATCCAGACCACAGTCACACATCGAAGCCATCTAGGCTTCTATTAGATATGTTATATTACATATATAATCTTCTATTTTATATAGAGTTAGAATATACATATATGTGTATATACACATACATACTATACATGTACATATTGAACTTTACTTTTGGCAAATGATTTTCATGTTTCTGTTTGGTATGACTTATAAGTTAATACAAAATATGCCATGGTTGAATTTAATAAGCTAAATTAGAGTTAATTTTAGAGAATAAAAGTACTTAATTATGAAAGAAATAGTCTCTTAAGTTTTTCCAAACAAATAGACCTAGTTTCTTTAAAACATAGTCAACATTTTTAGCTTGTTGAAGCTTAACTTTAGAAAAATTTCAGAGTCGTCATTATGCATAATTGTATACTAAAAATATGTACTAAGCCTAACTGTACAGCAATTAGAAGCATAGCTGGAACTAATGTTAAACATTTTTCTATATTTTTTGTACATTTTCAAATGTTCGGTGTGTCCTTTTCTCTTACTTCAACTCCCACAATGTCTTCATCCCTGTGACAGGGAAACACAGGCTTAGGCCCTACAGAGAGAACAGTAGGTCTGTCTTTCCTCAGCCTTGTCACGGGTGAGCTTTTTACATTTGAAAAAAAGAATTGAATGTTTAAAGTATTTTCATTTTGTATCATTACATCCCTTCATTTAAACAGTGAAATAGAAATATGAGAAGTATATTTATATTAGACAAAAAAGCTATTGCCCTTCTCAATCTGTGAAAATGTTCCATTCCTCCCACAGAACGTAGTCAATAAAACTTCACCATTCAGCAGTCAAAAGTCAAAGATTTTTTTGATTGATTACAGTTTCATCTCCTTAGAAAACAAAACTTTCTTCTCTCTGTTCTCTCTAGTTATTCTGTAGAGAGGTTTTTATTTTTGTTTTCCATTTTGTATTTGTTTTTTTTAGAGGATGATGACTAAACTAAGTCTTATCCTCAATATTTTTTTTTTAAATTATTGTTAACTTCATGTGTTTTTAAGTTTGAAAATTGATTAAATACTGGAAGAGAATGTTTGATCTTGGTTCAGAATTAAAGTTTACTGCAATGATATTTTTTAATGCATTTTCCCCCAAATAATAAATTAATCTGAGTCAAATATTATGCTTTTCATTGGGTTGGGGGAATTTGATTTAGTGACTTGAGCCACTGACTTGGTAAAAAATCTATAGAAACAGCTGGTGCTATGAAAAAAAAAAAAAAAGACACTAATACAATGAGCACTCATTCTTCCTCACTCCTCTTATGCCTGTAGTAAACCTTATTTATTATTACTATGTTAAATGATTATATGTCTTGAGTTTTTCTCTATGCCTACCTCCAGGAACTTTGGTAATGGATATATACTAACCCATACAGAGTTCACCTGATTTATGACTATGTTGCAAAAGCTGTTGAACATTTAGTAAAAATGCAAAATTTGAAGGGAAGCTTAAAAAGATATAAATGTGTATTGTCTTAGTTTTTGCTATATTACCCATACACAAAAATTATTAACTATTTCTCTATTCATACTCACTACAGTATAAGTAGTATTAAACAGCACACTGATAGGCTCAGTGCTTTCTCATAGGAAAGTTGTCTGGTTGGTATGTTTGCTTCTGTGTTTAGATTGTCAGTACCAGGTAGTAGCAGCAGAAATGAAATAGAAAAGGGGCAGAACCCTCCTTTGGGATGCCTGTAGAAAATTACCATATTTTTTGTTCCATAAGACACACCTGACCATAAGACAGACCTAGGGTATTAAGGAGGAAAATAAGAAAAAAAAAATTCTAAACCAAATGGTATGTTAAAATATTTTATAAAATACCATATTTTTTGCTTCATAAAATGCACAGGCATTTTCCCCTCCACTTTTTTTTGGGAGGGAAGTGCATCTTATGGACCGAAAAATACAGTATATGCATTTATATTGTATAGATGACAGTTGTCACCCTTTATATCGTAAGTCCATTTTTGGTAGTGTGTCAGAAACAAGATAAAGGTCGTATTGCTTAAAGCCTGTTATGGACATAAGTGGTAAAGAACAGTGTAGCCTATAAATTGGCAAATTAACCCCTGCCATGCTTTAGTAATCTGCATGACATCATAAAATGAGCAAACTGAATCAATAATCTTATTTTTTTTCTTGTTATAAATTTGTGAGCTGGTTCTCTGTAATTATTTAGATCAACATTTCAAAATAATTCCATTTTAAAATAAATATTTATCTGTCTCAGTGTACAATTTAACTAAATGTACTTAGGCCCAATTTTTATGTGAGGATTAGAGTGTATATACCTTATAAACAAGAGATCACAGAGATCTCTAGCTTAAACAAAAAAGTAGCTCAGTACTGATACCCTTGTAAATGAGTCTGGGAGTGAAGAGTGGGGAGGAAAGGGTTACAAGAATTTCCAGGATTATGGATAGTCTAAATGAATTAGATAATTAAAAGACTCCTCTTGAATATTTCCTAGACATATCTGCAAAAATCTTACAAATGAGAACTATACGTGCCTTAAGCTTAATTGATATAAATGAAAATTCTTTTTGCCTGAGTCCAGATGTCATGTTTGAAAACCATAGGATCACACTATATATTTTGAAAAGCCCATTTTGTAAAAATAGGATTTGTTTCCTTTCTCAGAAAATTTTGGGCTTGTCCCACTGAGAAAAAGGAAAAAGGAGACCATGAGTATGGCTATAGAATGATCTCTTGATCCTTGAACCAAAGTGAGGAAAAAGTCTAACAAATGCATCATTTTGCAGTAAATTAGATCAGATTTCCGCATCTCCGCACTCAGTCTGTGAGTTGACAGTTCAGTAAAATGTTCCCTTGTAAGGTTTGCCCTCTTAGGAAAAGGGGCAATAATTCATCATTAGGATTTCAGAGTCCAGGTGTAGATGGAAACTGATGGAGCCTCCAGCGAGGCAGGGAGGGTGCATGGAAGAAGAAAATTTTATCTGAAGCCAATTCCCTGGGTACAGCAGAGAATAATTAAGATAATATTGCTTCAAGAGTCCTTTAATGATTAAAAATCACATATGCAGAATCTATAAATTGGAGGGCAACAAATTGAAAGGCTGTAATGTCGGAGAACTGTGTTGTGCACATTGCAGTGGAAAGTACACTCGTAGCAGCACCGGTACGGGCAGCCACCAGAGACTGGGACCATTCCAAGGACTTTGTTTAGATGCAACAAATCATTTGTCTGTTATTAACCCAGAGCTTGTAATTATGCAGATTGCCATAGATTTTCCTGGGCCTGGAAGTGAGATTGAGGGTTGTTCACAGTATAGCAGGCAGCTCAGGGCTGGCCATGCATTACTGAACTTGCCACATTTATCATGTTGACTGATGGCAGCAGAAGCAGGTCTCAGGTCCCAGTGGTTAATGTAGTGGGTAATTAACTGTCATTTGCCTAGTAATAGGCTGATGATCAATGGTTTGTGTGGAAACAAATTCTAATCAGGTAGCTGATAAATGCTCAGCTAGCGAGAGCAATTGAAATTGGGGGAAACTATGTCCAGAATTTCAAAATGGCATTGTGTGTGTATGTTTATTAGGCGTAAGCAAACTGAATAGTTCTTAAAAACTGCTTTCTCTCATACTAATCGCATTTTATATCCACAAATACATCTATATTCATGGGATAAAGAACTTTTGAGATTTCCTTATTTCTCAAAAAAATAATAATGATGAAAGAACAGAAGAAACAAATGGCACACGTAAGTGATGCGACTCCTGGCTAGATCACGTGAAGTACACTGAAAAGTAAATGTGAAATGTGAGAATGAACGGAAAATCTGCTGACAAAAAACAAAACAGAACAGGATGAAAGCTTTAGTTTGTGATGGTTTCATTTTTAATGATACCAGTGGGAGATGCAAGATATTATATTTTCAATGAGATTCTTTTAAAAAAATTATTTCCCAAACTAGGGATTGTAAACTTGGAATGCAAAGGTTATTAGATTTCTATTCCTTGAAAGAAGCATATTAAAACATTCTAAAGATTTTTTTTTTTTTTCCTGGAAAATAAGTGTGGAACAATTTTTAATTTTGTCTTGAATGTGAACCTGGCTTACTTTTTATCAAGCATACAGATTATGCTAGCAAAATGTTTGAAAAGTATTTGTAGTTTCTACCCTCAAGGCGCTTAAATTCTTCAAGGGACAACCTAGTGAAAACATAAGCTGAAACATTTATTACAAGTCTTGCCAGACACTTGGAAGCCATTCTCACAACTCTTTCTAACAATCGTCATTAGTCTGGTAAGAGGAATAGTTATAAACTGGAAAATGACTATGCATGCTTTAAGCAACGGCCTATCTTTGGAGTATACAGCAAGTAATGTGAGAAACTTCAGCACATTTGTGTGTAATCATTAAATTCAATAAAATTAAAGTCTAAGATTCTTTAAAGTACGTTTTTATAACTAAAATGAGTTTTCTCCATAGCACCTTTGAATTCATTAGTTTAGAACTGCTTTTAATTTGGTCTTTCCCATGAGAGCCATTATATTTTTTTCCTGTCAGCCTGATGCTGGGGAAAAAAGAAAATTGGCAGATGTGGTGTTTTTCATTTAGTTTGCTTCCTAGTTAAAAAGTGCATTAACTACTATGCACAGAATATTATTTGTAATAACTCTTCACCACCATTAACAGTTTTTTGTTTTGTTTTGTTTTGTTTGTTTGTTTTACAGAGAGAGAGTCAAAGAGAGGAATAGATGGGAACAGACAGACAGGAACGGAGAGAGATGAGAAGCATCAATCATTAGTTTTTCATTGCGACACCTAGTTGTTCATTGATTGCTTTCTCATATGTGCCTTGACCATGGGGCTGCAGCAGACCAAGTAACCCCTTGCTCAAGCCAGCAACCTTGGGTACAAGCTGGTGAGCTTTGCTCAAACCAGATGAGCCTGTGCTCAAGGTGGTGACCCAGGTCCTCCACATCCCAGTCCAACTTTCTATCCACTGCGCCACTGCCTTGTCAGGCACCATTAACAGTTTTTAAGGAGACTTGGTTTAAATATTGCTGGTGAAAATGGATACTATATTTTATTTCCTAGCATTATGAAATTATGGAGACATTTTATGTTGGACTATTTTTTAGGTCATTACAATAACTATTTACAGGAATCTACAGCAAATAGAATTTTTAAAAAATACCTTTTTTTTCCAGACTATTCCAGTCGTTCTTACAGTATATTATGTTTCCAATTCTGATCTAGTTCTATGTAGTTTACAGCCTCATTTACTTTAATGCGCTACTTGAATAACGTAATCATAGCTATAACTATGGTATAGGGCCATAAGGTGCATGTGCCTGTAATGGCTTTTGACTATTTAAATGCCTTGTTCATAAATGGTCTTTTAATAATAATGGCAAGCCAGTTAGTAACTAGGTGACAAAAATAGTCAGCCATTCAAATGGTTCTTTTTTCCCCCAACTAAAGCGTTTAATATGTGGCATTAAGATCAAAGTTACACTGCTTTTATATTTACTCCCTATTCTCACAAGTAGGTTTTGGCTATGCATTCACCCCCGTTGACTTCTGATTATATAAGCTTCCCCATGTATTTGTCTTTTCCTTTTCTTACAAGATGTGATTTTCACCAAGAAAGGTCAACTGAGTATGTATCACCAAAGAATATTTATGTCTACACCTAGGATAAGACTCAGTGGAGTATGTCGTAAGGCATTGTGTATTAATAGCTTTACAAAGTGTATTGGTGTCTTATCTAGTCACCATCTCAGATCTTCCTGTAAGAGTTTGAAAGTAATGTTTATTGTTGTAGGCTCTTCGGTGTGACAGGAAACTGTGCTGCCTGTAGTAAGCTCATCCCTGCCTTTGAGATGGTGATGCGGGCCAAGGACAATGTTTACCACCTGGACTGCTTTGCCTGTCAGCTTTGTAATCAGAGGTACTGAGATTTTATTTTGTCTCCTAAAAACCGGTAAAACTCTTTTCTGGCTATTTATGCTACAAGTGGGAATTATATCAGTACAGTTTACTTAAAGAAATTAATCTTAGCATTCTTTATTTTCTGCAAACATTCATTCAGTGCCAAAAACAAACCAAGAAGGAAAAGATGTTAAAACTACATGCCTGCCTAAAAGAAGTGCATCATTTAATCTCATGTGATAAGAAACAAAGATGCTTCTATAAACTTTTAGTCATATTATCTTTTCTTTTCTTTGTTGTTTTAAAAGGTCTTTTAAAAAGTTGGTTAAAATATTATTACTGTTTTGTTCTACTTCTATAAGCAAATACATTTGTACTGAGGTAAATATACAGCAATTTGTCGTGGGTTGTGTGAATTCATATATTGGTCAAAGTTATAGTTGCCCTATATTATCTTGAATTTTAACCTTGTTTTACACGTACTTTTTAAGTTGCTGTACGTCTCTTTGGGAACAAGGCTGGCGAGAGCTAATAATTCAACAATTACCAACATTGGAGAGGCAGTATTGGAGAACAGAGTGTTACACAGTGAATCCAAAAACCTAAATTCTGGTCTGGACTTTGCCCCTAACAAGATGTATATCACCATAAGCCAACAATAGTAGCTCTCTGGCCCTCAGTTTTCTCATTAATAACATAGGGAGCTGCACCAGTCAATCACAGAGAAGTCTTCTATCTCCAAGTCTTATGAAGTCATCCCACTTTTCTTTAGTGAACATTATAACTTTTATTTCCTGTGGGAACTATGAACTACTGATACCTGTTTTATGTGACAAATGTAAAGGATATTAGAATATTAAAATGGACATATCATTAAAAATACATTTCAAGAATTAGTACATTGGATTTCTTTTATGAAAATAAATTCCATGCAAGTGTAAAAACACCTGAACACAGTATATAATCAGAAAATATTAGTTGTGTCAAGTTCTCAGTTATTGTAATTTGCTTTGTTTTACTACTCAGTACAGCATCTTTTTATGAGGCCCAATAGAGTAGTAGAAAGAATACAATGTTTACAGTGAGAACTGGATTTGAATTCCAGCCCCACCATATATTAGCTTGTGACTGTGACAAAACTACTTAATCTTACCGATTTTTGTGTTCACCCTCTTAAAAAAAGACACTGATGCTTGTATTACAGATTTTGAAAATAAAATGAAATAATTTATATAAGTCCCAGAAATAGGTTCTTAGAAATTAAAATTAGAAAAATAGGTTCTCAAATATTTGCTCTTTTAACAACATTAATAACTTCCTTTTACCAAATAATACTTCATTAACTTGGTTTTCACATGAGGTATATATAGCTCAATAAGCACCTGATAAATAGATATTTAGAATGTGAATCAACCTTGCCATATATAATTTATCCAGGAAAAAATTCAAGAAGTCATCTCACAACATCTTGAATGTTTCCAACAAATGCCTGGAATCAACACAATTTAATTCAGTCTATGGCGACATTTAACCAAAAATAAACTGGCAAATGCACATGTTGTCGATAGGATGTAAGGATATAGATCGGGGTAGTCAACCTTTTTATACCCACCACCCACTTTTGTATCTCTGTTAGTAGTAAAATTTTCTAACCACCCACCAGTTCCACAGTAATGGTGATTTATAAAGTAGGGAAGTAACTTTATAAAATTTATAAAGCAGAGTTACAGCAAGTTAAAGCATATAATAATAATTACTTACCAAGTACTTTATGTCGAATTTTCGCTAAGTTTGGCAGAATAAATCTTTATAAACAACTTACTATAGTTAAATCTATCTTTTTATTTATACTTTGGTTGCTCCGCTACCGCCCACCATGAAAGCTGGAACGCCCACTAGTGGGCAGTAGGGACCAGGTTGACTACCATTGATATAGATAAATAAGCAGAAATATACACACATCAATACAGATACACTTATATTCATATGTAAATATATGCATATACATTTTAAAAGTGTACTATCAGTAAATTTAAAATACTTCTGTTTACTTGTCACATTGATCCACTAATAACACCCACTAACAATACAGTGATCTCCATGCAATAATAACATTTACTGCTTTTCTACTTATAAAAGGTTACTCATTCATAGTAGAAAATTTAGAAAATACAAAGGGATAAAGAATAACAGCATCTCATACCTCACTATTCTCTCATTATTCTAAGAGAAAATACTTTGCTATTTTGTGTGTAGCCAGCTCTACACTTTTTCAG
This sequence comes from Saccopteryx bilineata, assembly GCF_036850765.1. Taxonomy (NCBI): domain Eukaryota; kingdom Metazoa; phylum Chordata; class Mammalia; order Chiroptera; family Emballonuridae; genus Saccopteryx; species Saccopteryx bilineata. The sequence goes on along the minus strand of NC_089490.1, from coordinate 116,632,454 downwards.
ACATACATGAAAAGTGCATATATTTTACATTCTAGGCACATTTGAGCAGATTAAAAGAAAGTAACAGGAAAGAATCCTAATGTTTCATATTTGTGTTTTTCATTTTACATAGTGTATCTTTTTATCTGCCTTTAAAAATTACTTTAAAATATTTTAAGCTTTCTTATGTTCAGTTTTATGGATAGAGCTTCATATTATAAATCATCAGATGTGTCAGTTGTTTCTTCAAGTTTTTATATTACACATATTATTAACATAAAATGGACTTTATAAACAAACAAATACTAAAATCTGTGTCAGGATAAATTCACAGAGCAGATACTAATTAGGCAAAGTATACGATAGTTTAAAGGCTAATGATATACAGTATAATGCTTTTCTCCGGAAAAGTTATATTGATTATTTTTACACCAGAAATGTAAAAACTGTATTTCCACACATTCACTCTTAACATTGGGAATTATTTTAAAAGATATCCTTGTCACCTTAAGGAATGAAACATGGTATCTCATTATAATTTTTAATTAACATTCATTGGCTTAATAGTGGCCCTTTGCTATTTCTTCTTTTAGGGAACTTCCTGTTTATGCCCTTTGTCCATTTCTCTATAAGGGCAGAGTTACCTGTTTTATGCATATTCTACACAGAAAATTAAAACATCATTCAAGTGCTAAACTCAGGCTAAATTCTGTGAGGACACTGAGTAGCTGTAGGTTGTTAATGCTGTTTACAATCATATTTTGTTTTATTTCTTCGCTGAAATATTCAGTTGCCTCCCAATTAAGCCTATCTGTCCTCAGCAGAACTCAGTCTCAGTCAAGTAAGACACATACTCCTAAATTTGGACTCTATAACTGTTCACATTCTTATTGCTACAAAATACTACTCTAGAATCATTATTAAAGTACCTAATATGTTTCTGTGTTCGCTTCATTTATTGCATGCCATCATGGGACTGCATATCTTCAGTTCTGGTTATGCACAATTAGCACTTAGTTATTGTCTTGTCACTTCAGCCCCAACAAGACAAACTTCTTTAATGCGGGCACTCAGGTTATCTTCATCAGCCAAGCAAAGCAGACAAATGTTGTTACTCTCAATACAGAAGGTTTTCAATATAGGAGTCTGCTTGTACTTTGACGTTTCCTTAGGAAATCCTCTTCAATAGAGTCATATGGCACATGAGCCTATCTGTTCAGTAGCCAAATTATTGTCATAGCATTGCATCTCTTCCAATGAAATACAGAGCATGTAAAGAAATGTATAGACACCTTTCCTTAAGCAAACTTTATTGACATCTGAAATCATGGTATTATAAATGCTTATGGATTTTATTTAGCAGTCATTTCAGCTTTTAAATCAAAATATTATTAACATCATAATATTACTAAAAGTTAAAAAAATATTAGTAATAATAACCTTTCAAGATTGGTTGTCCCTTGTCCATATCATCTTGGCCCTTTTTTAGAGGGGTATGGCTAAAAAATGTCAAGCTCTGAATTGAAAATCTAAAAGCTCTTCTATTTTTAAAGGAAATCAGAGGATGGTTATTCTGGGTGTCTTGTATAATAACTTGTATCTCTTTAGAATTAGAAAATTCTGTGTAATAGTTAATTTTCTAAAGGTGAATACGCCCCTCCCCCTTAGAAAAATACTGTAAAATTAAATGATGGTTTTATAAGAAAAAGATGCACTTGTTTGTGATGGAATTGCCTCAAATATGTAGAATTGTATAATATTTCATTTCCTTTTATTAAAGAATAAAAGTATTGGGCTTGGCTCTGAAGGAACAGATGGGAGTAAAATATATTTTGTCTTTTCTATTTCTTTTAAAAAGAGGGAGGGATGTGGAAGGGGAGAGAGAAAAAGGAGAGAGAGAGGGGGGTATCAACTTTTCCCACTTATTTGTACGCCAGTTGATTGCTTCTCATTTGTGTCCTGACTGGAGATTGAACCGGCAACGTTGGGGTTGAGCTGGCACCCTCAGTATCAAACCAGCAACCTTGGCGCACTGGGACTACTCTCTATTCACTGTGCCACTAGCCAGGGCTAGTTTCTCTCTTAAAGGTACTCAGAGCTAGGGGAAAGAGGACATCAGAGACTCACAGGAGGGTGGAATTGGTGTAAACAGATCCATTTCAAGGGAAGAGAGGTCCATCCTGGAAGCCTTAGGGAAGCATCACAGACTGGTTATAAAAGAACTCCTTAAGACTTGTTGGGATATAGGAAGTGTGACTGATGGGAGTTGGGGGAGATGAAGAAGCCTGGAGCAGTGAGGAAAGGGATTCCCAGACAGATGGAGCAGCATGAAAGGCATGGGGGTATGAAAGCATCTAATATGTATAGGCAATAAAATGAAGCTCAGTGTGCTCGGAGATTAGACCCGGAGTTCGATAGGCATATGGAGGAGTGAGGAATGGAGTGAGGAGCAGGAGATGAAACTGTAAAGGTAGGAAGTCAGTGATTGAAAGTCAAAATGGAAAGGGGGAGGGGGAGGGGCACAAAGAAAACTAGATAGAAGGTGACAGAGGACAATCTGACTTTGGGTGATGGGTATGCAACATAATTGAATGACAAGATAATCTGGACTTGTTATCTTTGAATATATGTATCCTGATTTATTGATGTCGCCCCATTAAAAAAATAAAATTATTAAAAAAAAAAAAAAGAAAATCAAAATGAATACAAACTTAAATTACTTCATTTAATAATATACCTTTGTTATTTAAGGCTATTTGATTGTAGAATAAATCTATCTTAACCAATATTTATTGACCACCCACCTCAAGCGATAGTAGAATTTATGGTGGTATTTCAGAGAGTTCAAAAGAAATAAAACTCGTGGTCATTTAGCTCAGCACTACTGTCTAGATTGGGAATCCTGTTATACTCGTATGAGAAAATTTGAAATGCCAAAGTAAAGGAACGATACACTAATAAATAAGTACTTTGGGAAAGATCAGAATGAGATGATGTGATCAAGAAACACTGATGGAGGGAATGGAAACCAAAGAATTTTTAGAATATCAGTTAGATGGAAAAAAGGAAGAAATATCCCAGGCTTTGCTTAATATTTTAAGCAAAGATTAAAAGATTATCATTGGCAAATAATAATGAGAGCACTTTTTTTTTCTACTTTATAGGTATAGGAACTTATTTTCAGAGGCATTTTTAAGTAACTTACCATAAGTGTGAATGTATTCTGTATATTGGCATAGCTCAACATTAGTGCAACTAAGATTTAAATGCCCACCTATGTGATTACACAGGCTGAGCCTCATTTTTATCATTATATTGTATTATTCAGACATTTTGTTATTGACTTTGCTATTAATAATAAACAAATTTTTATGTAGGACCAAGTCAATGTATCAAGCATTATACTAGACACTTTATTATATCTTCTTTTTTTTTTTAACGAATGTATTGAGGTGACACTGGTTAACAAACTTACACAGATCTCAGGTGCACAATTCTACAACACATCATCTGTACACTGTATTGTTTGTTCACCACCCCAAGTCAAGTCTCTTTCCATCACCATTTATCCCCCATATACCCACAATTCCCCTTCCCTCCACTGCACTGTTGTCCGTGTACATGAGGTTTTTTTTTATTTGTTGCTCAATAACTCTACCCCCAACACAGCCCCACTATACCCCTCCAACATCTGTCAGCCTGCTCTCTATCTATAAGTCTGTTTTACATGTACTGACTCATTTAATACTCAAAATAACCCATAATTAGGTGCTTATATTGGTCTCATTTTACAGACGAGGAAACTGAAGTACAAAAAAATTAAGTAATTAATCCATATTACACAGTTAGAAAGTGATAGACTCAAGATTTGAACCCTGGAAATCTAGTTTTAGTCTAGACTCAGAGCCAACATGAGGGTTGTTGCAAGAGGGGTATTTTACTTTCTGGCTAAGTGGACATACATGTGATTAGATACAGTGGTGTTACAGTAAGGTAGCCTTTGAATTATTTCTAACAGGATTAGGAGTGTGTGTAGTCTAACTTGGTGCAGAAAAGATAGTTACGAATGAAGTATGTAATGACAACTGGGCTGTCATTGGGAAAGACAATAAATTTGTGCATAGTTCTGTAGTGATGGGACAATGAGTATAAAACCTGCACCTCTTACTGGAAACAAAGTATAGTATCAAAATCTCCATCATTCAGTAACTGAGGATGCTAAATAGGAAAGTAGAGATATTGGATATATGGATTGGATCTTTTTAAAGCTTTGTGGAAATGGAAATTAATTGTAATTAACAGTCACTAACCTCAGGGAAACAAGATGACTAAGCTAACATTTTCATTTCTTAGAAAGGATGTTATATATGGAAACTTCTTAGCGGAGGATTTTGATGACCTGCTCAAAACTACTCTAAGCCCCATATATTATAGGGATGATTTCTTAATTATACTGATTTTTTGTACTTTTCAACTGTCTAAGACCACATGAATTCAACTATAATCACTCTAAAATATCTGGAAATTAAGTCTGTTATTAATTCTAAAACATCATAATTAACAGAGTTTAGAAATCTGATTAGCCATCTTTTTATTTCTTAACATTGTTTTTAAGTGACAGAAAAATAAATTGAACTGTCTATATCAGCAGTAGTGAGAATTAGATTACAAGAAAATTTATCAGTTTATTTTTAAGAATTTTAGCCCTACCTATTAATATACTAACAGTATCCTCTGGCCATCACTGCTTTTAAAATACTTTTTCTTCTAGTGATAAATCTTACAAGGAGCTGGTTATATAGCATTAGAATTAGTGTGCCTTAAAAAATCACAGTAGTTCTATATTATTTTTTAAATGTCTAATATCTGCATCTCTTTTTCTTTATGTTTATATGTGAAGCATTTTAAAGGAGGTATCTTCCAATTCTAATTGAGCTTTCAAGGTTGTTTTATTTAACTTGTATGTGTAATTGTGACATTCCTCACCCATGCTCTGTTTCATCTTGACCTTTAAATATAAATTGAAATGCATGTCAAATGTACTTTATCCAGCTGACAATATATTAGGAACAAAATTTTCAGGTATGATTATTTCAGATGAATTCCATTTATATTACCAACATCTCATTGAATGGTAAGCAGACTTCTTTAAAGTTATGAAAAGAAAAAATTATAACCAAAAAAAGTCTGTATAACTTTATAACTGTATAACCCACAAAATCTGTAGCCTCATGTTTTTCTGGGTCTTGAATCCAAATAAATCAGGATTGTTTCCTTCCTCTACCACATACATCCTAGCTATGAAACCGAGGGCAGTTTTTTTAAATTCTGGGAGGAAGCCTCAGGTCATTCATTTGAAAAAGGCAGGGATGAAAGTAATAATGTGATCACTTATATATTATACATGCTTAGCATTAGCACATGGTAAGTACTTTATAAAAGGTGGCTACTTAAATTACCAACATTACAGACCCTGAGGTAAGGCTGTATATACTTCATTTCTGCTCTTGACCACAAACTTACAAAAGTGACTGATGTCACAGATAAAGAACTGAAGTGTCATCTTAATACCATAAATGGAAAGTTGACATTTGAACTTTATTCATTGCACTGTGCCTTTCTATCTGTCAAATATTGCTTATTATAATATCCCTATGATCCAGTGGTATAGTCAATTTATTTTAACTACAGAGAACTAACTCAGAAAAAATATGAAATTTACTTTTTATCTTGGATTGGGGTAGATGATAGCAGCAGAACGAGACCCCAGGCTCTTGGTTCTTGCTTTTTCTCACTGTAGTTACCCTGAGTTTATGAATCTACATATAGAAATTATCTAAATTTTAAGGCATCTGAAGGTAAGAACGTGTGACATGACATGACAATAACCCATGTTTTTATTTGATAGTGAATAAAATTTGGGGGATTTTTAAAAATTATGTTGAAATACTAAAGCAAAATCTTAGACCATATGGAGTTGAAAGAGCATTTCTAATTTAGTTTTTAGAAAAAAACTGATTCTATAATATTAGCTAGAGCACAAGAGTGTTTTATTGAATTTATTTTTGATGTGATATTTTATTATTAGCTTCTTAGTTCAAATTAATTTCAAGTAATATAAATTAGAAATTTTGAGCTATAATCACATATAGTCTACATGCTATTTTATATAATCTCATAAAGTTAAGTATATATCTAAATGAGCTGTCAGGCCTGTTCTTTTCTTCAACATGTTTCAGTAATCAGGATATTCTGCAAAAACTGCTTCATTTCAACACCACTTGTTAAGCCCAGTATTTAAAGTTCACAATCAATGAAAAGGTGTACTGAAAGTCCAAACTTGAATACTCATTGTATCCAATAGCCTTGACCCAGACAACTCCAGGATTTCAAGATCACCACATACTCTGTACTTTCAATCAACATCATCAGCAGGCAGTAATCCTGAGGTAAAAAAGTAAATTCCAGAAATAAACACACCAATCTTCTTTAAGAGGAAAGCTAATTCTTTCAATTTACTTTTTTTATTACATCATTTTCCCCTCTCTCTACTTAAACTAGAATAAGGATAAATTTCCAAAGCTACCCAGTTGGAAAATAAATAGGTTCACTGTTTGTCTAGCATTCCAATCTTTGCAAATGTAAATCGGTCCAACTGCTCCTCATTTAAACTTTCAACTTCACAAAACATTAAGGGTGGCTTTCACTACACAATTTAATCTATCCACTAAGATTTCTGCTTGAACATCATTTGAAATTAACTATCTGATAAAGAGAGACCACTATCAAATGTCGGGGAGGTCAACTTGTATAATTACAAGTAGTTTTACTGGGTCAACTCTACCAGACACTGTTGTTTGAAGGTTAAATTGTTACAATTAAAAATATAGAGAGATCTCCCCAGTGTTACTTTATTGTTAAATGTACTGGAAACAGCACAGCATTTAATTCTGACCTTAATTGTGTCCAAACTGTCACCATTGGGAAATTATACAAAAATTGCACTTACTAAAAACATTACACTCCTATACATTAAATAATGTGGGGGTTTTTTAAATGAAGAGATTAAGCTAAGAAAAAATATTCATAGACACATACAACAGCATGGGTATTATAAGAGGGAAAAAGGGAGTGGGGGGAGATAAAAGAGAGTAAAGGGGAAATAAATGGTGATGGAAGGAGACTTGACTTGGGGTGGTGAACACACCATACACTATACAGATAATGTATTATAGAACTGTACACCTGAAACCTATTTAATTTTATTAACCAATGTGACCCCAATAAATTCAATTTAAAAATACATTGAACAATGTTTTATCAAATAAAATAATTAGCTACAGTGCACTAGTTTATTTATTGCATCAATATTAAGAAGCTTGTTCAGGTTATGTTATGCCTTTAAGTTCAATTGGAAGTGCTTGAAGAAATGACATTTACTATTTTATAGTTGAATAACTGACACAAGTAAAGGAATGTGGTCCAGGGCTATAAGAACTTTAACTTCAGAATGATCACTTCCAAATCACTAGAATTTAACCATATTTTAGTAACAGAGAGTAAAAGGAGGCATTAAATTAAATCTTTAAAATTGGGCTATTTTCTAATTTATTCATATTAATGCTGTTTGGTTTTTTAAATTTTTTTATAAGTGCATAAATTGCCTATCATAAAGTCTTCTATAATTGCTGCAGTAAAATATTATCATTTGTTCTTTTTTTTTTTTTTTTGTATTTTTCTGAAGCTGGAAACAGGGAGAAACAGTCAGACAGACTCCCGCATGCGCCCGACCGGGATCCACCCGGCACGCCCACCAGGGGCGGACGCTCTGCCCACCAGAGGGCGATGCTCTGCCCCTCCGGGGCGTCACTCTGTTGCGACCAGAGCCACTCTAGCGCCTGGGGCAGAGGCCAAGGAGCCATCCCCAGCGCCCGGGCCATCTTTGCTCCAATGGAGCCTCGGCTGCAGGAGGGGAAGAAAGAGACAGAGAGGAAGGAGGGGTGGGGGTGGAGAAGCAGATGGGCGCCTCTCCTGTGTGCCCTGGCCGGGAATCAAACCGGGACTTCTGCACGTCAGGCAGACGCTCTACCACTGAGCCAACCGGCCAGGGCCTCATTTGTTCTTATTTTAATGGATGCATATACAGTGTGTCTGTAAAGTCATGGTGCACTTTTGACCGGTCACAGGAAAGCAACAAAAGATGATAGAAATGTGAAATCTGCACCAAATAAAAGGAAAACCCTCCCAGTTTCTGTAGGATGGTGTGGCAGCATGTGCGCATGCGCAGATGATGACGTAACTCCATGTATACAGCGGAGCAGCCCATGGCCATGGCAGTTGAGATGTGGATGGTACAGAGGAAAGTTCAGTGTATTCTGTGGCTCGCTAAATTCAAATCCATGACCAAAGTGCAATGTGAATATCGGTGCAGTTATAGCGAGGCACCACCACATAGGAATAACATTACTCGGTGGGATAAGCAGTTGAAGGAAACCGGCAGTTTAGTGGAGAAACCCCTTTCTGGTAGGCCATTAGTCAGTGACGAGTCTGTAGAGGCTATACGGGATAGCTACCTAAGGAGCCCTAAAAAATCTGTGTGTGGGCCCACATCGAACGGCACTGAATAGGTATGAAACTGGGAGAGTTTTCCTTTTATTTGGTGTAGATTTCATGTTTCTATTGTCTTTTGTTGCTTTCCTGTGACCGGTCAAAAGTGCACCATGACTTTATGGACATACTGTATATATCATTTCTTTTTTCTCTCCAAAGTGGTAAAAAATAAATAAAAAATTACCATTGCTGCCCTATGTGTTTTTGTTGGTGTTCTTATGATTTTTATGTATAAAGGTAGGATTTCAGATTCTGTGTGCAGTGTTTTAGTGTTGACAATAAAGGCAACTTTCTAAGCCAAAATCAGGGAATTGCCATGTGAAATTATTACTAGAAAAATAAATCTATAATCAAGTGATCTGAGTGAAATGGTCTTAACACATTTTTTTTTTAATATTTTCAGATTTTGTGTCGGAGACAAATTTTTCCTAAAGAATAACATGATCCTTTGCCAGACTGACTACGAGGAAGGTTTAATGAAAGAAGGTTATGCACCCCAGGTTCGCTGATCTATCAACATTACCCCATTAAGAATACAAAGCACTACATTCTTTTATCTTTTTTGCTCCACATGTATATAAGAATTGACACAGGAACCTACTGAATAGCGTAGATACAGAAAAGCGGGATGGATATATGAAATAAAAGGCGGACTGCATCTGTATGTAGTGAAATTGCCCCAGTTCAGAGTTGAATGTTTATTATTAAAGAAAAAAAGTAATGTACATATTGCTGGATTTTTGCTTGCTATTTGTTTTTGGTGTCACTTGGCATGAGATGTTTATTTTGAACTATTGTATATAAGGTATTGTAATAATTGAAGCACAAATGTAATACAGTTTTATTGTGTTACCATTTGTGTTCTGTTTGCTTCTTTGTATTGTTGCATTTAGTACAATCAGTGTTTAAACTTACTGTGTATTTATGCTTTCTGTATCTATCAGCTATTTTAAATGAGCTGTAACTTTCTAGTAAAAATTGAAGAGTGAATCTCACTAATGATACACATATAGATAAAGCAAATCTATCAACACTAAAAAGACAAAATAAAGACACACAAAGCATTTTAGCAACATCCATATTATTGTCACTATGATCTAGAGTCTATCAGTGCTCTCATTATAACCCCCTATTTTCAGGGGTTAAGACCAGCTTTAAAAAATGAATAAAAATTTCATCATAAAGCACTTTTATTTTATACCAGCGTGAAAAGTGCCACTTTTAGAATAACTTTAAAATGTAACAGTTATTCTCTTAATATCCTTTGTGTGTGTGTGTATGTGTGTCTGTGCTCTTTACCTATATTATGGTTTTGTTGTCTGTTTTTCAGCCATTCCCCCCTTATGTGAACTAGTGCCTTTGGGTATCATGTAAATTTTTTCCAAAGGGTTACTTTAAAAAAATGTTACCACAATTATAAGATAATGTAAAAATGATAAATTAAATTTCTTGTACAAATTTTGCCCCGATCTCTCCATAAGAGCTAAGTGCTTAATAACTTTATGGCTTGATAAATTTCTGGCACTCAAAGGATTTGAGTGTGAATCTACTGAGATCGTGATAGTGCACATTGAAGCTACAGATATGTGAGTAGTGAGGTTACTTTAGATTGAGCAACGTAGTGCTCATAGAATCTTCTAGAAGAAGAGAAACAAAGGGAGTGATAAAAAGCTGAGAACTGGTGATTTTATATTTTTCTGTATTTACCTGCCACTTATTTTAATGTTTAAAAGTGAATACTTTAAAGTTTGATGATGTGTCTTACTCTTGCTTTAAGTAATGACCCATTCAGTGTACATCACACTTAAGGTGAAATATTATTCCCTTACATACATGATAGCTGATAAAAAAAGAAAACTTTCTAGAAACATAAATTATGGAGACTAATTATTTAAATTACAACTTAAGAAATAAAAATGAGTCTATACTCCCCTCCTCTAGGTTGCCCAAACTTGGGTTCTTTGCTTCTGTCCCACAGAGGCGCAATGCAGCATATTTTTACTAGAGCAAATTTAGTGTTGTGGTTTTTCTTTTTACTTTATTATTTTCTTGATCATTTGTATAGAAAACAATATTTCCCAGTCTTATTTGCATACACTATTTTGTCCCACCAATGTATGTGTTGCAGATGGAAATTATGTGTGATACCTGAATTCTTTGGTTGGGGCTAAAATATTAAGCAGCAAATAATGCTGGTGTGGAGTTGCGTTGTTTATAAAAACAAAGCTTTATTATGGACATGCATGTGAATCTAGATATTGCCTCTCATTTTTGAGAAAATGATTCTGTGAAAAGTGAATGATATGTATTTTTACAAATGCTTCATGGTTAAGAGTGTTCAAGTCATGTGACTCCCAAATTAGAGACACATCGAAAAAAAGGATTTCAGAAACAGTTATTTGGGGCCCATAATATATTATTTTAGCCTTAGAGCCTTACATTTTTTTTCATAAAAAGATTTGCATAGCCAAAACCAAAAACAGCAAAACAAAACAGAACAGAACAAATTGATGCCGGGGAGACAGAAGTGGTTTTCATATTGCTCAGCCCAGCAAGCCCCCATTAACAGTTGCTTGACATTTGTGTGGGTATACAATTTTAATTGTCGGTATGTTTTTCCCAATGATCTTTTAAACATTTAAATGGTTTTGCTTATGTGAAGGTCAATATGTCAAAATCCCTGTACACCGGGAACAAACTGTTCGGCTATCCTTGGCTCCCAAAGACCAAACAATGTTTTATTACTGCCTTTTTTATTTTGCATAATCCTTTGGGAATTAATTCTCATGCTTTTCCTGCAGACAAAATTATTCACCTAGATTAAAGATTAAGGCCTTAATCTCCATAGATTATCTTTAATATCTATGAACTTGTGAAACAAGACAGAAATAGGCCATTTCACAGCTAACAGCCCATAAATAGTAGCGTTTTTGACCTGAAGTACTAAGCTAATTGTCTTCACGATTCTAAGTTCCTCAATTGGTGTCAACTTTCCTCTTTGTGTTGTGTAGCCCTGATGTCACTTAGCTTGTTATCGGATGCCTCCAGTCGGACCCCTCCAATGGAGCTTTGATTTCTCAAGCAGGGAAAGCTCCCTTCCTAACATGCCTCACACATAGGTGGGCTCTGATGAAGGACCAGGCACTTCCCGTCCACCAGAATGCTGACTGAGTTTAAAAGCTGACCTGTGTTTGTAATTTCACTTTCATCTTGCTTAATAAATATCTGCTAGATTCTTTCACTTGTTTTTTTTTAATATTTGGATTTATGTAATAAAAGGGGTATTACACTATTTGATTACTCTTAATTGGCACAATCTAGATGATATCTACAGAGTATACATTAAGCATATGAAAAAGGAACAAAAGGTGTCTAAGGACATTTACTTTTAAAAGGTAAATCATAAGCCTAGACAAAGTAGCTCAAATGCTTTCTCCAAATATTATATTTAAGATCTCTGAGCTAGGTAGTTTACTGCTATTTACTTTTGTGGGGAAAATAGAGCTGTCAAAAATGAAGGTAGCAATTGCTGGGTATAATTTTGCACATATATACAAATTTTAAGTGATCTTTCTGAAAGCAACTGTGTTGTCAAATTAAATTTTAAATTTTCTCTTTCCTGTATAATGAATTAAAGCAAAAAAACCTCAACTAAATCCTACATTTTCCAGGAAGATATGGTGTGCCTTACTTGAAATAGGGTGCTAAAAATTATATCTGTAGTAAAACATAACATATACAAGTCATTTCTTTTTACCTATCACTTTAGGCAAACCACCCGCTAAATAGTCACTTAATTTCATAGATATGATATGGTCCAAACATTCTTAGTGTTCATTTCAGTAAGTTGCAAAAACAGTCTGCATGTTTACTGTAATAGGCCATTAGCACAGAATACAGAAAAGCCTTTTGATTATTATTCTTAATTACACCATTACAGATATTTCTGAATGTGATTTTAATGCAATTGAAGGTCTTGGAAAGCCAAGCTTTAAAATAGCCATGATTTCAGTGGGCATGTATTGAGAACCTACTATGTGACTTGCCTTGCCCTGAACACTCAGCCTCCTGGGGGGCAGACTTAAGGTACTTTAGACATCAGGTAACTTTAAGATGTTTTTGCACTGGTTTGCACTCATCTCAAACCTCCTAATAACGAACACACAAAAGCGAGTATGATCTAACTATTCAGCTTGTCATTGCTATGAAAGGCCCGGAAAATATCTCAAGTAATCAATGTGTTCAGAGAATTATCTCACACAAGTTACTCATTAACTCAATAACACATAATAAAAAAGAACATAATTAATTAATGAGTCACCCTCAGATCACTATGATTACAATAGAACTCTGTTGAAACGGGTTATAAATGGAGCTGCCTCTTTATTCATTGTTCGCAATCGGCCCATTATTTGGCTGAAACCAGTGTCATATTTAACACATGCCTGTAGGTAATTGTGTGATTAGTATCATAAATGAAGAATTCAGAAAGTTGACTGCTTATAGGACCTTAGAAATGGTCAGAAAAATAAAACATTTATGATAGCTTCATTTGAAGCCAAGCTATTTAAAACGGTATTATCTAAATGGAATACTTCTATTTTTATAATCAAGATGTAAGACTTCCATGTTGAACATTGTTAAGTATTAGGTGCAAAACACTTAAAAGTAGATTTTACAATGCTTCAGAATACACATAATTTAATTTTAGTCAATGACTAAAATAGGCATGACCAGTTTTGTAAACATTTTGGTACACCAGCAGGATACTTTTGCTTTTAGTGGGCTTGGTTGGGGAGGGTGTCTGGAGTTGATAGCAATAGGGGAAGAGATTAATAGAAGTGGCAAATGTTGCATACAAAGTTAGCAGTTAGTTTCCCAAATATCTTGGTAAATGCCATTCCAATAAGCTTATAGAATAATTATAACAGTTCCCTTAGGTAAGTCAGAAACATCTGCTGGCGACACATAGCAGGTGTTAAAAATTACACATACTGAAATTTTAAAAGTTTTTAATTAAAAGAATTTTTGTCTTCTGAAAAGGAAAATATATTAAATTCAAAGATACTCCTGGTTTGAGTGTGCAGATCACGTAATACACAAAATTGTAAAGCCCAAATCATCTTGAATCAACTAGGTTTCGTGTTAGGTTCAGATCATTGCAAAGAATGAATTAGAATTCATTGCACTTTTTACACAATTTGTATTTTGAGCTGAGAAGCTGAAAACTTACCAAATTGGGATAGAGAAGCTGATTACAGAATATTTTGGCTTTATTAGCAAGGTGGTTGCCGTTAACTAGACCAAATTTAATGGACACAGTACAAAGAAAAATGGGAGCAAGTGACAACATTCAGATAATAGAAGATCCAAATCTTTCTTAACCCTTCAGAAGACTTTTAAATTACCTAAAATAAAACAGTCCATTTATAACATGTAACATTATCATATGACCCATCTTCAATAGCTTTTAATAATGGCTAACATTTGCTGAACACTTACCATATATCAGACAGTTTTCATGCCCCTGTAATTTCCACAACACCCTTGTAATACAAGTATTATTACCCTCTTTTATAGATTTTAAATAAAAGCACAGAGAGATTCTTTAACTTGCCTACAGTCATACAGCTAGTAAATATTGGACCTGAGATATAGATTTTCTAGGTGTGACCACTGTTGGAAGATTGTCATTATTATTATTTATTATTATTATTATTTTATCATGATTCTTATTTTCTAGCCAAGAACTAGAAGTTACCTGTGCTTGAGCAAAAAATCCTAATATTTTAGAATTAATTCATCTTTTTTTTTTTAAAGTAATTTATTTTCAACAGTTGTTTGGTTAGGTCTTATCTCCACAGCATTTTTTAAAATTTTTTAATTCATTTTAGAGAGGCAGGGAAGAGAGGATGAGAAAGAGAGAGAGAGAGAGAAGGGGGAGAGCAGGAAGCATCAACTCCCATATGTGCCTTGACCAGGCAAGCCCAGGGTTTCGAATCAGTGACTTCAGCATTCCAGGTCAATGCTTTATCCACTGAGCCACCACAGATCAGGCCTTAATTCATCTTTAAAGATAAAAATTGGGAATAAGAGTGATCATAATTTCCTAGACACAATCCAATCAGTACTGTTTTTTTTTTTCACTCACACCATGATAGAATTTACCTGACCCTGCAAAGCCAGGATACCAAGAATAGGGGATCCGAAGTCTGAAGAGTAGTCTCTGGTAGTTAGCATAGGTGAGAGTCACTCATAGTAGAAAGCTGCAATTTTCTGTGTCAGTAAGAACATGCTGTTGTAAAGTAAGGCTAGACTAGTCTCAGAAATCAAGACAAAAAATTTAGTATGTTACTTGTCTTTGATATTTTACTTCCATTAGATCAGGGGTCCCCAAACTTTTTACACAGGGGGCCAGTTCACTGTCCCTCAGACCGTTGGAGGGCCGGACTATAAAAAAAACTATGAACAAATTCCTATGCACACTGCACATATCTTATTTTAAAGTAAAAAAACAAAACGGGAACAAATACAATATTTAAAATAAAGAACAAGTAAATTTAAATCAACAAACTGACCAATATTTCAATGGGAACTATGCTCCTCTCACTGACCACCAATGAAAGAGGTACCCCTTCCAGAAGTGCAGCGGGGGCCGGATAAATGGCCTAAAGGGGCCGCATGTGGCCCGCGGGCCGTAGTTTGGGGACCCCTGCATTAGGTGATATGCGTTAAACTTTGTGTTCATTGGTCTAAATACATGAGCTACATAAGAGGCTGGGTCCAGGTCAGCTGCCAAATAGTTAAGGAACCCTTTAGTCTCAGAATTATCAGGATAAGCCAGGTTAAAGCAATAGTGGGCAAAGCAGTTATCCTTAACATAGACCGGAGCAAAATTTGATCCATTATATGCTTGGATTACCACAGAAAAATATCCAAGACATTCTTCCTTCCTCTGCTTCGACTGCTTGCTGCCATCACCACAGCCACTTTCATACATATTTTGAGGCCTTTTAGGCCTAAGTCATTCCGAATAAAGTGGGAATGGAAACTTCCACCACACCAGAGTCCCCTGGGAAACTGAGTTTAGAGCTGTGATGATCTCTGAAGAACATGGTCAAGTTGAGTTATGCAACAGTGTGCTGCTCCCCAACCGGAAAGGCACAATGCAAGCCCCTCTCCCCAAATTTTAGTCAATAGCTTAGGTTAATTACAGCAAGACTTGCTAAAATATCTCTAACAATGTCCACTTTTCCATAGTGTGAATTTGGTTGAGCTGCTAGGTTATTTGAAGTTAACTTGGACCTATAATCCCTGTACTCTTCTTAGAGTACCTTCAATTTCTGTAGTAACAAGCACTAGCAGAAGACACAGAAACAATATCTGAAACAGTTATTGGTACATTAGAAAAATATGGGAGAAAAATAAAATATGGGAGAAAATATTGAATAAAAAGTTACCTGGAAGGAACCAGATAACTTTATGGAAAAATGTCACTGAGCAACTTCCATGTGTGCAGCACAATACTAATCATTTATATATATACTAGACATATATGTATTTGCCTGAGAGACTTTGGTTACTGAAAGAAAATGTTCGCTGCTCTTTATTCTTTGTTTAATGCCCAATTTATTAAATATACAACTCTAACAAATAAAGTCTTTTTAAACATTTGTACACCATTTAAACAGCTAATAAGCCAAAACTTGTAAATTTAATATATCGGATCCAACCATTTAAACATTGATTAGAATCTTAGTCAAATTTTTCTAAACATTTTAATAAAATCCCATCTAATATGCTTCCAATACTTTAAAACCTGAAATTTTCACAATGTCTACATTTATTTAGGAAGAGAATCTGTAATAAAAATTATTAATTTAAATTAATATTTTATATTTTACTTCATATTTTTAAAGTCTATGTTAATAGCAATTAATTCCTTTTTATATATAGAAAATATTGTCTCAACTAGCTGAGGTTGTAGGATCTGTATTGTTGATTATGTGAATCTCAGTTGGGGCATGAAAATAAGCTACTCTCTCCAAAATGATTCAAGCTTGAGTAAACACACACGAATTTGGTGAATAATTTAATAACCATGCTTGCCTTGTTACATCAATAAAACTTTTTTAAGTACAAGTTTTTCACATAGGTTATAATTTCCCATAACTCAAAGCTTTTTTCCAAATTGAAGTGTTAGCATTATTGTAAGCTTATGTATGCCATTTAAATATTTCATTATAAGCTATAGAATCATTTAGAGATTTTTATCTTCCAAGAAAAAAATTTAATTGAATCTGTAGTTAAATTTCCTATTAGGACATTCAACTCATCTTCTTTCTTGCACAAATTATTGGACTCTCTTTTGAACTGATTATAATGCATTACCACCTGTGTTGATTAGTACCTTATGTTCTTGTTGTAATTTGACTTACAACTATCCACATTTAATTTTCTCTTAGAAAATAGAGACAAATACAAATTGACACTGTATGAATAAGTATACTTTCAGTATAAGAAATAGAGTACAAATACCATTATATTTATTTATGTTGATTTGTTTGTTTTCGTTTTACCTTTTAACCCCCTTTATTCATTTCTCCCACCCACTGCCTCTGGCAACCACCAGTCTGTATCTATGAGCTATTTGTTTGTTTGTTTTTTAATTCCACATATAAGACAGATCATATGATATTCACCTCTCTCTCTCTCTCTCTGAATTGTTTCACTTAGCATTATACCCTAAGGTCTGTCCAAGTTGTTGCAAATGGCAAGATTTTATTCTATTTTATGGCAAGATAATATTCTACTATTCTTTATCCATTCATCCATCAGTGGGTACTAAGGTTGTTTTAATAACTTGGCTATTACAAATAATGCTGCAATGAACATGGGTTAAAGAGTCTGGTGCATGGTGGCGCAGTGGATAAAGCATTGACCTGGAATGCTGAGGTCATCGGTTCAAAACCCAGGACTTACCCAGTCAAGGCACATATGTGAGTTGATGCTTCCTGCTTCTCCTTTCCTTCTCTCTCCCTTCTTTCTCTCTCTTTCTCTGTCTCTCTCTCCTCTTTAAAATAAATAAATTTTTAAAAAGATTAAAAAAAAGAGTGTGAGATGCATATCTCTTTTCAAGTTATTGTTTTCATTTTCTTCAGATGTATACTCAGAAGTAGGATCGCTAGATCATATGATAGTTTAATTTTAAGGGTTTTTTTGAGGAAATTCAATGCTGCTTTCCATAGTGGCTACACCAATTTTCATTCCCACCAACGTTGCACAAGGGTTTCCTTTTCTCCACCACTTTGCCAACATGTAGTATTTATTGTCTTCTTGATAATAGCCATTCTAACAGGTGTGAGATGACATCTCAATGCGGTTTTGATTTGCAAAATCTATGATTATGAATGATATTGAGCATCTTTTCATGTACTTGTGCATACAACATCTGTGCATCTTCTGTGGAAAAGGTGTCTATTTAGATCTTCTATTTTAAAAATCAGATTGTTCATTATTGAGTAGTATTGGTTTTTTATATGTTTTGAATATTTGCACCTTATTTAGTTTTTATGTAGTATAACTTTTGTATACTTTAAGTTTTTTTATTTTAAGTACAATCATAGACCCATGGGTTTTGTAAATGCAAATGCATTGCAGGTGGATTAATAGTAGGTTATGTTTCAAGTATTGTGTGCGTGTAATTCTTACTGTGTCAATGAAAAAGTGTGTTTTGTAAGACACCATTCACTACCTTAGAATCCCAGAAAGCCAAAACTAATGAGCGTGAGAAAAAATGCAGGGTACAGCACAGTAAGGTGAGCAAAAAGCAAATTTTTCCAGGCCTTGGCTGGTTGGTTCAGTGGTAGAGTGTCAGCCCAGAGTGTGGAAGTTTTGGGTTCGATTCCTGGCCAGGGCACACAGGAGAAGCACCCATCTGCTTCTCCACCCTTCCTCCTCTCCTTTCTTTCTACCTCTCTCTTCCTCTCCCACAGGCAAGGCTCCATTGGAGCAAAGTTGGTCCAGGTACTGAGAACGGCTCCATGGCCTCAGCCTCAGGTGCTAGAATGGCTCTGGCAGAAATGGAGCAATGCCCCAGATGTGCAGAGCATCACCCCCTGGTGGGCATGCTGGGTGGATCACGGTCGGGCGCATGTGGAAGTCTGCCTGCCTCCCTGCTTCTCACTTCAGAAAAAGAAAAAAGAAAAAAAAAGCAAACTGTTCCAGAAAAGGTGGACTCAGTCTGACAACTGCAGAACCGGGACAACGCAATGTGAAACCAACAGTAACAGAAACCATTTAGAAAGAGAATGTCGGTACTGTACAACATAAGTTGGACAGTAAAAAGTAGAGAATAAAGAAACTAAAAATGACTGAAGAACTGAGACCGTGACCTAAACACCCATAATTGCAAGAGTATACCTCATTCTTCACTAAACATATTTGGCAAGGGCATATTTCTGCTACACTGTTATTATCAGGTTTATGCTGACCTTAATTTCTTTTTAAGTAAACATGGTTATTATTTATTTCAAAACACAATTTTTTAAATCCCAGTTAACCCTTTGATTTCCCCACTGAAACCATTTGAGACCAAAAATGGAGTGGTCTCCAATATATAGCATAAAAATGACCAAGTTCTAGAAGAATGACTGAAAATGAAATGTATGGGGTGAACTAAGGAGGGTTGAAACCAGGAATGTTGAGAGATTAGTCAAGAGGTCTTCATAAAAACTGAGGACAGAGATGAGCACCTACCCAGCACTAGGGAATCAAAACTGGGGAGCAATGCAAAGAGGTGATTTTTACCAAATATAACAGTTGACTTACTGTGAAGGGAGTAATGGAGAAGGATCAAATCTGACTCTGAAAGTTGTGGATATATACTATAAATTATTATAGTATGTTATAGTGAATGTAGCAAACATACCTAGAAAAAGAGGGAAGAAGAAATGAATTTTCCCTGTTGACTCTCTGGGTGTAAAAACCACTATATTTTACACAAGAGTACAGAAGTATATTTCTGCTTCAGAAATTCTTTGGATTTTTAAAGAAAAATGAAACAATACAATTGGTTGGTGTGGCAGACCTTGCTGTTTTCATCTCAATCGCCCCTTTCTCTTCATTCTCACTAACAGTATATGGGGCAGGAATGTGCCAATGCAAAATTTTTTATTTCACAGTTTCTTTTGCATACAGGGGTGGCCATTTGACACAATTCTGAATGATGGGATGTAAAAAATGAATCAGTGAGAGATTTCTAGGCAACTTTTGGTTTTCCTAATATAGGAATATAGGCACCACCCCTTCGTCCTTACTGTTTCCTTCTTCCCACCTGGAATACAGTTGGGAGCTTCTGCTAAACCATCGAAAGATGTTCAAGAGGATAAAAAGGTAAACCTAAAAAGCCTGGGCACTGATGAACCCGGAGCCGTTCTATCAGAGCAGATTTGAACAGATTTGAACTGTGCAGCTTACCTCTGGACATCCTGTCACAGTGGTTAGGTTTTGTCACACACAGTCTCTAAAGCATCCCTTTACTGGTATACTTGTTTGCATGAACCTTAAGAAATTTTATTGGTACATCATAAAATTTTAGCCTTAGCCTGATTTAGAAATGTTTCATTTTGCATTGAGTTTATGATAGCAAACATTACAGTTTCATCTCTCGTCCTCCCAATTCAGCTCCTTCTCATCACGTGAGATTCCATAATTTTCTAACAAGAGAAGCAAGAAGGTGAAGTTCCTAATGTCTGTGCCTTATTTTCTCTCTGATCTTACAGAGCCCCAAAACTCGACCCTGAATTTTCAACATGAATTTAGAATTTTCATTAGAATATTAAAATGTATCTAATCCTACCTATGGTCAGTGGGGAAGGCTGAGTTCTTTTTAGACTGTCATAAAATAACATGGGCAGAAAGATGCAGGGAAATAGCAAAGGTGTTTTCAAGTAATTAGAATTACACACAAATCCAAAAAAAAGTCATTGTGCAAATGTCAGTCCATTCAAGGTTATTTCACTTAGAGGATATAATGTTGGATCCCTGCTTTGAATGTGAAGGAAGTTTTGAGTTTTTCTACCTATCCCAAAATCCTGTTTGTAGATCATTTCTGACCTATAAGCTATTCCTCTTGTCTGGAGATAAAAAGAAAAAAGAAAACCAATATTATATTATATATAACTATATTTACTCAAAATACTTCTTTCGTCTGATATTTACCTTTCCTACTTTTTAGGGATATATAAGTAGCCTTTCCTTTATGAAAATATGGTGAAAGTACATAAAAGATTTTTTTTTATTATCTTAATTAGAGAAATATACAGTCACCCAATTAATTTTATTTTCTCTATAAAAATACATGAATGTATATTTAAATATGTACACACAAATTTGTGAGATTCCTTAATTTTGTTTTATTTAGTTATGGATTTAAATCTGGCTCAACCCTGTAACCTTCAAATAAAACATTTGCATCTCATAGATACTTTCAAATTTAATCTTACGCATCACTGTCTAAAACCCAAGTGCTATAGATTTCTCTGTCTGTAGAAGAGTTAACTTAATAGGTCAGTATCTTCCAAGGCATCATCTCAAAAGTATTTCTTTTCATCCTTTTTTCTTTCTCCCCTTGCTTCTGGGAAAACTTAGTACTTCCTAAACACCAATCACCGTGTGGCAGACATTCAGCAGCGTAGAGAGAAAGGGGTGGAGAAGAAGGAAGAGATACAAAGTTTTCAAGATATACAAGACATACTTTTACCCTCAAGTAGCTCATAGTCTAATTAATGGGGAAGCAAGAGAAAAACAGCTTCCTAGTAATGTGATGTCATTAGAGTATAGACAGGGGCAGAAAGGAAGGAGTGCATAATTTGGAGAATATGAGCTATATACTATATTCTGAGTCTTGAGAGGTAAATGGGAGTGCTTCCAGTGGATTAGAGAAAGGAAAGAAAGTCCAAGCAAGTGTTAAGACTTCAATTTATGAGAGATTCTGGTGGGTTAAAGAAACTGCAGTTGGCATGTGAGGAGTTATAAATTAAAATCCAGTGAAAGGCCCTGTTCCTATAGACAATTGTAGAATACTGGTCTCCAAATCTATGGAACTTTAAAAATACAGTAGTCCCACTTCATCCTGGGGGAATACTTTCCAAGACCACAAATGGATGCCTGAAACTGAAGATAGTACCAAACCCTATATGTAGGGACGGGCAAAAGTAGTTTTCCAGTTGTTTAAGTGGAAAAAGACATGCAAGTTATAATTATAATAAATATTCTGTGTTTTGCATACTCACTCACAACTGTAAATCCATTTTGCCACACTGTTTTATTCTATGCAGACATACTTGTGATGAAGTTTAATTTACAAATTAGGCATGGTAGAAACTTAACAATAATAAATAATAAAATAGAACAATAATACTATCATAATGGCCGTGGCTGATTGGTTCAGTGGTAGAGCATTGGCCCTGCATGTGAATGTCCCAGGTTTGATTTCCGGTCAGGACACACAGGAGAAGAACCCATCTGCTTCTCCACCCCTCCCTCTCTTTCTTCTCTCTCTTTCTCTCTCTCTCTCTCTCTTCCACTCTCTCTCTCTTCCACTCTTGCAGCCATAGCTCAATTGGAGTGAATTGGCCCCAGGCGCTGAGGATGGCTGTAGGTCTCTGCCTCAGGTGCTAAGAAGAGCTCAGATGCTGAGCAACAGAGCAACACCCAGCTGGGCAGAGTATTGACCCCTACTGGGTTTGCTGGGTGGATCATAGTCAGGGCACATGCAGGAGTCTGTCTCTCTGCCTCCCCTCCTCTCACTGAATAAAAAAAAAAAATGCTGTCATAAAAGTTAACAAGTGTGGTATCCCTTAAAAGATCTTTTGTGCTGCACTCACTTTTTCACTTAAAGGAAGCACTTTATGGCTTCTCTTTGGCATATCCAAATTGGCAGCATCAATACTGTGGCACTTTGGGGCAATTATTAATCAAACTAAGAGTTACTTGAACATGAACACTGTGATGCTTGACTGTAGATCTGGTAACTGAGTCAGTTACAAAGTGGCTAACCAAACAGTGGGTAGTGTGTACAGTGTAGATACACTGGACTAAGGGGATGACTTATGTACCTGGTGAAACAAAGCAAAATATTATGAGATTTTTATCACACTCTTCAGAATGTCATGGTAGTTTAAGACTTATGGATTGTTTATTTCTGAAATTTTCCATTTAATATTTTCAGACCATAGTTGACTCCAGGTAACTGAAACCACGGAAAGTGAAACTGCAGATAAGTGAGGACTACTGTATAGAAGTGTGTGTGTCTGTGTGCATGTGCGTGTGTTTTAACATATGTGTGCATATTTGTGTGTATATCTATCTGTGTAACAGATATTCCAACATAGTAGGTAGGTTGAGATGCTCTAAGATTTATTCATTTTAAAAATTCCATAGACATGCTGATGTCTCAGGTATTGACACCACTGTCAAAAGTCCTGAGCAGCCCTTGAAGAATTACAAGGTAAGGAAGGCATAGTCAGGCTTACATTTTAGAAAATTCAGTCTGGTGACTTCAGGAAAGCTGAAGTCGAGGCAGCTGAGACTAAATGCTGTGAGACCAGCTGATGCAGTTGAAAAGAATGAGGATTTAAAGCAATAGAGTCAAATTGGAGAGAAGGTATATTTCAAAGACACTTAGGAAATAGTCCATACAAGAGGGATGGTAGTTTGTTGGGGAAGAAGATGAGTTTTGGACCCTTTGGTTTTAAATTGCTTTGGAATTGAACTTGGAAATGCTAGTATTTCCACTTTATAAGGAAATTCATGATGAGGAGACTGAATAAATTAGGTTTTGGGCACTGTTAAAGGTACTATCCTGTGCTCTGAAAACCATATTACTTAGACAACCTAGTAAGAGCGCAAGACAGATCTTACCTACTCAGGTGTAAAAACTTCCTGTGAGATGTTGGGTTCAATCTGCAGTTGATGGGATATGCAAGGGTTAATGAATTAAATAAAATATAATGACAGATTGTGCTATCTTGACCCACCATATTAATTTGAATTAAGATGTCATTTCACTTTTTACTTAGTACCAAAGCAGAATTCTAACCAGAAAAAACCTCTTTGGGGTTTTTCTCAGTTTCTAATAGTTGTACATGATCTCAAAAACTGTTCATTGCTGTCTCTACTTCTCTCAAAGCTTTTTCTTCTACTTGACCTTCAAAAACACTATTGGGGCAACGGCTAAAGGGAATGGATGATTCTGATATTTCAGATTTTGTTTATACAGTTAAATCTTTCACACACAGCAAAACACATGAAGTACAATGACAGAAGGTAATGTATCAGTGTTACAGATTACTTATAGTCTTGCTTCAAATCAGTATAAAACTAAATAGATATAATCATTTTAAACTATCAGTGAAAGAGTCTCGGCCCTGGCTGGTAGCTCAGTGGATAGAGCACCGGCCTGGCTTATGGATGTCCTGGGGTCAATTCATGGTCAGGGGCACACAGGACAAGTGACTATCTGTTTCTTTCCCCCTCTTGCTCCCCTCTTGCTCCCTTTCTCTTTCTCTTTCCCTCCCACAGCCAATGGCACAATTGGTTCAAGCTTCAGCCCCAGGTGCTGGGGATGGCTCTGTGGAGCACAACAGCCTCAGGCACTGAGGATAGCTCAGTATTCGAGCACTGGCCCCAAAATGGGGTTGCCGGGTGGATCCCAGGGCATATGCAGGACTCTGCCTTACTATTTTCCCTCCTTTTACCTGAGAGAGAGAGAGAGAGAGAGAGAGTGAGAGAGTCCCAAAACAAGGAAATAGCTCATTACATAAACTTTATCCTAACCAAAATAACAACTAATGTGCCCCTGGCTTTTAGAAAGAGCACGCATACATGCCAAGTTTACAAGATTCTACCCAAGGTTTAGATTAGAAGGAGACTGAGTAGCTCTTTCCAATGATTGGCAGTCCTCTTCAACCAACTTTTCTTCTTTGAAGCTTAAATTCTTTGTTTCATTTTTATCCTTTTCCCTCCTCTTCTGCTTTCAGTGGGTAATAGATAAAAATACTTATCACCTTTTCTCTGAATGAGGCACTGAAAACACTCACGGATCATCTTGAAATTGTTACACATTCAGATTAATACCCAATCCTTTGACCTTTCGTCAAAGGTTTTATTTTTCCAAAACTTGGATAATCTTGGTGGTTTCCTCTGAACATTTTTAATTCTTTTGGTTGTGGAACTCAGAAGTGTGCACGGCAGTCTACCTGATGTGAAATGTATTAAGAGACATAGCTGATGAGCACTACAACTTATATTGCTGTTTTAGTTATGATATTAATATCATATTGGTTTTTTCCCCAATAAAAAATGGAACTTTGCCTGAACAGGTAGTGGTACAGTGGATAGAGCATCAGTCTGGGATGCTGAAGACCCAGGTTCAAAACCCCAAGGTAGCCTGCTTGAGCACAGGCTCACCAGCTTGAACACGGTGTCGCCAGCTTAGGGTAAGATCATAGACATGACCCTATAGTCACTGGCTTGAGCCCAAAGGTTGCTCACTGGCTTGAAGCCCACGGTAGCTGGCTTGAGCCCAAAGTCGGTGGATTGAACAAGAGGTCCCTGGCTTAGCTGTCGCACCCCAGTCAAGGCACATATGAGAAAGCAATCGATGAAGAAACAAAGTGCCTCAATAAAGAATTGATACTTCTCATCTCTCTCCCTTCTTGTCTATCTCTTTCTGTATCCCCACCCCTCTCGCTTAAAAAAAAAATTAAAACTTTACTAATTCATAGTAAATTAGCATGGTTCCACTATGGACCAGAGGTATTTTAATACATGTTATTGGGGAATTTTCATGATGTTTGTATAGTTTGATTTCCTCTGTCTTTGTCACAAATGAACAAGTTTGTCTGTATCTGTCATGCTGAAATATGATCCAACACAGTAGTATTATTGAACACTGAGCCCACAGCTGATGCTTGTGGAAGCCACTTGTTAACTAGTGACCAACATTTAGGTATAATCTTCAGTTTTGTTTTCACTTTGTGAATGCCTCCTTTTGGGGGAGGATTGATAAAACTAGGAGGTGGGCTAGAGACTAACAAGATGAGCTATGACTCAAGACAATGGGGAAACCCAAACAAAGGTGAAAGCAAAGTTTTTAAAATGCTGAAAATCAAACAACTAGAAAGGGAAATTAAAAAGAAATCAAAGTTGAAGGAGACCAGATATAAGCACTGAATTCAACATTAAAGCTAGGATTCATGTTATCAAAGGAAGCACAGTAAATGAGGGTAAATGGGGTAGAAGGGAGCAGACACATGGTGGTTTCCCAAAAACAATCTTTCCCAAAATAATTTAGGCTTATCTTTATGAACAGATCTGACAGGGCTCAGGGATATGATGACTTGGCTTAAAAGGACTGGGCGAATGGACCCAAGGTAGGTGGTACAGATAAAATTCCCAACTGATTATCTCCTAAGCAATCAAATGAAAATAAAAGTACAAGTTGACAATGGCTATCATTTTTCATGAGTCTAATCAGTCTAGAACGCTCACAAAACAAAGAGTTCATTGTTTAGAAAAATAAAAATATAAAAATGCAAATTTCTTTTAGTATCCTCTAATTCTATTTCTTGGATTAAAAATCGTAGTTTATGTACTCTCTGATATGTGGAGGTTATTTTCTGGTTCTTTAAAAAGCCATCCGTACTCCTGCTACACACAGTACATAAGGGAACATTTAGTTCCATGTTTCATATGCCATCCTTTACCACATGCAGCCCCCTAAAATACATAATAAAATGACAAATGAAAAGCACATTGGAATTGCACCTCGTGGTGGGAATCCCGCCACTGTTGATTGCAGATGTTTATGTATGAATCAGTGGCTATATTGAGGGGAAGAGCTGTCCTTTATGTAAAAGACAGCATTGTCAGAGAAACCTGGGAGGGAAGAACATCTTCTAGTAAATACTATATTCATCTCTAGTAAACATACCAAATGTATGTATTTCCTATTATAGTCTTCCAAACTTTCCTGTTTATTAAATACAGATTGTATTCGTTTATCACTTACAGTTTCTCTTTTTGCCTTATTTTATCAATACTTCCTATACACCACCTGGAGTAACCAGCTAAAGATTGGTCAATTCGAGTGGAATTGGAAATTCCATAGCTTTCTATCCCCTAAAATAACAACCATGTCTTCACCCTCCAGACTCATCTTCCACTCTATCCTCTGCTCTGTGCTCCAGGCTCATTACACTTTTCCCTCTTCCCTAAATAGGCACATTCTGTGATGCCTTCTGCTTTTGGCAATGATGAGTCTTCTGCCTGGAATGTCCTAATTTTTCTTCTCTACCTGTCAAACACTTACTCACCTGCCTTATTCCCACTCTAAAAGAAAGTCACTTGTGGGAGAGCTTTTCTGATTTTGAAGACTCAGTTAGACACACCCTTCTCAGCGTTCCTTTACTACAATATTCACATTATTGTGTTCTAATTGGTTGCAAATGTGTTTTATTAGACTGTGTGTGCCTTAAGAGCTCTCCAGGATCTATAGCAATATCTGGTTTAATAAAGGTTTGATGGATTAATCAATCAATTGGACAATGAGATTTAACATTCTGAAATGTTTACACAATCCTGGAAGCTCCAGATCAATAATTCATGGCTACAGTATTCAATAACATGCCAAAGAGGCTGATGAGCTAGAAGAAATTTTAGGGGAAAAAAATTAACCTAAACTAAAGCAAGGATCAATTTACAGCATGGCTCATGGAAAAGCAGATGTTCCTGTTTCCAGGGGAGCCCACAGAGACAAATGATTGGCTGAGCCTCCCAGCTGCACATTTTAAATGATATGGCTACAAGTGATGCCCATTCCACAAATCAAGGGCGGACAGCCTTGCTTTCACTCCCAGAGGCTACTATGGACTGTGTACACCCTTCCCTTTAACACTGTCCTCTGAGAAGTAAATATTAAAGCGGAGTACCAGATTATTCATGATTCCATAAAGTGAACAAAAATTAGAGTTTTCTGTCTTGTACATGCCAATTCTTTCTTTATTAAAACAAACCAAAGTGAAGCAAAACCAATCAGACTTGTTTCTTTTAATGCAAGTTGATAAAATACAATCAGCTTAACTCAACAGCTTTGTTTTAAACTTGCAGGAAGAAGAGATCCTGTGGGGGCCAAATATCCCAAGCTATGGTAACATGTTTCACTTGACATTCAACAAGAAGACATTTCTTATTAGCATTATTAATAATCTCTCATGAGATTTGTGACAGGTCCCAAGTGAGCCATACAAAATTTATATGTTTGGTACAAAAGTGACTCTGAATTTTAAGACAAACAAGATAAGTTTTAGCTCTTTTAGCACTGTTTTGTATACAGAATGAAGGATGCATTATGTGAAGCAGACTTGTCAAAATGCTATGGAGAGGTGCAAAACACCGTTTCTCTCATCTGCCCTGCGGAGATGGCGGAGTCCCAAGTCGTTTCGAACAGAACCTGTGATGGAGATGAACCTTTGTGGACCCCTGAACACTCCAACTCAGTGTACTTAACATGGCTATTGTTCCTGATGATAAAATCAACTGTTTATGCTTCTGTTTTATAGCTCGCAATTCCCTTTCTTCCCCATTGAAAAACAACCTCACGTGTTAATAAACACAAATGAAAAATATTTCTGTATAGATTTGATGGATCATTAAACCCCACTCAGAAATTCTTTCCTTGGTCCAACCTAAGATTTTTGTGGTGAGAATGTTAATTTTTTAACTTCCAGCAATGATTTTAGCTTAATTTCTTTGACAGATACGACCAGGGATGCAGAGGAAATGAAACACTTAGCAGGCCTGGCCTTGGTGCTTTTATGCCCCAAGCAAGCCAACAAGAACAAGGTTACAGTGGCCCCGAGTGGACTCAGGACGGGAGAGAGATTTTCATCCCCTGCAAGAAGCTTCCTGAACTAAAACAACTTTAAGATGCAATCTGGACTGTGGAAGCGACACTTCCTAGGAGTTCCAGGGATTTTACCATCCATCCTAAGCATCAACCCCTGAAGACATAGCCCCTGAGTTTCTGTTTCCTCCTGGACAGGAGTAACTGCTTGGTTTTGAATTCGGGAAGCTGGAGGCAGCCTGGACTCATTTACAGACACACAGGAGATGCCAACGGCTGCTTGCAATTTGAGTCTGAAGTTTTACATTTTAAGAAGACAAGTGAACAGAGTTACCTGTTTACTTCAATAGTGACAAAGGAAAAGCCCGTGGCCCCCTTACACCTGTTAATACTTGCTCCTTATACTGATGTGACCCATGCAGCTGCTCATTTCAATTAGCCCAGGGCCACTCTTGGCATTTACTCACAGAAATGACTCTACACAAAGAGGGGCCTCTGTGCATTCAAACTGGCATTCTTCCAAGTCACACTCAGCTTCTGCACATTGACCAACCTGTCTCCCTGTGTGCAAGGTCTTGCTAGACACTGAAGTCCCTAAAACCTAAAGCAGTCCTTCTGTTTCACTTAATGGTTCTTCTTCATATTTCTTCTGAAACACTGTTTCTTCTCTGAAACCCGTTTTATTTTTTTCCTCAACCTTCATTCTTTTCCTTTCTCCCTCTCTGCAGAGAGACAATCAGAATGGCACTTGCCTGAGCTCTCACTTTTTAGCAACAACAACAAAACAGATGAAAGCAAAGAAAGACAGTGATGTTAAGAATTCTCCTTATTCATCAAATGAAGAAGAATCAGAATAAGAAGTGATCACCCACCCTGTGTCTCTTGCTTCAGTGCTAAGTTTGTTTTTGAAATTAGTTCTCCTGGTTAGAAGGAATCCTAGACCCTCCCACTCCAACTCATTTCAGTCATCATTTTTTGGTGTGGTGTGGTTGGGTGACACCTTCCTTCCTGAATTACTACTAAAAGCACCACCATTGACTTCTCTTTCCCAAGTACCATTAGCATTCTTTTTTTTCTTGAGTTATGCTAAATGTGCCTTTTTATGACATGTCCAAGGGATGCTCAGAGATATTTCTTTATTCACTTCCCAAGTCTTTTCTGTTGCTAGCCCAGGAAATTTATCACCTCATGGCCAAAGACCATGCTCTTACTTTTAGTGCAGCTGTAATCTTGCTTTGAGACGTTTGATATATGCCCTGTGCTGGAAAAGTTCCTTCATTCAGATAATGCGGGGTGGGTCCCTTTTAAACTACTTGTCTGTCGTATTACACATGGACAGTGAAATATTCTGCCCTGGCGCACAATGGAGAGTTATTTCCTTTTGCTTCATGATAGAAAATGAGCCAGCTCCCTGGGTCAGTCTTGTGTCTCTGCAACTATCTGGAGCAACACATCAAGGAGCAGGCAGACGTGTTTACCATGGCTTCGCCGCCTCCAGAAACAGGCTAAGGTGGGTAACTTCTTTCCTGTTTGCCAGGAGATACATCTGCAGACAATCTCGTTTTTCAGTCTGAGTGTTTACACATTTAGTAAGAGGGCAGGTTCTATAAAACTTCTCTATCAGTATGTATTTGTTTTGCTGTCAAGTTTCCCATAGTTTTTGTTTGTTCGGGGTCTAGTTTGTAGCAGGTGTTTGGAACACCTAACAGAAGCAGTGATACCAGTAATGGGCAAAGGACAGAAGAGTATAAAACAAAAGTGGTGTTTTAAAAACCAAAGACCCTTGGAGATGACGTCAGAGTAATGGCGGGGTAGGAAGCGATACCGATAAATCTCCCCCAAAACTCAACAAGATCTTCAACCAGAAACAGAAAAACCTACACTTGGAGCTTTCAGATGCTTCGCAATACATCCAAAGGTATGATTGAGTGAAAAATTGGCTAAATATATAACCAAACCCCGAAGGAAAAAGGGAGTAAGAAATGCTCCGCCTTCCTCACTAACCTAAACAGGGCGGCTTTCTCTGGTAACTGTGAATATAGAAACTGAGGCGGGCAAAGAGGGTGAATAGATCCAGGCCGCCGCGGCACAAACGGCCGAACCAGGCTGTGGCTCACAGATCCAAGCCGAGGAAAATCTGATCCTGTGGCAACCCGGGCAATACAAGCTAACACTCGCGCCAAACCCAAACAAAGAAAGACAAGCGGAGCGGCCATTTTACCCGGTCTCCTGGTCGGTGCGCAGTTAGTGGGCGAGAATTTCTTCCTAGGCCCCGAGAGTGGGTGCCCGTGTTGCCCCACGGAGAGGCAGGGTCAGAGGCCTTTCTGTGGGCCGAGGACAGAGTCTCTGGGCAGCCCCAGCGCCCTGGGAAAGCCACGCACGGGAGGGAGTGAGAACTACTTCCAACGGTGGAGATTTTCCGTGCTGGTGAGGGTTTCACTCAGAGGGAACCGCGGCCGGCCTCATATCCTGGTGTGCACGCGCAGATAAGGAGTGAGCAATTCCTCCGAGTGCCTCCGCAGTGCGCGCCGGTGTTATCGCAGAGAGGGGCAGAGTCAGGGGCCTTTGTGTGGGCCAAAGCGGAATCTCGAGCCGCCCCAGCGCCTTGCAAAAGCCGCGCACGGGGACAGAGCGAGACTCAATTCCAACGCTGCAACTTTTCCCTGCGGTTGGGGGTTTCACTCAGAGCGTGAGACTGCTGGCTGGATATCCTGGTCGCAGACAGTGAGTGAGAGTTTCCTCCAAGCACCCCCCAGAAGTGGGCGCCCGCTTGTGTACCGGACAGAGTGGCAGAGCCAGTGGTCTTTGAGTGGGCGGAAAGCCCGCCTGATTATGCTAGCAGCTCTGATTGACTGAGTCTTACCCAGAGCCCTGTGCTGAGTGGAAATAGAGTGGGGAGTTGCCAGCTCTTTGAGCCTCTTACTATCCAGGCAGAGGCAGCAGCAACCCCATAGCTGGATTATCAGGCTACTAATTGAGGAAGGAAAGACTAGGAGAAAGGTTCAAGGAACACGGACTCTCTCACTGTCGGAGCCTATAAATGCTAATGAGCCTCGACTCCCACGAGACTAAAGCACAATACATGACATTGCCATAGAGACTTATCAACTGCAAGCCTCTACCTGAACGTGCCAAAGGGGCAGAACCCGGGGTACAGAGTCACCGACCAGGAAGAGGGAGAGAAAAGAAAAAGCAAGAAGATAACCTCTCAAAATCAAGAATAATCTGCAGACTTTATAACCTATCACATTTTATTATATTTGTTTGTTTGTTTCTCTTATCTTCATTCTTGATACTTTTTTTTCTTCCTCCAATTTGGCCGATTAACTCTCTACTGGTCTTACTCTCTCCTCTCCTTGAACTACACTACCCATAAGTGTTACATCTCCCATTATCTTTTCTCTTCTCTTCCTTTCTCTCTATGAGGGTTGCACTCCAAAACCCTTAACTCTCTCTCTCTCTCCTTTCTTTTTTCTTCTTTTAGTGGTTCCCTCTTTTTTTTTCTCTCTCTCTCTTTCTTTTCTCCCTCTATATTAGTTTCTTCCTTTCTCCTTTACATCTCCTCTCATTCAAACCTTAATAACAAACAAATTATCTTATCTGGGACTCAAACCTATGTTTGTGGCATTTTGGGGGGTTTTTACTTCACCTTTTTAACTCACTAGCAGTGCTCCCATCCCTGGCTCTCCATATTATCTAGTTCTTGTTCCACTAAATACAATAGTAAGTTTTTAATTTGTCCCCCCATTTTTCCGTTTTTCTCTTATTCCTCTCATCATAACTCATAGACAACCAACACCTAAAAGCAAATCATTTTATTCTTGTCCCAAATTTTTTCCTTATTTGCTTTTTGTGGGTCCATACGCTCTTTTTTTTTTCTTTATTCGTTTTTTTTTTCCTTTTTTTTTTTTCTCTTTTTTTCTTTTTTGCCCCTTTATTACTTTTCCCCAATTCAGGCCCTCCATCACAGGCATTGTTTGTTATAACTCACAGTCCACCACAAGATTTTCTCAAGAAAGAGGGGAGAGGAGAGGAGAGGAGAGGAGAGGAGAGGAAAAAAGGAGGGGGGGAATAATTTCCTTTTTTAAAAAATTTTTATTTTATTTTATTTTTCTTTATTTTATTATTAATTTTTTTTAAAAAAAACAACTCTTTTCGATTTTTTATTTTTTTTTATTTTTTTTTAACTTTTTATTCTTTATTAAATCTCATTAATACTATCAACAAAACCACCCTCAGATGCCATTAAGGAAGAGAAAATCGAATATCATGGATACAAAAGAAAGAGAGGTAACACAGCTAGATGAGGAAAAATCTATGGAGAAAAAATTTAATATATTGGAAACCTTGGAGCTAAATGACAGAGAATTCAAGATAGAAATCCTAAAAATCCTCCGAGATATACAAGAAAACACAGAAAGGCAATATAGGGAGCTCAGAAAACAACTCAATGAACACAAAGAATATATGTCCAAGGAAATTGAAACTATAAAAACAAATCAAACAGAGATGAAAAACTCAATTCACGAGCTGAAAAACGAAGTAACAAGCTTAGCTAATAGAACAGGTCAGATAGAAGAGAGGATTAGTGAAATAGAAGACAAGCAACTTGAGGCACAACAGAGAGAAGAAGAAAGAGACTCAAAAATTAAAAAAAATGAGATAGCCCTACAAGAATTATCTGACTCCATCAAAAAGAATAACATAAGAATAATAGGTATATCAGAGGGAGAAGAGAGAGAAAATGGAATGGAGAACATACTCAAACAAATAATAGATGAGAACTTCCCAAGCCTGTGGAAAGAACTAAAGCCTCAAGTTCAAGAAGCAAACATAACTCCAAGTTTTCTTAACCCCAACAAACCTACTCCAAGGCATATCATAATGAAATTGACACAAACCAACAGCAAAGAAAAAATTCTCAAGGCAGCCAGGGAAAAGAAGAATACAACATATAAAGGAAGGCCCATTAGATTATCATCAGATTTCTCAGCAGAAACTCTACAAGCTAGAAGAGAGTGGACCCCAATATTTAAAGTCCTGAAAGAGAGGACCTTTCAGCCACGAATACTATACCCATCAAAGCTATCCTTCAAATACGAAGGAGAAATAAAAACATTCACAGATACAGAAAAGATGAGGGAATTTATCATCAGAAAACCCCCACTCCAGGAATTACTAAAGGGGGTTCTCCAATCAGATACAAAGAACAAAAAAAACAGAGCCACAAGTAAAAGCTCCAAGAAGAACACAATAAAACCAAATTTAAACTGTGACAACAACAAAAAGAAAGAGGGGGAGAAGATGGAGATTAAGAGTAGCAAAGGACGATGGAGTGCAAAAGTACTCACAAAATAGTTCGCTACAATGAACAGGGTAGGGACCCTTTTCATTACTTAAAGGTAACCACCATTGAAAAAACCACCACAGAAGCACATGAGATAAAAAAGATAGCAACAGAGGAAAGATGTATGGAATACAACCAAATAAAAACAAAAGATAGAAAAACGAAAGAGAAGGATCAAACAAGACACGAAACTAACAGAAAGCAAGATATAAAATGGCAATAGGGAACTCACAAGTATCAATAATTACACTAAATGTAAACGGATTAAACTCACCAATAAAAAGGCACAGAGTAGCAGAATGGATTAAAAAAGAAAATCCAACTGTATGCTGCCTACAGGAAACTCATCTAAGTAACAAGGATAAAAACAAATTCAAAGTGAAAGGCTGGAAAACAATACTCCAAGCAAATAACATCCAAAAAAAAGCAGGTGTAGCAATACTCATATCAGATAATGCTGACTACAAGACAGGAAAAGTACTCAGAGACAAAAATGGCCATTTCATAATGGCTAAGGGGACACTGAATCAAGAAGACATAACAATTCTTAATATATATGCACCAAACCAAGGAGCACCAAAATATATAAGACAGCTACTTATTGATCTTAAAACAAAAACTGACAAAAATACAATCATACTTGGAGACCTCAATACACCGCTGACGGCTCTAGATCGGTCATCCAAACAGAGAATCAACAAAGACATAGTGGCCTTAAACAAAACACTAGAGCACCTGGATATGATAGACATCTACAGGACATTTCATCCCAAAGTGACTGAGAATACATTTTTCTCCAGTGTACATGGATCATTCTCAAGAATTGACCATATGTTGGGCCACAAAAACAACATCAGCAAATTCAGAAAAATTGAAGTTGTACCAAGCATATTTTCTGATCATAAAGCCTTGAAACTAGAATTCAACTGCAAAAAAGAGGAAAAAAATCCCACAAAAATGTGGAAACTAAACAACATACTTTTAAAAAATGAATGGGTCAAAGAAGAAATAAGTGCAGAGATCAAAAGATATATACAGACTAATGAAAATGACAATACGACATATCAGAATCTATGGGATGCAGCAAAAGCAGTGATAAGAGGGAAGTTCATATCGCTTCAGGCATATATGAACAAACAAGAGAGAGCCCAAGTGAACCACTTAACTTCCCACCTTAAGGAACTAGAAAAAGAAGAACAAAGACAACCCAAAACCAGCCGAAGAAAGGAAATAATAAAAATCAGAGCAGAAATAAATGAATTAGAGAACAGAAAAACTATAGAAAAAATTAATAGAACAAGGAGCTGGTTCTTTGAAAAAATCAACAAAATTGACAAACCCTTGGCAAGACTTACCAAGGAAAAAAGAGAAAGAACTCATATAAACAAAATCCAAAATGAAAGAGGAGAAATCACCACGGACACTGTAGATATACAAAGAATTATTGTAGAATACTATGAAAAACTTTATGCCACTAAATTCAACAACCTAGAAGAAATGGATAAATTCCTAGAAAAATACAACCTTCCTAGACTGAGTCAAGAAGAAGCAGAAAGCCTAAACAGACCTATCAGTAGAGAAGAAATAGAAAAAACCATTAAAAACCTCCCCAAAAATAAAAGTCCAGGCCCTACGGCTATACCAGCGAATTTTATCAAACATTCAAAGAAGACTTGGTTCCTATTCTACTCAAAGTCTTCCAAAAAATTGAAGAAGAAGCAATACTTCCAAACACATTTTATGAGGCCAACATAACCCTCATCCCAAAACCAGGCAAGGATGGCACAAAAAAAGAAAACTACAGACCAATATCTCTAATGAATACAGATGCTAAAATACTAAACAAAATACTAGCAAATCGAATACAACAACATATTAAAAAAATAATACATCATGATCAAGTGGGATTCATCCCAGAATCTCAAGGATGGTTCAACATACGTAAAACGGTTAACGTAATACACCATATCAACAAAACAAAGAACAAAAACCACATGATCTTATCAATAGATGCAGAAAAGGCTTTCGATAAAATACAACACAATTTTATGTTTAAGACTCTCAACAAAATGGGTATAGAAGGAAAATATCTCAACATGATAAAGGCCATATATGATAAACCATCAGCTAACATCATATTAAATGGCACTAAACTGAAGGCTTTCCCCCTTAAATCAGGAACAAGACAGGGTTGTCCACTCTCTCCACTCTTATTTAATGTGGTACTAGAGGTTCTCGCCACAGCAATCAGACAAGACAAAGAAATAAAAGGCATCCATATCGGAAAAGAAGTAGTAAAGGTATCACTTTTTGCAGATGATATGATCCTATACATCGAAAACCCCAAAGAATCCACAAAAAGACTACTAGAAACAATAAGCCAATACAGTAAGGTCGCAGGATACAAAATTAACATACAGAAGTCAATAGCCTTTCTATATGCCAACAATGAAACAATTGAGAACGAACTCAAAAGAATAATCCCCTTCACGATTGCAACAAAAAAAATAAAATACTTAGGAATAAACTTAATAAAGAATGTAAAGGACTTATATAATGAAAACTATAAACCATTGTTAAGGGAAATCGAAAAAGATATAATGAGATGGAAGAATATACCTTGTTCTTGGCTAGGAAGAATAAATATAATCAAGATGGCTATATTACCCAAAGCAATATACAAATTTAATGCAATTCCCATCAAACTTCCTATGACTTTTTTAAAGAAATAGAGCAAAAAATCATCAGATTTATATGGAACTATAAAAAACCCCGAATAGCCAAAGCAATCCTAAAGAAAAAGAATGAAGCTGGGGGCATAACAATACCTGACTTCAAACTCTATTATAGGGCCACGACAATCAAAACAGCATGGTATTGGCAGAAAAATAGACACTCAGACCAATGGAACAGAATAGAAAGTCCAGAAATAAAACCACATATATATAGTCAAATAATTTTTGATAAAGGGGCCAACAACACACAATGGAGAAAAGAAAGCCTCTTCAATAAATGGTGCTGGGAAAACTGGAAAGCCACATGCAAAAGAATGAAACTGGACTACAGTCTCTCTCCCTGTACAAAAATTAACTCAAAATGGATCAAAGATCTAAACATAAGACCTGAAACAATTAAGTACATAGAAGAAGACATAGGTACTCAACTCATGGACCTGGGTTTTAAAGAGCATTTTATGAATTTGACTCCAATGGCAAGAGAAGTGAAGGCAAAAATTAATGAATGGGACTACATCAGACTAAGAAGTTTTTGCTCAGCAAGAGAAACTGATAACAAAATAAACAGAAAGCCAACTAAATGGGAAATGATATTTTCAAACAACAGCTCAGATAAGGGCCTAATATCCAAAATATACAAAGAACTCATAAAACTCAACAACAAACAAACAAACAATCCAATAAAAAAATGGGAAGAGGATATGAATAGACACTTCTCCCAGGAAGAAATACAAATGGCCAACAGATATATGAAAAGATGCTCATCTTCTTTAGCTATTAGAGAAATGCAAATCAAAACGGCAATGAGATACCACCTCACACCTGTTCGATTAGCTGTTATTAGCAAGTCAGGTAATAGCAAATGTTGGAGAGGCTGTGGAGAAAAAGGAACCCTCATACACTGTTGGTGGGAATGTAAAGTAGTACAACCATTATGGAGGAAAGTATGGTGGTTCCTCAAAAAACTGCAAATAGAACTACCTTATGACCCAGCAATCCCTCTACTGGGTATATATCCCCAAAACTCAGAAACATTGATACGTAAAGACACATGCAGCCCCATGTTTATTGCAGCATTGTTCACAGTGGCCAGGACATGGAAACAACCAAAAAGCCCATCAATAGATGACTGGATAAAGAAGATGTGGCACATATACACTATGGAATACTACTCAGTCATAAGAAATGATGACATCGGAACATTTACAGCAAAATGGTGGGATCTTGATAACATGATACGAAGCGAAATAAGTAAATCAGAAAAAACCAGGAACTGTATTATTCCATACGTAGGTGGGACATAATACTGAAACTAAGAGACATTGACAAGAGTGTGGTGGTTACGGGGGGGAGGGGGGAATGGGAGAGGGATAGGGGGTGGGGAGGGGCACAAAGAAAACAAGATAGAAGGTGACAGAGGACAATCTGACTTTGGGTGGTGGGTATGCAACATAATTGAACGACAAGATAACCTGGACTTGTTATCTTTGAATATATGTATCCTGATTTATTGATGTCACCCCATTAAAAAAATAAAATTATAAAAAAAAAAAAAAAAAACCAAAGACCCTTAAAAATTACACTTATGGACCACAGACTGAAATACACCAATAGTGGTATTTTTAAAGTTTAATCTATTATAATTAAACAATGAATATGTGCCTTAGACATAGACTATTAGACTAAGTATAAAAATAACACTTTGTATGAACATATTTTATATGATTTCTTTTTCATACTAAAACCAGATTGTGTAGGACTTGTAAAGCTTGAAATGTGATACATATATCAGATCTATGTAAATGACAGAATCAGTCCATTCTGTTTGCTCTAGGTCATAAAAATGCATGTACAGAGAGAACCACCAGGAATGCTTTGAGTGTTTTCGCTATTTGCAGAAACTTATAATCAGATGGAGGGAGTCTTTTTGCTTCTGTGTGGGTGACTAAGATAGTTTATTGGAGCTATGCCAAAGAGTCTTTTTCATATCAAAGCAGTTTGGGAAAAATTATATTTATTTGAATAGTTTCACACTCTGAGTTTTGATTTCATTAAAATCAACATGAATTTACAATTATAGATTTCTAACTTATTTCATAAACATAAGTGCCAACTCATTTATGTTCTACTAAATAACACAGGCCCAAACACTTTGCCTAGAGAGGAATAACTGCCCTCAATCTTCTGTTTTTTATTATTTAAACAAAAGAAGTTTCAACAGTTCTTCTAATATTCACTGACAAGTCTCTTAAATGAAAGACATCATTGCATCTTGAAGTTATATCAGTGGGGGAGATTTGGTCCTGGACAGAAGAAATTCTCATTTTATTTATGAAAACATGTATATTACAATTTATAAAATGCAGTATAAAAATAGACAGAACTATGTACCAGTTACTTCCAGGTATAGGAGCAAGCACTTAATTCTGCTAATAGGGTCCCAGAAAGCTGTGTTGAAAATGCAACATTTCTTACTAAGTCTTAAGTATGATTAGAAAAAAGGCACTATGTCAATACTTTTTCTTTGGGTGCTTGAATTAGAAGACTATCACTGGCTTGCTAAATAAATATATCAAGGAACTATAAAGAAAATTGAGTAATCTCTGAAGTAAAACAATTATCATTGTCACAATGGTCCAGTTACCCTAGGAAAGAGGAAAGTCGTTTCTCAAGAATTGGTGAGTTAAGGGATAGAGAATGGAACAGTAAGAAAGAAATTGTATATAAAGTAACACTAAAGGGAAAAAGACCCAAAGAGAAGCAAAAAGTTCCCTGAAATTAGTGGAGAGATATATACAATGAATGAGGTTAAATGGATTAATGAAAATTTTAGATTCACATCGTTAATATTCAAAGAGTTGAATATTTTTCAAATTGGTCTATGTCAAAACATGTGAAACTAAAATGGCATTTGCCCTCCTATCAGACTAACCTCCTTCTCCAATCTATGTTGATTCTTCATAGCTGTTTTACATTCCTATTCTTCATGCAAACTATCATTTTCATTCAAGCAGAGAAGTCTTCCTAAGTCAAGTGATGAACAGATTCACATAATATGCCTTACTAAGCATTGTTGACTAGAATATATTGTTAGCATAGAAATGTATAATCTCCACTATCCTTTTACCTAGTGCATCTTGCATTAGGCTTTGCCACTTATCAAAGACAAAATGATTATAAAGTAAAATTCATCATCTGTGGCTATTAAGCTCCCATAAATTGATAGTACTCCCAAGGGAGCAGACATATGGCTGGCTGCCTAGATATATGACATTAGGAGAAAGAAGACAATGTTTCATAAATACTAGATATTTTTCTTTCATATATAATGGTGCTCTTAAGAGTATAGGTTTTATCTTTAACTTATTTTGACCAATGTTTCTTCACATTCATTTTTGATATCATTGAGCTCTATAAAACAACTATCTCTATATAAATTCCTCTCCCTAAATCCTTCCCACAGCAGTGAACCTTGCGTTATGTTTAGCACATCAAGATATATATGTGGTTGACTAGGAACAAAAAGTATTGAACCAAGCAATGCACCCAGTGAAAATTTACGGGTTGACCCACAAAATGAGAAAAGTGGACATTATTTTGCCTGGAGAAAATAACACAAAATTATTTGGAATTAATTATTCTGTTAATTCATAGTTTGGCTAGGTCTACAGTACCTACAGTAAGCTGCTCTATCAACCTTCCTCACAGCCTCTGTAGTAGTAGAGCAGACAGATAAGATTTAAAAAAATCTGGATTTGGCCCTGGCCGGTTGGCTCAGCGGTAGAGCGTCGGCCTGGCGTGCAGGGGACCCGGGTTCGATTCCCGGCCAGGGCACATAGAAGAAGTGCCCATTTGCTCCTCCACCCCTACGCCGCGCCTTCCTCTCTGTCTTTCTCTTCCCCTCCCGCAGCCAAGGCTCCATTGGAGCAAAGATGGCCCGGGCGCTGGGGATGGCTCCTTGGCCTCTGCCCCAGGCGCCCCGGAGGGGCAGAGCATCGCCCCCTGGTGGGCGTGCCGGGTGGATCCCGGCCGGGCGCATGAGGGAGTCTGTCTGACTGTCTCTCCCCGTTTCCAGCTTCAGAAAAAAAAAAAAAAGAAAGAAAAAAAAATCTGGATTTGAGTTTATCTTGTAAGTTACCTGGCTCTACAAACTTGAATAAATAGCATAACCTTCTTGAGCCTTAAATTTTTAAAATTTAAATTGTAGACACTGACACCTTCCCTGCCTGCCTAGTCAAGTGTTATGGAAAATCAAATAAGGTGACATAGTGCTAAGATATTGTGCTGGACCAGACTACAAAGTCTGGGTCTGTTTCCAGGATTTCGGAGATTGGCTGCAACAATGACTCCGTGCAAGGCATATAGGCAAGATGAAGGACAGCGAAGACGGAATGAGATGCAGCACCATGAAGACTTCACATTCTCTCAGAATGAGGACCTGCAGTTTGGTAGTTTTAGCAATCCAGTAGATTAAAACATTCACCAATTCAGAAGATTTCAGAACTCACTGCATTTTAAATCACTTAAAGCTGGTGAAGTTACTAAAAGGGTTTACATATGGCCAAGTTACACAATTTAACATCTTGGTTTATAATCTTTTGTTGTTTTATTGTTACGTGCAACCTACTGTTTCCATGTTAGATTTCCTAGGCTTATTCAAAATTTTAATGCAACAGGCCTGAGCATGGCCTATCACATTTCCAAAGAGTTAAAACACATGTTGTAATGCAAGACAGGAAGGCTATTAAGCTCATGTAGTTTGGACTTACAAAATACAGTTGCTTCTGAGTTATTAAAAAGCTAATGATGAGTTTGTAGTTTATCCAGGACTTTAGAGTTTATTCGTTTTCCTCTTTTGGTGTATTTTTGAAAAGTCATTATTATTTAGTATATACAAAAAGATCAGATAGATGATAATGGGAAAAATTATGTTGCAGAGTGGCAGAAATAAATAACACCATCAAAACACCAGAATCCTAAATGTGGCCAGGAGAGAGATTTTTACTGGTGTGTGATAGACTGAGAATGAAGGACCACAGTTCTATCTTTTTGTGTCTGTCCTAGAGCTGGGCAGTTTCATAGCCCAGAAACTTTTTCCAGGTTGTGTGTAGATGATGGCAGATGCAATAGCAATAATTTAGCATAGATCAGAATTCAGCTCTTTAGAAATCGGAGTTTCTGTTCATAATGGAGGAGGGAGTATGGGAGTAACAGTGAAACATAATTTCAACTCACCAATGGCTGCAGCCCTAAGTCAGACCCAGGATCAGAGCTTTCATGACTCACTTTTTCCAATTTCCAGCATTCAAAACAGTTTCTTGCTTCCTGGCCCACTTTTCACAACGTTATTTAAACCAATGTTAAGATTTATTTCTCACTGACTTATGGCCTAACCTGGTCATTGTTATCACTACTTTACCTAATTTATGATGATAGAACAAATTTATATTTATGAGTCA
The DNA here is from genome assembly GCF_036850765.1 of Saccopteryx bilineata. NCBI lineage: Eukaryota > Metazoa > Chordata > Mammalia > Chiroptera > Emballonuridae > Saccopteryx > Saccopteryx bilineata. The sequence continues at coordinate 116,590,415 of NC_089490.1, read as the reverse complement.
AAACTCATAAAAATATTTATTTTATGGTCTTGGTAGTGAAAATAAAATCATGTTTGCACCTTTTAAACAAAAACGTACTCAGTATCAAAACCTTAATATGCTTAATATGAGTTTTCTTTTTTCCTGAAGGAAGATACTCCTAATAGTATTCTAGAGGAAATTTCTCATGCGTAGTCTAGTTTCTTTCTGTGAGATAATGAAGTAATAAACAAAAGTTTATGATGTCTCCTAAGCAACATATCATACTAGGAGGTTGAACAATAGAGTAGAAAAACTATTCTAAAGGAATTAGAAGACCTTATATTAACCTGGGATTTGACCATGTAGCTTTGTGTAGGCCACTTAGCTTTCTAAAGTCTGATATTTCTTATTTATAAAATGGGCTCCATGGTCCTTAAATCCCTCCCTAATCTATCCTTGTTTATAAGATTAAGGTAATAAGAATAGCTATCCACAGGGCTGCAGAGAGGATTAAATAGTGTTCAGCACAGAGTTTATTATAAAAACATTAACAAAAGCTCAATAAATCAAATATTTCTATAATAATTGTTTTATTATTTATAGTAGTATACTAGCTTCTTATTGTGAAGACTATTATACTACTCTGATTGAACATGCTACATAGGCATTTTTACCATATATAACATAAATATGTAAGTTATGTACAAAATAGTTGGAGCTAGACAATAGGTACTAAATATACCAGAAATGAAGACCAAAACATTACAGTTAAAATATGTTAGAAGTTTAGGTTTGACTGAAAAATGTCCCATATAGCCTTTGTAATCTTGAGAAAGAAGAACAAAATTAGAGGTATCACAATACCTGATATCTAACTATACAACAATGTCTTTGTAGTAAAAATGGTTTGGTACTGGCATAAGAACAGGCATATAGATCAATGTAACAGAACAGAGAGCCCAGAAATAAACCCACACCTTAATAGTCAATTCATATTTGACAAAGGAGGCAAGAGCATACAATTGAGTAAAGGCAGTCTCTCAATAAATGGTGTTGGGAAGATCAGACAGGTAGGTACACACAACAAAATGAAAATAGACCACCAACTTACACCATACACAAGAATAAGCCAAAAATGGATAAAAGACTTAAATGTAAGTCACGAAACCATAAAAATCCTCAAAGAAAACATAGGCAGTAAAATCTCAGACATTTCTCACAGAAATATTTTTTTCCAATATATCTCCTCAGGCAAGGGAAGCAAAGGGAAAAGTAAACAGATGAGACTACACCAAACTAAAAAGCTTTTGCAGAGTAAAGGTAACCATCAACAAAATAAAAAGATAACCCACTGGTTGGGAGAACAGGTTTGTCAATGATAAATCTAATAAGGGGTTAATTAATATCCAAAATTTATAAAGAACTTCTACACCTCAACACCAGGAAGACAAACAATCCAATTAAAAAATGAGCAAAGGACCTAAATAGATACTTCTCCAAAGAGGACATACGGATAGCCAATAGTTATATGAAAAAAATGCTAAAGGTCACTAATTATCAGACAGATGCAAATTAAAACCACAATGAGATATCACCGCACACCTGCCAGATGGCTATCATCAATAAATCAACAAATGACAAGCGTTGGCGAGGGTGTGGAGAAAAGAGAACCCTCCTGCACTGCTGGTGGGAATGCCGGCTGGTGCAGCCACTGTGGAAAGCAGTATGGAGTTTTCTTGAAAAATTAAAAGTGGAACTGCCTTTTGACGCAGTGATCCAACTTCTGGGACTACATTCTAAGAATTCCAAAACACTAATTCGAAAGAATAAATGCACCCCTATGTTTACAGCAGTGTTACTTACAATAGCTAAGATCTGGAAACAACCCAATTGCCCATCAGTAGATGAGTGGATTAAAAACCAATGATACATTTACACAATGGAATACTATGCAGCTGTAAAAAAAATCTTACTTTTTAAAACAGTATAAATTGACTTGGAGACTGTTATGCTAAGTGATATAAGCCAGGCAGAGAAAGACAGATACCATATGGTCTCATTATATGTGGAATCTAATGACCAATTAAACTGATGAACAAAATAGAAACAGACATATAGACATATGGAACACATAACACTGTCGGAGGGAAGGAGGGTCAGAGGACTGGATGATAAAAGGTGAAGGTATTAAACAAAAAAGATATATATGTATATATAATGTGGGTTCTGTGTCTCATGTATACATATATGAGAAGACCTCTGTGTCTCATATGTATACAAAGGTATATACATAGACCTTTGTGTATATATATGACACATAAACACAGACAACAGTGTAGTGATAGACAGTTGGAAAGGGGATAAAGGGGTTGATGGAAGTGGACAAAAAAGTGGAAAATGGGGACAAAAGAGATTTTGCTTGGGGCAGCAATGGGCATATGATGCAGTGTGCAGATGATGTTTTGTTGAACTGCACACTTGAAACCTGTACCCCAATAAATTCAATAAAAATAATTTTTAAAAAAGTTTAAGTTTGATTTTTGAATAAACTGACCATTACTGTTTTATGAATATGTGAAAACAGCCAAACAAGTTTAACAAGTTTTGTGTTCCTTCCCCCATCTTGGTTTTGTGTGTGTGTGTGTGTGTGTGTGTGTGTGTGTTTATTATCTGATTGGTCAAGACTTGGACTTGAATTGAGATTTTCAAGGAAAGGGACACTAGGGAAAGAGGGTATTTTATTTCTAACTCTTTCTTTCAAAAAAAGTTAGAAAACACTTTTTTTTAAGTTGACGAGTTAATAGAAACATTTTGGACCAAAGTATGGCAGTATGTTCCATGAAAACATTAACCCACATTGATGTTTATAAACAAAGATATTAATTTATAAATTCTTATTTACATGTGCAGTTCATATAAAATTGTCCTGTGAAACAGAAAGATTTATTTCCTCATTCTTTTAAAAATGCTAACTCATTCTCACTTATGGTACCAGATAATGAAGTACAAACACACTCTTACAATTTTTATTGATTGATTCTTTAATAGCAACTTAAAATCTGAACTGAGGAAAAATTTGAAAAGTTTCAAGGTAAATGTTTACAGATTAACCTCTTTCTACCCTGGAAAGAATTCATAACTTAGCAGAACAAGCAATATGATATGTGTCTATGAGGATATGAAACTGATTAATAAAACAATTAGATACTTATTATTATATTACTATATCAATATTATATTACTATATATCAAAATAGAAATTGTTTTTAAAAGTAGTTATCTCATCAGACTATAAGTTTCTTCTGACAATGTTGACAGAAATTAAAGCATTTTGAGATCTCATTTAGATTTGTGTTCATGGTCAGCTTCAGTAAAATATTTAAGTACTATAGAGTTTTATATAAAAAATAAGTGTTGTTTTTTTTTTGGTATTTCTCTGAAGCTGGAAACCGGGAGAGACAGTCAGACAGACTCCCGCATGCGCCTGACCGGGATCCACCTGGCACGCCCACTAGGGGGCAACGCTCTGCCCACCAGGGGGCGATGCTCTGCCCCTCTGGGGCGTAGCTCTGTCGCGACCAGAGCCACTCTAGTGCCTGGGGCAGAGGCCAAGGAGCCATCCCCAGCACCCGGGCCATCTTTGCTCCAATGGAGCCTCGGCTGTGGGAGGGGCAGAGAGAGACAGAGAGGAAGGAGAGGGGGAGGGGTGGAGAAGCAGATGGGCGCTTCTCCTGTGTGCCCTGGCCAAGACTCGAACCCGGGACTTCTGCACGCCAGGCCGATGCTCTACCACTGAGCCAACCGGCCAGGGCCAAAAATAAGTTTCTAGTCTTGATTATTCACCTTTATTATAATAATGCCTACAAATAAATTTGTGTTTTTTAAAAAAATCAAATGTATCCTTCAAGAATAGGTATTGGCATCTTTTAGGAATAATGAGAAAACATGCAAAATGGAATCCTAGTTCTTTCTTGTAATATACAATTATGAAATATTTTTAATGTACCAGAAAACATTATTAGAAGTAATATGAAAACACTGACAAACAAATGGATGTGACTACTATACTGAGTCCCCTGTAGCAGTATTAGGCAAGAAAGCTTCATGGAGGAAGTAGATTTTGAGCTTGGTCTTGCATGATGGAGATGAATAAGTATGTTACGTTATAGAATAATATGTTACAGATTATATATTTTAGAAGTAGAAGAAAACTTTTTTTAAATTCTGTAATTCTACTGATAAGAAAACAGAGTCAAGGAGATATCATGAGTTTCTTAAGGAAATCCAACTAATTAGAAAGTAATAATTAAGTTTACTAAGGGTTGGTCTAGGGTTCTTTTCATGATAATAAGAAAAACATCTCTCTGTTTAATCAAACCTATAAGTGGCTCGTAGTATGGAACAAGATGGTTTTTATATATTGAATTAATAAAGTCAATACATTGTTTTAATGTTAAATTTAAATCTAGAAATATACTGTTATCATTACTTTTATTTTGTTTTCAATGTTCTTAAAAAATGTTGTATGTCTTTAAAACTAAAAAAAGGCCCTGACATTTTATTAATTTCTCATGAACATTGATAAAATGACTAACATTTAATATACAATACTATTGCCACCATGGGGAATGTTCAGTGTGTAATGATGTGGTTTAGTCTTGGGATACAGCTGGACTGTCTTCTTTTTTAAAAAAAAAAAAGGTTACATATAGGGCCAAGTTTCTCTAGGTGGATAGTGTTTTTCTTATAGCCATCAGCACACTTACAAAATTCCCATCTTACTGCAAAAATAGAGTTGAAACTGTTAAAGCTGCTGTGATTACAATGAAGAAGCCCAAATATTGAACGAGATGAAGCATATCAGAGGAAAAATCATTTCTTCAGTGGACGTTAGGAAGGGGTTAATTATGAGACCTGAGGTAAGGTGTTCGCACAACTAGGCACTTCATCAAGCCATGGAGTCAGGAAACAAGGGAGAATAGATGAAGGTGCTAGGGATAATAATGATGGCTAGTAATGATTTCCCTGGAGGTGAACTGATCTATGGCCACAAGCAAAGAAAAAAGGCTAGGAAGTACCATAACATTACCTTGGAGTACTTAACAGACTCACAAGCAGTAACCTTGTGTCAGAAAAGGCCCCTCATCCTGCTCATTTTAGGTAAAAGAGTTATGCCAAAGTACAAGGGGGGAATGCAAAATTCACACATGAAATTAAACAGCTGAAAGGTATGATTTAACAATGCTCAAAACTCAATAAGCCAAAGATAAACAGCAAATTAGATGACTCAATGTCAGGAGGAAAAAACATCTTCCATCGATCCCATCGTCAAAAATTAATCTGCCTGAGAATGCCCTCTGCTCCAATCCCCGAGCTGATGAAGAGTGGAGAAATAGAGTAAAACCTGTGTACCAGCGCTTCACCTTCAGGCTAGCCCCTGATTACAATCTCCTGTGAGACATTTCAGCATGAAGCGCCTCTCATGTTGGGACTGCAAAATTAAATTGCGATCAATACTTTACAAAAATAATTGGGGAAAAATGTTCAGAAGTCGAGCTGCACTGTGTGGCCACAAACATATGAAAGTTATTTTTCCCCCTACCTTTCTGGGGGTTATTCTTCAGGATAGATCAGTTCAAAGGTGTCTCTTGACAATAGTGTTCTTGGAATAGTTTCGCTCACCTTGTTAGGGAATTTTAAAAGCAGAGGAGCATTTACAGGCTACTAAGAGTGGTATCTTATTGCTGTATTCTGGTTTCTTCTCTTTGGAGTGCTAATCAACCCATAAATTCTTCCCAGTTCCTTACTTTGAAGTTGATTTACATTTTTTTTTTTGTAAATTAGTTCTAATTATTAAACAGAAATGACTAAAAAAACACACACACACACACACACACAGATTGGGTAGATTTTTTAAAAACTTTGTTTCAGACTTGATTCACAATCCTTCGATACATTTAAATGTGAATTCTGTAGTTAAATTTAGGGTAAAAAAAAAGTATTGAATCAAACTCTTTGCTGCCTTAAGCAATGCTTAGCATTCAGCTTTTCCCTCTTGTCTCCCTCTGAATAAGTTCTTATTTTGGGCAAAGATTTACTTTTTAATCCATGAAAAGAGGAGAAAGTGGAAAATGTAAATGCCTATGTGAAATTCCTGCTTTTTCAATAAGTGGTCATTTTTGGTTTTGTTATATAGAAAGTTCAAAATATTGTATTTTATAATTGCATTTTTTGAACCTGCATTGACTGTTCTGGGTTTTTATTTGTGCTACGACTCTTCTGACAAGACAGACTACTGATTTTCCTCACCTGAATCATTTGTTATAACCTGAGTTACACAAACTTTTCCTCAGAGAGGAAAAGGCAGCTGCATTGAGACACACTATACGAACTACACTGAAGTAGGTGGCACATAAGCATAAGCAGCTAAAGCGGAGTACCCAAAAAGGAGTCACCACTGGCTTGCTGTCACCCTGGGAGAGGGATCTATGGAGTGGTCTCCTTCAGGGCGTGGGGATTGGGGGAGGAAACTGAAAGTGTGCTTATTAACTGTGAAAATGACAACACCTTGGACTGGATGGCAAACACCTGAGTAGACCTGCGTAACACGTCAAGTGACCTTTACCAAGGAAGTGACAGTACCCTCTAGAAGGTGGCAAGGGAGGATGGTACAGGGCACCCCAAATGAATTAGACAACGTAGGTCCCATGATTTAACTAGGATAAATTTCAAATCAGTTTCTTCCCACCTTTCTACATGCTCTTAAATAATTGTTATTCTGGTCAGAAAAAAATGGAATGCAGATTATTTTAAGATTCACTGCACATAATGCAGATGGGGGGGGAAGGGGCATCAGGATAGGGACAGAGAGAAAGGAAAGGCACCGACACTTCTCATACACGACCAGTGGCCCAACCTACTATGTATTCTCCACACATACCACACTCACAAAAAAATACACTTCTGATCACTCAGAAACACACTTTCTGGGACATGCTTCACAGTCACAGCTGCCTTACATATACCGACTCAATTCCTCAAGTTCTAACTCAGACATCTGGTTTCCTAGAAAAATTTGTCTGAATCTCCCCAACCCCATAATTAAGCATTCTGACCCTATGCATACATTTTAATGGCATTTATAGATTAAAATTAATTTTTTTCTTCTCTACTAGATCGTAACTAGATTATAATATTTTTCATAGAATGGTTTGTCTTTTACTCAGTTATACACTCAGGCATTTTTTTTCTGACATAAATAAGCCAATTTCTTTATAACATTCTCTCACTGATTTTGTTTTCCAACTTTTAATTTGCCATGTGTCGCATAGGACAAATCTACAGGTGGTTTGGATTTCTTATCTCTAAAGTAAAAGAATTGGACTAAAAGTGACTTTAAGGTCCCTGCTGGGTCTAAAATTTCAGACAATAAAAATGATTGAATATTTTGCTAAAAAGCTAATCACAATGCCTTCCCCAACCACAACCAGAACTACATGGTTTGAAATAAGATTCTTTTTAAAATGATTGTTCCTGTTCGTTTATATTTTACATGACACCTCCTCACCCTTCAGTGATTTCTCACCAGAGGCATCAAATATAAAGTCATACCATGTGAAATTGTTGGCATTTCCTCATTCTGACATATGCAAGTGTTGATTTTAAGTGGAACAAACTAATATCTGGCTCTTCAAGGAATGATAGCATGTCTTGGTTAAGATCAATATGAGTTCTTCTTCAGGATTGAATAGTGAAACCGAGAACGTTGCAGTAAAATGTGAAAGCTGATCATGGTATGAAGCAAAAGATAGGTCAGAATGGGAAGGGGTTGCCCTGGCCGGTTGGCTCAGCGGTAGAGCGTCGGCCTGGCGTGCGGGGGACCCGGGTTCGATTCCCGGCCAGGGCACACAGGAGAAGCGCCCATTTGCTTCTCCACCCCCCCCCTCCTTCCTCTCTGTCTTTCTCTTCCCCTCCCGCAACCAAGGCTCCATTGGAGCAAAGATGGCCCGGGCGCTGGGGATGGCTCCTTGGCCTCTACCCCAGGCACTAGAGTGGCTCTGGTGCGGCAGAGCGATGCCCCCGGAGGGGCAGAGCATCCCCCTGGTGGGCAGAGCGTCGCCCCTGATGGGCGTGCCGGGTGGATCCCGGTGGGGCGCATGCGGGAGTCTGTCTGACTGTCTCTCCCCGTTTCCAGCTTCAGAAAAATACAAAAAAAAAAAAAAAAAAAAAAAAGGAAGGGGTAGCTATGAAGACAGAGCCATGGTAACCTGGGGCTGTACAGAAACAGGGCACTTATAAGCAGCAAGTATGGGGCAATGAAAATATATATATACAATATAAAGATTAAGTTAGTAGCAAAAGGAGAGTAGACTATGTGGAAAACAACCGGGCCATATTAATATTGGAGCTCTCTAATATATAGACAGGAATGCCGTCCCCACTGCTGCCTTGGATCCAAGGTCAGTTCAAATGATGCTCAACCATGATGTGGTTTTATACTTTTTTCTATCAAGACGCCTGTCTTTCCATGACCCACCTTAACTTGATGTTCCTAGAAGCAGCCACTATAACTTGAAGCCAAATAAATAAAATAAAAATATTAAAACATAATACCGGCCCTGGCTGGTTTGCTCAGTGTCACAGTGTCAGCCAGGTGTGTAGATGTCTCGGGTTTCGTTCCCAGTCAGGGCACACAGGAAAAGTGACTATCTTCTTCTCTATGCCTTCCTCCACCCTTCTTGCTCTCTCTCTTTCTCTCACTCTTCTCCTCCCATAGCCATGGCTCAATTGGTTCGATTTCATAGACTCCAGGTGATAAAGATGGCTTCATGGATTCTCTGCCTCAGTCATTAAAAAGAGCTCAGTTGCAAGCATGGCCCAAGATGGCCAGAGCATTGGCCCCAGATGGGGTAGCCAGGTAGATCTCATTCTGGTAGCATGTGGAAGTCTATTTCTTCTTCTCTCACTTGAAAAAAAGGAAAAACAAACAAACAAAATTCCCACAATACCAGGCAAGGCTGGGAAGTCTTCATAATAGTGGTGGCTACAAGGCAGTGAATGTCTAACATGTGCCAGGAACTTTATGCATATAATTTAACTCCATCAAGACAGTTCTGGGAGGTGAGCACTATGAGTCCCACTTTATAGACGAGGAAACAAAGACTCAGAAATGATGAAAGGACTGGTCCAAGAGCACACATCTAGTAAGTGATGGAACTGAATTCAAACCCAGCTTTTTTGGGGTTTGAAAAAAGTATGAGTATGAGTTCTTTCTACTGTGACACACTGCCTCTCCAACCCCTGAAATATAAAGTGATGTTAAAATAAGAAAACTTTACTTTGAGTCCCTTTATATAAGTCCTATATATACCACTGGGGAACAATTTTTTTTTAATTTTCTGTTCCATGAGGTTTTAGAACTGTTTCTATATATTTCTGTATTGCTGATTCCAAATCTGAAAACCGTTTTTTGGTGCATGCTCTAGTTTTTATGCAATTTTAATTTCATTTTGTTACAGTTAATGGCATGCATTGGTTTTTAAATTGGAGTTAAAGGGCAACGACTCTTGGATTGAACATAACCACAAGGCAATTAATGTTTTACAAATATCACTTTTACATAATTGTAGTTGTTTATAAATGTAAAAAAAATTGTCTGATAAAAACACTCTTTGTTTTAAGATTGAATCATGGCTTCTTCAAGTAGGCATAAATGTAAAAATAGTCCTGACACCTTCTGTTATATATGTGGCTGTTAGACACTTCAGCGTCAAAGGCACAATATTTCATCATTTGTGACACGTGCATATATTGCCTATTTTCATGTTCCCCTTGGCAATCAAGACAAGAATTGGGCTCCTCATATTGTGTGTCATAATTGTGAGGAAATGCTTCATGACTGGACAAAAGGAAAACATAAAGGAATGCCTTTTGGTATTCCCATGGTTTGGCGTGAACCTAAGGACCACAGCAGTGACTGTTATTTCTGTCTGATCCATACAAAGGGCATTGGCAAGAAAAAATGGCATATGATTACATATCCTAATATTCCTCTGGCAATATAACCTATCCCACACTCTGAGACACTCCTGGTTCCAGTTTACAATGGTTTTATTTCTTCTAAGGATGAAGAAAGTGAACATGGTGATCAAGTGTATTTTAATAAGATGCATGAGGAAATGGTTGTAGAATCTGAAGGGTCTTCTTCTGATGCCAAGTAGTCATTAACCCCTCATTAGTTTAGCCAACCCAGATTGAATGACTTCAGAATGACATAAAAATTGTCCTCAGCTTTCTGAAGTATGAGGAGCATAACTGGATCATTTGTCTGAATCTTAAAATGGTAAATTTCCTGCTAGGACAACAGAGAGGTTTCATGAAGTATCCTTGCTTTCTGTGTTTGTGGGACAGCCGAGCTCAGAAGAAACACTGGACACAGAAGGAGTGGTCAAAATGTGAAGCTCTGGAAGTAGGGATGCAAAATATTGTGAGTGAACCTGTAGTTAATTGAGACAGGATCATTTTTTCCCCCACTTCACATCAAACTTGGCTTAATGAAGCAGTTTGTTCAGGCTTTGAATAGAGAAAGTGAATGCTTTCAACATATTATTTCTGCTTTTCCTGCCTTGTCTTTTGAGAAGATAAAAGCAGGTGTATTTGATGGACCTCAAAATCGAACCCTCATACGTGATGAAGAATTTGCCAGGAAGATGAATAAGGAGGAGAAAGCAGCATGGCAGTCTTTTGTGGCAGTTACAAAGAACTTCCTTGGCAACAAAAAAGAAGAAAACTATGAACTTCTGGTTCAAAGGATGCTGTTGGCTTTCTGCGACGTTGGATGTAACATGAGTGTTAAGATTCACTTCCTGAGCAGTCACCTTGATAAGTTTCCTGAAAATCTTGGAACTGTTAGTGATGAGCAGACTACTGCTAGAGCATCAAACGAGATTGTCCTCGACAAGTACACAAATGCAAGAGCTACAAACGCAATTGTTTGCCTAAATAGAATTTAAATAAGTTTTGCACAAGTTTTATGATTAAAATAAGTGTTTTAATATGTTCTATTTTGAAATTGTAGACAAATTCTGATGCAATCATATCTTTGTGTATTAGTATATTTACTGCATTATATAAATTATTATATTTTCACAAAGATGATGCCCAAGAAGACATTATACTTCACTATGTTAAACTAAATGTTGAAAATTTTACAAGATGAATACCTAAAATCTTGAATTGCAAAAAAAAAAAAACCACAACACTGTAGCTTACAGAGAAAAACTAATGTCAGATTTGAGATTAGCACACTCAAATTAGTTAAGAACAAGTGTTTTTGTGGATACAACAAACATTTTGTTCCACAGTGATATCTACCCAACTAGAAACATATGAAAGACTTTCCAATTTAGCCTTCCTTCTGGATTTATCAGCGTGGCTATTCTGACTCTTTCCCTAATGAATCTAACACATGCATCAGCCTCAGAAAATCACCTCCGTGGTGCTAAGTGACTACAGGCTTTGGATCAGTGCTGTGGAGGGAAGCACAAACTAAACCACTTCATTTTATCCCCCAAATCAAGATCATTTGTGAATTCCATGGTAATTTCACCACTTGACTAAAACAAACCAGAGATTTCCCTTTGATATGGCACACACACTAATTAGACTATGGCCAGAGTATACTTACAAAAATCTGCTATATTCATGAAAATGAGTGTTCTGTAGGTTTCAGGCACTCTCCTGGGTGCTGGCAATAAAGTAGCAAGTGTGACAGACAAGATCCTGCTCTCATAAAATGCATATTTTAGTGAGGAAAACATTTTGTAAAAGTAAAAGTCAAAATAAATGCAATCATTTTGATAGTATATATTAGCTATCATACATATTTTTTTTCAGAAATAAATGACAATAAAATAAAGAGAGTGTGTGGGAGGGGGCATATTAGGTAGAGGAGTCAAAGAAACCCTCTCATTATATCTGAGTTAGGGCCTGAATGATGAGTCAGAGCAAGTCACATAGATATTAGGAAAAACGTTCTAGGCAAAGGGAATAGTAAGTGCAAAGGCTTCCAGGCACAGGAAACCTTGACATGCTGTCAGAACAGAAAGAAGAGCGGAGTGGCTAATGACATAAATGAAGAAACTAGGAGAGAAGATGAGGTAGCAGGGAGATGAGGTGGGAACTCATAGACTATGTAAGAACTTTGGATTTTATTCTAAGTGCCAACATGGAAATGTTAAAAAAAAAAAATTAAGCATGAAAATGACTGGAGGGCACAAGGATGCTGGATGGTGACCATGGAAAGACTTACCTGCATCTACTTTTATTCTTCTGTGCTGAAGAGCCTGGTATGATATCCATCACTTTGGCAAATATATCACTGTCGAGTTACTTGATCCTAAGACTTATAGGACAAAAGTGTTTGTTCCCCATCACATGAATTGAAAATACATCTCTTAGGGTTAAATGTAACCTAATCAAGAACTTAAAAATCTATATACAAAACCAAAATGTCCATATACTCATCTCTAATAAGAAACTTTCAGATCCTGAGTAGGCACAGTGGATAGAACGTTGACCTGAAATGCAGGGGACCCAAATTTGAAACCCCGAGGGCACTGGCTTGAGCATACTCTCACTAGCCTGAGCACAGAGTAACAGGCTTGAGCACAGGCTCATCAGCTTGAGCTCTAGATCGCTAGCTTGAGTTTGGGATCATAGACATGACCCCATGGTCGCTGGCTTGAGCCCAAGGTCACTGGTTTGAATAATGCATCACTGACTCATGTGGAGCCCTCACCCAGTCAAGGCACATATGAGAAAACAATCAATGAACAACTAAGATGCTGCAATGAAGAATTGATGCTTCTCATCTCTCTCCCTTCCTATCTGTCCCTATCTGTCCCCTTCTCTCTCTCTCTCTTTGTCTCTCATAAAAAAAATACAACCAGCATAATCAGAGTCCAAAATCTCAAAGTCTATTTGCCACACCTCTAGCATTTATCTTCACATTGCTAATGAATCTTGAATAATAAAAGTTCATTGATTCAAACTCTTTCTCCCCTGGTTAGTGCTCAGATGAACATAAGCCAAGTTTGCCTTTCACATTCTTCAATGACCATGTTTTTGTGATTAGCTTATGTGCCATCTAAGAGAAATAGTCTTTCTTTTAATTTCATATATTGAATCAGGTTATCATAAAGTTTGCTGGCCTGGGAACCTTTTGCTTTCTTCCACTGGCTTTGAGTATCTATTCTCAGGTCAAATATTGATACTTCAGTATAATTTTATTCTATGTCTATATTCCCAGGGGTTCACCCCAGTGTGGCCATCAAAAACTGATGGGAACTGAAACAAAGGGAATGTAGAGGTAAGTCAAATAAACTATTAAATGAGTTTAGACGTCCCTGTCTCTCAAAGAGTAGACATGCTTACTAATGGGAATCTAAGATACCTTTGGAAAGTGGTTGACAGATGACTGTTTCTTTCCTCAGGAATTGATCTCTCTCATACTTTGACTCCCTCGCCTTGCCTCAATTATTTTATGATGTTGATTACAGTCAACATCCTTGGCCTTGACCCATGCTAAATCCAAAGCACATATACCAGCTCAAGAAAGCCATTCCTGATACACACTCTTCCTTTAGAAAAGCAGTGTCTTTATTGTGACCTCTACCACCCAAAGCCCTCTGCTAGGCCTATTGTATTCATAATGATCTAGATTTACCTGATCTCCAACTTTGCCGGGGTCCAGCCCCGGGGGGGATACAGGGGCCCCACAGGAAGAGACGGCGTCGGCACGAATCGAGTGAGAGAGCCAAATTCTTTTCTTTCTCTTTATTCTCCAGTTAGCATTTACTGCCAGGCATCTCTCTCAATTGCTGGTCTAGCTTTCCTTTTATGCACACACACTAAGTTATAATCACATGGTATTCAGAATACATTGATTAATTTTTGTTTCACTATGGTTACATTTTCTAGGTAACAGTTAATTCATTTCTATAAACTGTAAGTCATTCAAAGTACAATTATACAATAACTTGAACAGCAATAACAATATTGATACAAACTTCCAAAAGGTCAGTACTGATTAATAACTCTACCTTGTCTAGGATACTATTGTCTAGTCAAATTTTATTTATTACTATATTCATACACTAATTAAGTTCTAACTTTACTTTTCTCAGAGTGTTCCACCACCTGCAGGTCAGGTATGCAAGAAGAATGGAAAGTTTCTTTACTCTACCACATGAGAAGGCTAGGGAGGAAAAGTGATGAATTAAGTGAAGGCTGAAAGGTGCTCTGTGTATAGTTACTGTTTCCTACCTATTCATAAGTCACAATCTATTATTTCTAACATGATTAATAAGAAGAAGTTCTCCTACCAACTTAACCCTTTATAAGGGATATCATAGCCAGCCTCTTATGTCTATGAGCCCAGATCAAGGGGCTTATAGGCTTTTCTGTGGAACTCACACCCTCTGTCTCATTTCCAAAGAAATTACTACGAATCTACAGGGAAAGTATGGTACTATTATCCCTGTGCCATAAATGATACCCAGAAAAAGGGGGGATATAAGGCCAGATTAATTAAAAAAGGTCAAAAGGGGGAAGTATCGTTGTGCCTTTCCTTTGCGGTGACTTTGTCAACCCGCAGCTGTTAGTCTTCACTGCGGTGACTTTATTAACCAGCAGCCATTGGTCTTCTTCTGCTGTGACTTTGTCAACCAGCAGTTGTGGATCTTCTTCTGCTGTGACCTTGTTAGCCAGCACTAGTGGATCGGCTCCCGACACAACTTCATGATATTGATGCACAGAATCTCTGACTGGGCACCACCCTGTGAATTGTGTATCGCCTCCCCCAAATTTTCAGATGCAGAACTGAGGCCCATGAAAGGTTCAGCTATCTGCCCAATTTTGGGACTAATATGCAGGTCTCCTCATACCTAGTTGAGCATCCTTTCCATAAAATCTTACTAATATTATCTATTTTCGGAGGGTCTTTCCAGGAGTCTGCATAATCTATTTATTTAAAACAACTTAAGTTTTATGGCTGACAATGACTTGATGTTACTTTCCTTGGATAATACTTTTGCATAATGGAAACACTAAATCAGGAAAGATGGTGGATTATAGGGACAATAGTTTGGGACTGGATGTACTAGACAGGTCAGACTCTTCTGTGTGAAATTGTCAGACCCACAGCCCATGCTGAAGAGGCAGCCCACTGCAAACATGATAAGGTAGGTCTGATTGAGTCAGCACTGACTATGCAACCCAAATTTGGTTAAAGACTAACATAAGTCCTGGCATTAAAAAAAAAAATAGCAGTTAAAATTCTTCTCTCTCCTTTATTATATATATATATATATATATATATATATATATATATTTTTTTTTTTTCCCCCTGAAGTAGAATTGAAGAGACAGAGAGACTCCCATATGTGCCCGACCAGGATCCACCCAGCATGCCCACTAGCGAGTGATGGTCTGCCCATCTGTGGCATTGCTCCATTGTAATCAGAGCCATTCTAGTACCTGAGGTAGAGTCCATGAAGCCTTCCTCAGTTCCCAGGCCAACTTTGCTCCAATGGAGCTCTGACTGTGGGAAGGGAAGAGTGAGATAGAGAGAAAGGAGAGGGGGAAGGGTGGAGAAGCAGATGGACTCTTCTCCTATGTGTCCTGGTAGGGAATAGAACTGGGGACTCTACCACTGAGCCAACAGGCCAGGGCCTAAAATTTTTCTCTTAAGGAATTTATAATAGGAAGTGTGGAGAGAACCAAAGTGAACAGTGAGAGCTAAAACTTAAAATGTTATTAGAGAATTTTATAGAGTTCACGAAAAGCTGAAGTTAAGAGGGAACAGTGACTATGAGTAAGATGGCAAAGTGAGCTATTAGTAGGCAGAGGACATTAATATATATAAAATATCCTATTTAATCATGATATAAGGAGAAGCATATATGCAGAATTTTAATCATCGCTCATAGGGAGGAAGAGTGGATGAATTACAAACACTTGCTCTGAGGTTCCTGGAGGTGGCTGAGGATATGTCCATTTACTGAATTCTATTTTTCGCTGAATCCTGGTTGTCAGGTTATATGGCTGAATGGCTATCATTTATGAGATTCTCATGAGATTACTATTTCCTTATTATTCTCAAGTATATCATTTGAATACAGCACTATATAAATAACTTAGATGATTTTTTAAAAAATTTTTATTAAAACAGCCTAACTAAAAATTAGAGAGCGTACCTCTCAGAGTTGTATTCAATTTCCCTCACTGGAAATGGTTATTTTATTTAGAATGTTTATTATGTAATTTCTTCTATTTAGGTATTTCCTTAGCCAAATCATGGTGCTGGACATGGCTTTCGTTTATTAGCTATCAATGTATTGGCCTTAAATGGACTTACATTGTATCTTGTGATATTATACAAAGACTTCATATTCTCAAGCATCAATGAAATTATCACATAAACATATATTTATTTACAAAGACAAAAGTGAGTCATTGAGTACAGGATTGAAAAGTAATTTGAAATTAACATTTTAATATTTGAAGGCACTTTTACATTATTTTCTTGGTAAAAGGTACCACAGTGAATTAAACGTTCAATGAGAAGAAATATTATAGGCACCAAATGACAACATCACTATGTTTTTCAACTCAGTCATATGTCAGAACTATGGCTATCTAAAATATTCAGACTCTGGCTGGGAAGCTCAGTTGGTTAGAGTGTTGTCAAGGTACGCAAGGTTGTGGGTGCAATCTTTGGTCAGGGCACATACAAAAAGCAACCAGTAAATGCATAAATAAGTGGAACAACAAATCAATGTCTCAAATGCATTTTTATTTTTAAAAATATAGATCTAGTGTTCTCCAGGGATGACATTATCCTAAGAAAACTATGCTTATTGGATTATTTAATGCTACCAAGTATAAATTTATTGCAAACCATCCCCATCACCTATACCCACATCCTTTGCCAGGTTTTCTCATCACCCATGCACAGCTTCCTGGGCAGAGAATAATCACAGTCAGAGACAGAAAGGAGAACTAGCTATCTAAAATACTATACAGTCATTTTAGCTGCATGCTGATCAAGTTGTAGATTATTCTGTCTTTTTTAAAAAAATAAACTTGACCTGAAACCAAGAAAATTCTTGAAATCCAAGTAGCTTTAATTGTTTCTAAATAAAAATTTAGAATGACATAAACACTGAATGGCTTCTGGGCAATGTATCATTGCAGGTTAAATATGTTTTGCCCTGAAGGATGTAGTTCATAGAGTAGAGATAACAAGAAAAATAAAATTGGTGATCCCAGCTAGTCCAGAGTGGATATTAACATATATCACCTAACTGTCTCCAAAGGTGACCCTATTTTTACTCTCTGTCCTCAGGGAAACTGTTACTAGTTAGAGAACTGGAGAACAAAGAAGAGAAGTGAGCGTCCAGCAGTGGTGCAGGGGCACGTTAATAAAACTAAAAACTATAACCTTCTCCTGATCTATTCTTTGCATTCTCTTACATTTTTAAGAAGAAGGAATAGCATCTCCTTTCTTAGCCTAAAGGGAGCATAAAGAATAAGGTCCTCTAGGGATGCTAGGATATTTCCATTTTTGTCTCTCTAGTATTTCTGAAATTATGTCGCCAGAAAGGGAAAAATAAAAGGATTGCCTATACGATTTTCTTTTCAAGTTTATAAAATCAGCATTTAACAGTTATTGCCAAATTTAGCTCCTTGAAAACTTAAAAAAAGAAAGAAAGAAAGAAAGAAAGAAGAAAGAAAGAAAGAAAGAAAGAAAGAAAGAAAGAAAGAAAGAAGAAAGAAAGAAAGAAAGAAAGAAAGAAAGAAAGAAAGAAAGAAAGAAAGAAAGAAAGAAAATAGCATAGGTACTGAAGATGAGACTAGCTAGAGAAAGTTCTAATCTTTTAGGAGCCAAATAAAATCTATGCATCCATACTATTAAATATAGTATAAAAAGGCCAAACTCATGAGCATTAGCCCCATAGGGGCCAGTTAGCTACACTCAAATTCAAGACCACAGAATATATATCTAACTTTGCTGCTGGAAGTTAATTATATCAATGACCATCAAGAGAAATACAAAAATGTCTGGTCAGTGCCTATTTTAATATTGCCTAACACTTTAAGTTTGGATATTATAATCATCAAAAAAATTGGAAGCATTTCAAAAATCAGATCAATTGTAAATATAGACATATTCATGAGTGCTATGCAAACATGACATTTGTAAAATACAACTAGGCATCTATTTTGTCCATGGAATTTTCATATTTTATTTATCCAAAGCCAAGACCAAATAGTGTACTTGTGCCTCATAGTTCATACTGTGGTGTTTCTCATTGTAGTACTTTTTGTTACATAAAAGCTTATAAATATCATATTACATAATCATGGGAGTTAACAAAAGTCATAACAATGGATTTTCTCTTTTCTAAATTATATCATGGAAAAATTTAGTTAACTTTCTTAACTAAAGACTTTACCTTTAGAACGAGGAAGAATTATCTAAGACTTGGTTTATCTTTTGCTTTAGCATAATTTTTATTGTTTTTGCATAATAAGATTTGAAATTACTTTACAGTATTATAGAATAACTAGTGTTGAGATAAAGCAAAAGTATCATTAAAATATTATAACAGGCCCTAGACAGTGGCTCAATGGATAGAGTGTTGGCCCAGTGTATAGATGTCCCAGGTTCAATTTCCAGTAAGGACATACAGGAGAAGTGCTCATCTGCTTCTCCCTCTCCCTCCTTCTTCCCCTCTCACAGCCAGTGGCTTTATTGGTTTGAGCGTGGCCCCAGGCACTGAAGATAGCTTGGGTTGGTCAAAGTGCATCAGCCTCAGATGCTAAAAATAGCTTGGTATTTGAGTGTCCTCCCCAGAAGGGGGTTGCCAAGTAGATTCCAGTCAGGGCACATGCAAGAGCCTGCCTCATTATCTCCTCTCTTCTAACCTAAAAGAAATAATTAATTAACTAATTAATTAAATATGATAGAAATGCTATGAGATTCACAAGGAAATGTTTACTAAGATAAATTTTAAAAATATACATTCAGCCTGACCAGGTGGTGGCACAGTGGCTAGAGCGTCGGACTGGGATGCAGAGGACCCAGGTTTGAGACTTGGAGGTTGCCAGCTGGAGTGCGGACTTATCTGGCTTGAGCAAAAAGCTCACTAGCTTGGACCCAAGATTGCTGGCTCAAGTAAGGGGTTACTCAATTGGCTGAAGGCTCAACGGTCAAGGCACATATGAGAAAGCAATCAATGAACAACTAAGGTGTCCCAAAGAAAAACTGATGATTAATGCTTCTCATCTCTCTCCATTCCTGTCTGTCTGTCCCTATCTATCCCTGTCTCTGACTCTCTCTCTGTCCCTGTAGAAAAAAAAAACAAAAAACATTCAAAATGAGAAAACCAAGCTTTGCATGTTGATATGTGAGGGGTAGCAATATTAACTGTTGAGTCAACTAAATAAAGATAAATGTAGTACAATATCATAATATATTAAAACAGCTTTCTGTTTAGTCTGTAAATATTTTGTACAAATTTAAAAAGTTTGCTAATTGTTATTTAATAAAACTGTCTTTACAATGGACTTCACAATTGGAGAAAAGTTATCTCTTTCTTCCCTCCCTCCTTTTCTTTCTTCTTTTCTTTTTTCTTTTATCTTTTCTTTTCTTTTCTTCCTTTCTTTTCTTTCTGCCTCACTCCTTTTCTTCCTTTTTTTTTCTTCCTTTCCTTCTTCCTACCCTTACTGTTTATAAAGGTCAGATCCTATGTCATGCCTGCAGAGTAAAGAAGAAAACTCTGTAAGACTGAGCAAAGCCCACTGCAAGTTGACAGAGACCCGCTGACTACTCTGAAAGTCAGCAAGAAGCAATCAAGAGTATCCGCGTTTCCTTAAGATTTGCTTGAGAAAATAACTAACATTTATTGAGGACTTACTACTATGTGCCCACATCGTTCTAAGCCTTTTTAAGTTCTAAGAACTTTTAAGTTCATTTCATATAATTGAAGAAATTGAGGCTCAAGTGAAGTATACTAACTTGTCCAGAGTTCAGACAGATAATTGTCACTTTAAAGTCAGGATTCACTTTTTTATACTGTTTCCTTTTGAGCAGGTTGCGGATAAAACTCTGAATCACTCCTCCCTGAGTGTATCCAAGTTGAGAGCTCTGGAGAGACAGTATGCAACCTAGAGAAGTGACTTTTATTCTTGTTCCCTCAAAGTTAATTTCAGGCCTGAGAGACAAACATAATCAACACAACTGTTTATAGAAGAGCCGTAATGAAAGCACACTTAGACATTGATAAATATATTTAGAAATCACTATGTAAGGTCCATCTACCTGGTTTACCCACTCCAGATTTATGAATCTTGATAATGGTTGTCAATTGATGTCAGGTCAGTTTCTACATCTATCTCAAACAATACCTGAAAGGGTTTTTTCTTTAGCCTTCCAGTTGTGAATGACTAAAGCTACACTATGAAACAAACTAAAAAGTTTACCAAACTCTTCTTGTGGCTGAATGTCTAAGACAGTGGTAGTCAACCTGGTCCCTACTGCCCACTAGTGGGCATTCCAGCTTTCATGGTGAGTGGTAGTGGAGCAACCAAAGTATAAATAAAAAGATAGATTTAACTATAGTAAGTTGTTTTATAAAGATTTATTCTGCCAAACAGCAAAAATACGACATAAAGTACTTGGTAAGTAATTATTATTATATGCTTTAACTTGCTGTAACTCTGCTTTATAAATTTTATAAAGTAAAGTTACTCTCCTACTTTATAAATCACCATTACTGTGGAACCAGTGGGCGGTTAGAAAATTTTACTACTAACAGAGATACAAAAGTGGGTGGTAGGTATAAAAAGATTGACTACCCCTGGTCTAAGATAATAATACCTGGTTTATTTTTAATATTAAAATGCAAGATTTATTTTTAAAAGAAGAAGAAATGTGGCAAGGTAAAAGTAGTATGGTAGTCCATAGAGATTCCACTGTTGATATATTCACAGTATATTTTCTTCCCCATGAAAGGGAGAGGTAGGGTCATCATAATTAATTAAGTTATGTTACAGTATTAACACTCTCTTAAGGCATTAAAAACTGACAATACTATAGTTTTCTTTATTTTAAACAATCATTCTAAAGGGTTAATCAACATTTCCTGTAAAAGGAACAATGATGGTAGCTAAATCATTTTTTTAAAGTAGAAAACAAAAAATAGCTTCAATAATTCATATTAAATTATTATGGTTAATGAGGCAGATGGAGTGCTCTCAGAGAGGATCGAAGCACACAGCAGCAGAATCAAGAATCCACATCACTGCTGGCAAAGAACACTGTACAACCAACATACCCCTAACCACCTGCTATTCACACTTGACACTCAGGGAAAGCTTCACATCATTCTAATTTTGCAAATGGTAGCTAAAACAGTGTCTACACAATCATAGCACAAACAAGCCACTGCTTATATTCTCCTTTGTTGTTATGGTTCTTCACCTTCGTGATGACATCCAATTCATCTCAACCTTTCACTATATTAAGCATTTACTCATAGATTAGGTACAGAAACAGGGAGACTGTGATCATCTCTATCTATCCCAACAGTTAAACTGTTGTCAGGTTAAGGATATATCAAAGTTGAAAACCAAATCTTGGGTTGAATTACCAAATAGAATGATGAATAATCAGTTGAAATTGCTTAGAAAAATAATTGATCATCAGAGATCCATCTGATAAAGTGTAAATGCATGTTCTTGCTACTAACATTAACTATGCAATAACTATGTCATACATGTTAGGTACTGTGCCAGGCACTAGAGACAAGAAAAAGAATAAGACTTCCCCTCTGAGTTCTAAAATTCTCCTGGGCTGACAGAGACTGTTACTACTCACTTTGCTTCAATATAATAATACAGTCTGCTCTAGTAGCACAGCTCTATGTTGAAAGTGGCTAAGGAGCATCAGAAAAAGTAGAAACTGACTGGAGAGAAGATGGATAAGTCAGAAGAAGAGAGAAAAGTAAAAAAAAGAAAAAAGTCCCTTACTATAAGCAATTTGTGATGCAAAATTGAAAGTTTGAAGGGAGAGAAAAAGAGGTTTCTATGCAACAAGTAAGAAAGTGGCAAAACGAGGGGTGGTAAATGAATTGAAAGCTACGGAACTGTGAATTTTACAAAAGATTTCCCTTTATGATTTTTTTTTTTTTTTTTTGGGTTGGGAACCTATGGCTCGCAAGCTAGATGTGGCTCTTTTGATGGCTGCATCTGGCTCGCAGACAAATCTTTAATAAAATAATAATAATAATGTTAAAAATATAAAACATTCTTTTTTTTTTTTTAATAAATTTTTATTAATGGTAATGGGATGACATTAATAAATCAGGGTACATATATTCAAAGAAAACATGTCTAGGTTATTTTGTCATCAAATTATGTTGCAAACC
This sequence comes from Saccopteryx bilineata, assembly GCF_036850765.1. NCBI lineage: Eukaryota > Metazoa > Chordata > Mammalia > Chiroptera > Emballonuridae > Saccopteryx > Saccopteryx bilineata. The sequence continues at coordinate 116,567,961 of NC_089490.1, read as the reverse complement.
CCTCGCCCAAAGTCAGATTGTCCTCCGTCACCGTCCATCTAGTTCTCTGTGCCCCTCCCCCTCCCCCTAACTCTCTCCCTCCCTCCCTCCCATGTCCTCCCTCCCCCCCCACCCTTGGTAACCACCACACTCTTGTCCATGTCTCTTAGTCTCATTTTTATGTTCCACCAATGTATGGAATCATGTAGTTCTTGTTTTTTTCTGATTTGCTTATTTCACTCCTTATAATGTTATCAAGATCCCACCATTTTGCTGTAAATGATCTGATATCATCATTTCTTATGGCTGAGTAGTATTCCATAGTGTATATGTGCCACATCTTCTATATCCAGTCTTCTATTGAAGGGCTTTTTGGTTGTTTCCATGTCTTGGCCACTGTGAACAGTGCTGCAATGAACTATGGGGCTACATGTGTCTTCACGTATCAATGTTTCTGAGGTTTTGGGGTATATACTCAGTAGAGGGATTGCTGGGTCATAAGGTAGTTCTATTTTCAGTTTTTTGAGGAACCACCATACTTTTCTCCATAATGGTTGTACTACTTTACAGTCCCACCAACAGTGAATGAGGGTTCCCTTTTCTCCACAGCCTCTCCAACATTTGCTATTACCTGTCTTGTTGATAATAGCTAATCTAACAGGAGTGAGGTGGTATCTCATTGTAGTTTTGATTTGCATTTCTCCAATAACTAATGAAGCTGAGCATCTCTTCATATATCTGTTGGCCATTTGTATCTCTTCCTGGGAGAAGTGTCTGTTCATGTCCTCTTCCCATTTTTTTATTGGATTGTTTGTTTGTTTGTTGTTGAGTTTTATGAGTTCTTTGTAAATTTTGGATATTAGGCCCTTATCTGAGCTGTCGTTTGAAAATATCAGTTCCCATATAGTTGGCTGTCTGTTTATTTTGATAATCAGTTTCTCTTGCTGAGCAAAAACTTTTAATTCTGATGTAGTCCCATTCATTTATCTTTGCCTTCACTTCTCTTGCCATTGGAGTCAAGTTCATAAAATGTTCTTTAAAACCCAGGTCCATGATTTTAGTACCTATGTCTTCTTCTATGTACTTTATTGTTTCAGGTCTTATATTTAGGTCTTTGATCCATTTTGAATTAATTTTAGTACACGGGGACAGGCTGTAGTCGAGTTTCATTCTTTTGCATGTGGCTTTCCAGTTTTCCCAACACCATTTGTTGAAGAGGCTTTCTTTTCTCCATTGTGTGTTGTTGGCCCCTTTATCAAAGATTATTTGACCATATATATGTGGTTTTATTTCTGGGCTTTCTATTCTGTTCCATTGGTCTGAGTGTCTATTTTTTTGCCAATACCATGCTGTCTTGATTATTGTGGCCCTATAATATAGTTTAAAGTCAGGTATTGTAATGCCCCCAGCTTCATTCTTTTTCCTTAGGATTGTTTTGGCTATTCGGGGTTTTTTATAGTTCCATATAAATCTGGTGATTTTTTGTTCTATTTCTTTAAAAAATCTCATAGGGATTTTGATGGGAATTGCATTAAATTTGTATATTGCTTTGGGTAATATGGCCATTTTGATTATATTTATTCTTCCTATCCAAGAACAAGGAATATTTTTCCATCTCATTGTATCTTTTTCGATTTCCCTTAACAATGCTTTGTAATTTTCATTATATAGGTCCTTTACGTTCTTTGTTATGTTTATTCCTAGGTATTTTATTTTTTTTGTTGCAATCGTGAAGGGGATTATTTTTTTGAGTTCGTTTTCTAATATTTCATTGTTGGCATATAGAAAGGCTATGGACTTTTGTATGTTAATTTTGTATCCTGCGAACCTTACTGTATTGGTTTATTGTTTCTAATAATCTTTTTGTGGAGTCCTTCAGGGTTTTCGATGTATAGGATCATATCATCAGCAAAAAGTGATAGCTTTACTTCTTCTTTTCCGATATGGATGCCTTTTATTTCTTTGTCTTGTCTGATTGCTCTGGCCAGAACTTCTAGCACCACGTTGAATAAGAGTGGAGAGAGTGGACAACCCTGTCTTGTTCCTGATTTAAGGTAGAAAGTCCTCAGTTTTATGCCGTTTAATAGGATGTTGGCTGATGGTTTATCATATATGGCCTTTATCATGTTGAGATATTTTCCTTCTATACCCATTTTGTTGAGAGTCTTAAACATAAAATTGTGTTGTATTTTATCAAAAGCCTTTTCTGCATCTATTGATAAGATCATGTGGTTTTTGTTCTTTGTTTTGTTGATATGGTGTATTACGTTAACCGTTTTGCGTATGTTGAACCATCCTTGAGATTCTAGGATGAATCCCACTTGATCATGATGTATTATTTTTTTAATATGTTGTTGTATTCGGTTTGCCAGTATTTTGTTTAGTATTTTGGCATCTGTATTCATTAGAGATATTGGTCTGTAGTTTTCTTTCTTTGTGCCATCCTTGCCAGGTTTTGGTATGAGGGTTATGTTGGCCTCATAAAATGTGTTTGGAAGTATTGCTTCTTCTTCAATTTTTTGGAAGACTTTGAGTAGAATAGGAACCAAGTCTTCTTTGAATGTTTGATAGAATTCACTAGTATAACCGTCTGGGCCTGGACTTTTATTTTTGGGAAGATTTTTAATAGTTTTTTCTATTTCCTCCCTGCTGATTGGTCTGTTTAGGCTTTCTGCTTCTTCATGACTCAGTCTAGGAAGGTTGTATTGTTCTAGGAATTTATCCATTTCTTCTAGATTGTTGTATTTGGTGGCATATAATTTTTCATAGTATTCTACAATAATTCTTTGTATATCTATGATGTCTGTGGTGATCTCTCCTCTTTCATTTTGGATTTTATTTATTTGAGTCCTGTGTCTTTTTTCCTTGGTGAGTCTTGTCAAGGGTTTGTCAATTTTGTTGATCTTTTCAAAGAACCAGCTCCTTGTTTCATTGATTTTTTTCTATAGTTTTTCTGTTCTCTATTTCATTTATTTCTGCTCTGATTTTTATTATCTCCTTTCTTCGGCTGGTTTTGGGTTGTCTTTGTTCTTCTTTTTCTAGTTCCTTAAGGTGTGAAGTTAAGTGGTTTACTTCGGCTCTCTCTTGTTTGTTCATATAGGCCTGAAGTGATATGAACTTTCCTCTTATTACTGCTTTTGCTGCATCCCAGAGATTCTGATATGTCGTATTTTTATTTTCATTTGTCTATATATATCTTTTGATTTCTGTGCTTATTTCTTCTTTGACCCATTCATTTTTTAGAAGTATGTTGTTTAGTTTCCACATTTTTGTGGGTTTTTCCCCTCTTTTTTGCAGTTGAATTCTAGTTTCAAGGCTTTATGATCAGAAAATATGCTTGGTACAATTTCAATTTTTCTAAATTTGCTGATATTGTCTTTGTGGCCCAACATATGGTCAATTCTTGAGAATGTTCCATGTACACTAGAGAAAAATGTATACTCTGTTGCTTTGGGATGAAGTGTCCTGTAGATGTCTATCATATCCAGGTGTTCTAGTATTTCATTTAAGGCCACTATATCTTTATTGATTCTCTGTTTGGATGACAGATCTAGAGCCGTCAGCGGTGTATTGAGGTCTCCAAGTATGATTGTATTTTTGTTAGTTTTTGTTTTAAGGTCAATAAGTAGTTGTCTTATATATTTTGGTGCTCCTTGGTTTGGTGCATATATATTAAGGATTGTTATGTCTTCTTGATTCAACTTCCCCTTAATCATTATGAAATGACCATTTTTGTCTCTGAGTACTCTTTCTGTCTTGTAGTCAGCATTATTAGATATGAGTATTGCTACGCCTGCTTTTTTTTGGGTGTTGTTTGCTTGGAGTATTGTTTTCCAGCCTTTCACTTTGAATTTGTTTTTATCCTTGTTGCTTAGATGTGTTTCTTGTAGGCAGCATATAGTTGGATTTTCTTTTTTAATCCATTCTGCTACTCTGTGTCTTTTTATTGGTAAGTTTAATCCATTTACATTTAGTGTAATTATTGACACTTGTGGGTTCCCTACTGCCATTTTATAAATTGCTTTCTGTTAGTTTTGTATCTAGTTTGATTCTTCTCTTTTGTTTTTCTATCATTTGTTTTTGTTTGTTTGTGTTCCATACTTCTTTCCTCTGTTGCTACCTTTTTTAAGTCAAGTGTTTTTGTGGTGGTTTTTTTAAGGGTGGTTACCATTAAGTAATGAAAAGGGTACCTACCATATTCATTGTAGTACCCTATCTTATAAGTATTTCTGCACTTCATCATCCTTTGCTACTGTTAATCTCCATCCTCTCCCCCCTTTTTTTCCTTTGTTGTCACAGTTTAAGTTTGGTTTTATTGTGTTCTTGGTGGAGCTGTTACTTGTGGTGTTGTTTTCTTTTGTTCTTTGAATCTGGTTGGAAAACCCCCTTTAGTATTTCCTGGAGTGGGGGCTTTCTGTTGATCAATTCTCTCATCTTTTCTGTATTTGTGAATGTTTTTATATCTCCTTCATACTTGAAGGATAGCTTTGATGGGTATAGTATTCTTGGCTGAAAGTTCCTCTCTTTCAGGGCTTTAAATATTGGGGTCCACTCTCTTCTAGCTTGTAGAGTTTCTGCTGAGAAATCTGATGATAATCTAATAGGCCTTCCTTTATGTTGTACTCTTCTTTTCCCTGGCTGCCTTGAGAATTTTTTCTTTGTCATTGGTTTGTGTCATCTTTATTATGATGTGCCTTGGAGTGGGTTTGTTGGGGTTAAGAAAACTTGGTGTTCTGTTTGCTTCTTGAATTTGAGGCTTTAGTTCCTTCCACAGGCTTGGGAAGTTCTCGTCTATTATTTGTTTGAGTATATTCTCCATTCCATTTTCTTTCTCTTCTCCCTCTGATATACCTATTATTCTTATGTTATTCTTTCTGATGGAGTCAGACAATTCCTGTAGGGCTTTCTCGTTTTTTATTATTTTTGAGTCTCTTTCTTCTTCTCTCTGTTGTGCCTCAAGTTGTTTGTCTTCTATTTCACTAATCCTATCTTCAATCTGGGCTGTTCTGTTAGCTAAGCTTGTTACCTCGTTTTTCAGCTCGTGAATTGAGTTTTTCATTTCTGTTTGATTTGTTTTTATAGTTTCAATTTCCTTGGTAATATATTCTTTGTGTTCATTGAGTTGTTTTCTGATCTCTCTATATTGCCTTTCTGTGTTTTCTTGTATATCTCTGAGTATTTTTAAGATTTCTATTTTAAATTCTCTGTCATTTAGCTCCAAGGCTTCCAATATGTTAAGTCTTTTCTCCATAGATTTTTCCACATCTATTTGTGTTACCTCTCTTTCTTTTGTATTCATAATATTCGATTTCCTCTTTCTTATTGGCATCTGAAGGTGGTCTTATTGATAGCACTAATTAGAATTAATAAAGAGTGAAAAGTAAAAAAAAAAAAAAAAAGGTAAAACACCCCACAAAAAAAAACAGTAATAATTTATTATTTCCCCCTTTTTTTCTCTCTTCTCTTTCCCTCCTCTCCCCTCCTCAGGGAAATATCGTGCCTATAATGGAGGGCCTGATTTGGGGTGAAGAGTTCAAGGGGCAAAAAAAAGGAAGTAGGGGCCTACTAAATGCAAAAAAAAAAAAAAAAAAGGAAGAAAATCTTAGACAAGCATAAGATGATTTGCTTGTAAGTGATAGTCAACTAAGAGATATAATGAGAGGGATAAGAGGGAACCAGAAAAAAGGACCAAAAAAGAATAATAAAGAAGAAAAAATAAAAATAATAAGTAAAAATCTGTTGTATTAAGTGGAGCGAAGACTAAATACAATGGAGACCTTGGGTTGGGAGGACCCAAAATGCCACAAAAATAAACAAGAAAAAAAAATAAAAACAAAAGCAAAAAAGAGAAATAAAGCCAAAAAAAAGCCTTGAGTCCCAAATTAACTAATTTGTTCGTGATTGAGGATTATATGGGAGGAAAGTAAAATGAGAAAAGAAAAAACGAATAGAAAGGAAAAAATAAGAAAAAGAGAAAAACGAAGGAAGAAATAAAATAGGAAGAGAAAAAAACAAAATAAAGCAAGACAAAAAAACAAAAAACAAAAGAGGAGAGAGTGAGAGTTAAGTGTTTTGGAGTATAACCTTAAAGGAGGGTGAGGATAAAGAAGAAAAATAAAATGCAACACTCATGGGTAGTGTAGTTCAAGAAAGGGGAAGCATAAGATGGGCAGAGAATAGAAGGACCGAGGTGGAGGAAATAAAGGCAAAAAGATAGAAGAAACAAACAATAACAACAACAAAAAAAAATTAGTAGATCAAGTTGTAAAGTCTGTGGGTTTTTCTTGATTTTGAGAGGTTAACTTCTTCCTTTTTCTTTTCTCTCCCTCTTCCTAGTCGGTGACTCTGTACCCCAGGCTCTGCCCCTGTGTCACTCTTAGGTAGGGATTTGCAGTTGATGGGATTCTATGGCAATGTCATATAATTGGCTTTAGTCTTGCTGGAAGTCCCTTTATGATTTTTGACAGCAGAAAGAAAAATCTTGGATTCCTTTTTATTCACACTGTTAGACACATTTCTTCTAGTGTGATATAATATTTAGACTAGACACTATGGAGTGGAAGTATTTATTTGGATTACACACACACACACACACACACACAGAAAATTAGAAAGTTACGTGATAGTACAGCTCTGAGTAGGACAAAAAAGGTTTCTTCCAAAACAGAACAGCAACTGTGTTTAGGCCGACAGGACAATTATGAAGACAATGTTAAAGAGCATATACAAGTAGTGGAAAGAAAATGTTCTTTCCACTTTATCTTCTTCATCCTTAAAGCAAGGAGAATAGAAGAAAAAAAAGATGGCAGAATAATTCTCTTCCTTGTGCTTTTATGGATTAACATTTCTGCCCCCTTCCCCCTAAGCTTCAGGAAAGGCAAAAATGATTGGAAATGGCTGGGGTTGGGAAAGGGTGCAGAGAACATTTAAGAGTGAAGCAAAGCTAAGAATGAAGGAAAAAGGAAAAAAAACCACTTGGACAACTGTTCTCTTCCCTCCCTTGATATCATCCACATTTACACTCCTCTACAACCCAAACAATTTTAAGGAGTAATAAAGTGAGAAGAAAAGAAAAAGAGAAGGTAAACCCTGTCCCCTTAAAACTCTCATCTTAATTTCTTCCATAGTCTTTATTTTTACTTGGCACCATCCACTTCAACTTCATCTTGGATCCTATATCTTCTGAGATTCTATTTGAGTTGTTCTGAGGACTACTCCTTAAAATGATACTGCTCTAACTCAAGATCCTAGAGCTAGTACCAGTGGCTTGGAGCTGGAGAAATCTCACCTTTCTCTGGCCATCACGTAGGAAGTTCTGTAACTGATGACTAAGATTGTAAGAGGTAACACATGCTTTTGATACCCAGAAATGAAAGCACAGACTTCCTTTTCCCTTAGCCAAGTGGTTTATGCCCTAAATTCTTTCCACGTTCTAAACAAGTAATTGTACATGTTCAGACATATATAATTAGAATCTAGAATACTCTAGACATCTAGAATACTTTGTGGGTGAGAGGGACAAGAAAGAAAGGAGGATGCTGCTCCTATTTGAAAGCATCTGTTTGATTTCTACCCATTTAGTGAAACACAATCTTTATTTGACTTCATTGCTTTTTGATACTTACTTACAATTCAGCATTAGCAAAGTACTACTGTGAGTCAGTTTCTTTTTCACTTTGTAAATCATCAGCCACTGCTTCTGGTTGTATGGGGCTTTAGGGGCTATGTTTAAGTACCAGTACCTATTTTTCATTATATTTTAATTTATACAAACTAGACAAAACAGGAAGATTTCATTAAAAATATGTGGGTTAAAACTTCACCATACCTTTGAGGTTAATTTAAGCGAAGGGTATAATCCCACATAATTGTGCCTATTCACTAGGGATTTGCATAGATAATTTCAAAATTTCAAACTGAATGAAAAGCTATTGGTTTATAGTTTTGTCTCAAGTCAGCCTAAATATCTGAAAAATATACTAATTTAATAGACTATATTAATAAAAAAATAATATGTTAAGCAGATCTTTTTCACTCCTGGCCATAAAAAACTCTTTATAACCATTCAGCAACGTTAAAAAGCCATATTCATAAAATATTTGCTATCATTTGCCTGTTTGTTTGTAATTATTTTTGTATCTTGGAACCAGTTTGTCTCCTGCACTCATATAAAATAAACAGCAAAACATGGTTTTTATTTGTTCAGATTTGAGCTGTAGACATTGCTTCTCAGTAATATTAAATAAGTTATTTAATTTACTTCTGTTTAAATATTGATAAAGTTTATTATTTGTACTTCCACAACCTAGAATAATTTAGATAATTAATAGAATTTTTGATACATTTTAGAATAATTTAAATTAATATTTAATTTACAGTTCTGTTTGATAACATACAAAGCAATGATAAATATGAGTATTTTGGCAACCAGTAATTCTTTAATAGTATTCTCTTATGAAGATAAAAATGTTTAAATATTAATTAATTTAGTGCTATCAGAACTGCATAGTTATTAAGTATTTCCAAATTTGGAAGAATTTCCATTACACAGTAATGGGATAATAACGAAAGAAAACTAAAAGTTCTCCTCTAGTCCTTATAGGGGAGAGATCAAATAAAATTTTTTAATAATCTGGAGTTGCTTTATAATTAAACACTTATTAGCCACTCTTCAATTAGAAAATATAAGACTTCATTATTGACTAGAATATTAAGACTACATCCACATCTGTCTATGCCAAAATGGTTTTCATTTCTCAGGTAGCAAATAGCAGTAAATGAACCAAAGAAAAAGAAAATATCCCATTGTTTTTCTGCATTAAGTGCTGACATTATCTTTGCCACACTGCATGTGTGGTTTTATGTAATGAGAACCCTTTTAGAGATGGTCTGGAGTACTTGTGCAGTTCAGACTTACACCTTTTTGAAGTAGCCCATTTTCAAAGTAGCACACAATATGTGAATTAAGCCCAATCTAATTATCATGCAGTGCTTTGGGGATTTATTCCTAAATGGTTGTTATTAACATAAACAAGTCAATTTACATGTCATAGTTAGGTTTGGGTTAAAAGAAAATGTACAATGGATTTCTGTATATATGTGATTTACTGTAACTATGCTTTTATTTAAAAAACCAGAATGATAAATAGATACACTGAATTTTCTCCATATAAACTTTGCTCTCATAATAGCAATCTGAATATTTAATAATAGCTCCCACCATCAGTCACGTATATTTATTGAGTAACTACTGTGTGTAAACATTGTGTTGGGTAAAGGCTTTCAGATCAGATGGGCTTCTGCTCTGCTCTGGCAAGAACTGCTTTGAATTAATTTTGCCCCAAATTAACAATTTGCAGTAACAATTGTAGCGATCTAGAGAATCAAACACTTTCATCAAGGGGCAGGTCGGTCTGGCTCACAAAGCATTTATCTCTTTCATTTTGAAATGATACCTGCAAAAGTAAAAGAAAACTTAAAATGTAATATAAGTTAAATATTTAAAATTAATTCTAATTAAAAGGATTAAAACTAGTTGAAATGTGTCACTGAATTGATCAAATTAACAAGAAGAGAGGCAAGAAGAGCAATATAAAGTTGAAGGAGAAAATATATATATTTTCTTCAACCTTTTAAAGTTAGGACATTTCACCACCCCCAGAAGAAAAGGCCAGAGGAGAGATATAAGCATATTTTAAGAGTGGTAAATAAGTATCACAAAAACAGTTAAATGAAACTTGAAAGAACAAAAAACTTGAATAAATCAATTTGAGCATAAAATTATATAGTTATTCAGTTGTAACATTTCCCCCAGCATTGCACCAGAGCAAAGGGTATACTTTCAGGAATTGGAGTTGTACGGAAAGGGAACCTGGCAAACACATAGAGGCAATGCCAAATAGGCAGCAGCGTGGTGTCCTAGTCCAGATGTCTGTGGGGAGCGATATTTTGGTTTTGGCTGTGTCTACAAAGCAGCCACATAAATTGAAAAAAAAAAAAAGTCATCCAAGCAAAAATTAGAGGTTCTTGTATAATTTCAAATAACTGAAGTGGTTATTTTCTGTACTTTTATCATTATTACAAAGATATGTCTCTTGTTCTATGAAGAAGCACAGGAATGGTTTTATTTGGTGGCTTTCAAAATCAGAAAACGTTTATATGCAAGATTTTGAAGGTAATTATGACATAAACTTATAATTATACTCTAAGGAAAAACATAATAAGAGAAAATTTATACTAGTTGAAGGACCACTAGTAGATATCAGTGGTGGTATGACATTTTATGAGTACATCCATTCAATTATTCATATCTTCAACAAATAGTTATTGTGCCTTTACTATGGTCAGATACTCAGCCACAAGCAAACTCCTTCAAAAATCTAACTTACATCTTAGGACATTACAATGGAGAGAGAATAAAGATATTCCCTCTGCCTTCAGAAAATTCAGACTGATCATTATACGAGTAAGAAAGTTGAGGAAGAGAATGAGGCAGAGAAAATAAATGAAAAGAAAGAAGAAATTAATCTTTTTAGAGCAAGATTGAGAAGCGCTGTTGATATGAGCCTCTTTTTTCCCAGTTTATTTCTGGCTCTTAGCCATCTCAACCAAATATATTTCCAACTATAGTGGTCACATTTTGCTTAATTTCTGGCACATTATTATAATGACATAATTTTTCATTTTTGTTTTTAAACGAAGGCACTACAACAAGATTAAGCTGAAAGTGTAGTTTTCAGATAGGATGAAAGTGAAATAGTTTTGGAAAGAAACTTCTCGGGCAACTGTGTAATTTTAAAAAATTATTAATTGTTCAAGAATAAAGTCCAAAGACACATGAAATTATTCCCTGGAACTCTAGCTGTCTTGAAATTCTAAGGAAACCCTTTGTTTCATTAAACACACACACACACATACACACACACACACACACACACACACACACAAAACCACTTTTTTAAATTTAGAAATTAAATTTAATGGGTGACATTGGTCCATAGGAACATATAGGTTTCAAGTAAGCATCTCCATAGCATCTGAACTATGACCAGATGACTACTAAAATCTTTCTACAACTATTCATACTTTAATATTTACTGTAAAAAACAACAAAAAACCTTCTTAGACTTAACTAATTTATTTTAAATCTTGTATTACTAAACTAAGGACGAAGGAAGGGGTGTTTTTCTGGCAGCCTGAAAAAGAATGTAGTGCTATTGTACTCATAGTTTAATCTACCAGGATTCCAGAGCCAAGAAAAGATGGGTGTCAGATCTCCACACGTAATCATCAGAACATCCGGAACTGAGAAACGGAGGTTGAGCAAACGCAAACAAGATAAAGCTGAAGTAAGCCTACCTTTAACTTTATAAGAATGTGAATCAAATAGTGTGTTGGGGGGGAGCCCTCATCGGTTTCAGAACTGGGCTTGAGACACCAACTATAACTGAGCTTCTTGTCTCTTGGCTCTGTGGATATTGGTAACTCACCGATTGAAATGGGAAGACGGTGTTGGGGAGTAGGGGGCGGGGGAGGGTTAGGGAGAGACAGAAACTTTTTTTCCCCCTAAATCAGATTGAAGTACTAACAGGAGCCATGGTTCTATAAAAAACAGGGAAGCAAATGAGGACAGAACACCTGCAAATGGAACTGAAGCTTCTCACACAGTCCTGGTAAAATGTTCTGGATCTGATAGCTTGAGAGTTTATCTCAAAGGAAGAGAAGTGCTGCCTGAAAGATTGAACACATACTCTTTTACAGAGAAATGATACCGAAACCAATACCTGTCACTTCATCCCACTTGATTAAATTGAGACTAGCTACTCAAAGAAAATAATTTGTAGACGTTCACACACTGAATTAAACAAGTAGTTTTGTATTAGCATAATAAAAACAAAGTTAAATGCTGTTGTTATTGTACCCAATTTGAAGAAAATGCTCACACCAGAGAGATTATATGTCAAAAACTGGAAGTTCCTATAAGATTACATCAAAAGAAGTAGCTCAATTACTTTTCAGAAAGTATTCATCCTAAAAGGGTCTCCTTAAATGCAAATTTTAAGAGGATACTTAAAAATGTGATTTGGATGCATTTTAATTGCATCTTTCTTCTGATGACTTTTTTCCTGATGACTCTATATTTTAATATAATCCATGTCCTTTTCTACTTTATCTGAGTCTTCTTTTCAAGTTAAACGTTGGTTCCAGATTCTAAAGTTGCTACTTGAACATGTATCTATAATATAACGCTATTTGAAATAGAAAGGACAGTTGTGTTTGTAGGTGGCTGAGATTTGGGCTTGTTTCTTTTCTCATCAGTTTGTGTATGAGCTATCCTGGCTTAATTTATGTACTTAATGACTTACTTGCTTCTGGACTTTTCTTACATGTCCCTTGATCATAGGAAGCAGATGACTTATTAGAGCATAAAGTGGTATGCTTTTTCTTCAAAAGCCCAGCCTATATTTTCAAAAGAATTAGATAATTAGCCTCACATAGTTTGCCTTTCCTCAGGGGTAACAATGTACTGTCACAAGCCTTTCCAAAGAAGACACCTACCTCTTCACTTTTCCTGGGGTGACTATTACTCTACATCAGCCTCCGCTGAAGAAAGCCATGAAGGAACAGTCTGGACTGGGTGGGGGAAGAGGTGAAGAAGATGATGCCAGGAATGTCTAAGATTTCAACTTTCTCTCATATGATACCAATTTGTTTCTAAGTTTATGCTGCTATTTAAAAAAATACAGTTTCATGGGTGATTGAGAAAATTCATGTTCAATGGTAAATGAGGAAGGTCCATAGAAAGGCATGAAAGAGTGCTTGCTATTTAGAGTGTTCTGAACAGCTCACTACTTCTATTTTAGCTCTGCTGCAAAGCTTTGCTTATCTTATAATTCTAGATCTAGAAACAATTCTTAAATATTAATAAAGTTGTGATAACTAAAAAGCATGCCAGTAGTGTTTTTTTTTTCATTTTAAGCACCTTGGAATTCTTCATGAAGATGTCTTATGGGAGGGAACCAGGAAAGTCACCTACTTTATAGGATTCCAGCCCAAAGTTTCCAACCTTGGCCTAGGAAATGATTATGCTTTAAAAACGTGGCTTTGGCCTGACCTGTGGTGGCACTGTGGATAAAGTTGCAACCGGGAACACTGAGGTCGCTGGATCGACACCCGGGGCTTCCCTGGTCAAGGCACATATGGGAGTTGATGCTTCCTGCTCTACCCACATCGCTCTCTAAAATGAATAAATAAAATCTTTAATAACATAAAGATATGGCCTAGCAATTGTTTATTAAGCTTGAATTTTGAAGACTAGCCCCTTGCAGATATTTTATGAAGTGTAGTTTATAAATACAATCCACAAACGTTGGTAGAAAAGCCAACTTGTGAGCTCCACTTTGGAATTTCTGGGGGTATGTCTAGAAAGTTAACAAGTTACCAACACAATTCTTGCAAAAATACAAAAATCAAAGATTGAGATCCACTGTCTTAGATACTGATAACATTATGTGAACAGTGGCTACACCTATAGTTACTAGCAGGTGAAAAATGGCTGAGTTTTCCCAACAAAATACTTAGCCTACAACCTATTTTACTACTTTTTCTGTAAATTCAGAAAGCAGCTCAATTGGGCAAAAAATAAAATATGAAGTGGTATCTAGAGAAATAGAAAATATTAATACAAATAATTGAAAAGATTATTTCATTACCAAACCTCGCTTTTCTTTTTTACTTTGCTATTTTTGTGAAAATGCTATAGACTCGCTCCCATCCTTCTCTCTTAATTTTAGGCCGTGCCTTCAAAGATCCTTATTACTGGACATGCTTTTTGCTTCTGTTTGACTTGCTATTAGTGTTTCTCTGGTTTTGGGGTTTTGTTTCTGGTTATGTTTTGTTTTTTTATGCTTGATTAACACTACCTCACTTCAATGATTAAAAATAACTATTATTTGTTCCATGAGTTTTCTGTTTCTGTTTGTGATGTCAGCTTCTGTTCCTTATTTTGGGGTAGAAAGGAAAAAGCCTATGAATTGGGGGAGTCCTATTTCAAGACTCTCCCTTTTAGAGAAACTTTTTGAAGTGCCAGCCTTTTTTTTTTTTTTTTTTTGGCAGAGACAGAGAGAGTCAGAGAGAGGGACAGATAGGGACAGACAGACAGGAACGGAGAGAGATGAGAGGCATCAATCATTAGTTTTTTGTTGCAACACTTTAGTTGCTCATTGATTGCTTTCTCATATTACCTTGACTGGGGGGCTACAGCAGACTGAATGACCCCTTGCTCGAGCCAGCGACCTTAGGCTCAAGCTGGTGAGCCTTGCTCAAACAAGATGAGCCTGCGCTCAAGCTGGCGACCTCGGGGTCTTGAACCTGGGTCCTCCGCATCCCAATCTGATGCTCTATCCACTGTGCAACCGCCTGATCAGGCTGAAGTGCCCAGCCTTTGATTCAAGATCATCTATAAATCTTGCAAGAATTATAGATTCTTTGGTTCTCACCTTTTTCTTCCTGGAATAAGATTGATTTTTTTTTTCTTTGAAAAGACAAAGATTACCCTTATGAGCTTCTAAATTATTCCATTCTATCATCTAGAAGTTTTTTCTCTTTCAACAGAATCAATTAACAGTTTCTAAACTTTAGAAATCTATGAGGCTTTTTTGTTGTTGTTACATAAATTAACTCATGTATTGTTGATTAGCAATGTTTCAAGTGATGGAGCTTCTCCTCATCTATCAGTTCCTTCAGTCTCTTGATAGTGACCTTTCCTATGATGTCCCTGTGATGGCAGAAATGGTATTGTGGGTCCAGGCACAATCTACTACCATTTTTAAGAAGGAGCCACAGTCCCAGATGCTACAGCTCACCTGTTTGTTTTGCTACAGAAGAAGCAGGTGTACTTGGCTTGCTGGCTGATTTCAGGTTTCTTCACCATTTTCTGATGGAGGTGCCATCACAGGTTCCAAAGTTATAATGATTCCAACCTTAGTACATTTAGTCATTCAGCTGTAGCTAGGTCTGAGCCCCGGAAGCTCTGAGGTGTTTTATCAATGGATTTTTTTTTCCTTTTACCAATCCCAATTTCTTAAAGGACCTGCTTAACTATTGTTTGCATTTGTTTATTCTCCTATAGGTTTTATTTCTTCTAGTTAAAATTTCTTTCCCTTTTTGTCAGCATTCTTCATTCTCATTTTTCTCCTCCTACCAAAGCAAAAGTCCAAATGGATTTGAGATAGTCTCTTGTTTTTACATGTTCTTGAAAATGTCTTGCCCTTTTTCATGCCTGAATATTAAATTTACATGAGTGATATTGTGTGTGAATTTTTATTTTTCACTCAGCATTTTATTTTAGAGGTTCACACACATTGCTGGATGTTCACCCATCCAATTCATGATCTCTGAATGTTGTCTAGTACAGCATGTGATAAAAGTTACCACGTTGCATCTCTCCACTCCCTAGAGATGGTCACCCAGATTGCCTCCAACTCTGCCACCATAAATAACACTCATCATTAGCATCATTTTACAAACCCCCTTACAGGTATAAGGATTTCTCTAGCATATATAACCAGGAGTGAAATCGCTGAGTTGTCAGTGGGTATACCCTCAATTTGGCTAAGTACGCCAGGCCACTCTCAGAGCCCGGCACCAATCCACAGTGCCTTATGGGCTTGTTATAGGTCTGCATCCCTGAACCCCTGGGTTTTTTCCAGCTGTCCAGTTTTATACTTTGGTGGTATTAACACATAAACAGTTTATAAAGGACAAAAGAATATAGCTAATCAACATCTCTTACTGATTAGGACAAATGCTTGACACTTTAGTATGTAAATACAAAATTTAAAAGCAAATAATACATTAATTTTGCATTCAAGAAACACACAATGTAAGGGGAAGGAAAGAAAGGGACATAGTCTTTTTGGAAAACTTCTGACAGCAGCATGAATGCTAGATGGGGAGAGCAAAAAGGGAGGTCACGAAGCCCAGACTGGCTGAATTGGGAGAGTCTTCTCCACAAGTGACCCTGAGGTTTGAAAGCTGAAAATAGTCTTCCTCTGCTTGGAAAACTGATCCTCTTCAATTAAAAGTGCATTGTTGGTAACCACACCCATATATCTACATCAACCCTGATAGCCAAGTCCCAAATGCCCTCGCATTTTAATAGATGGGCGGGAGTTTGTGACGCCGGATATTGCAGGATGTTCTGCAGAGAAACTAGCACACACAAAAGCAGAGGGAAAGAGATACACAAAGGTCTATATGGGACAGAAGGCTGGGGTGTACTACCCGCTTTGCAGGCAAGTTCTCATGAAATCGCAGCAGTCTGGAATATTAGTGTTGGTCATCTTCTTTCTATTTAAAAAAAAACAAAGCCTATTATAGTATATTATGGTATATTATAGCCTAGTATAGTATATTATGAAAGTATATTATGGCTTCTGTTTTGATCGTGATTTTCACCCTTACTTAAATTTTAGACATAGGTTTCTTCAACATATTCATATGTGCCAGTGGGATTTTGGAACATACTTGGATCTTTGGAAAAGGAGACTGTGTGATACAGCAGTAAATGCTTCAGATGGGAAGCTGGCTCCCGTTATGGCTGCACATCTTCTGCGAGGCCTTAGAGCTGTGGGGACGATAGATTCATAATCTGCAAAAGACTATTTCACATACTACAGCATCTAATTATGATTAAATGCTAATTAAAGACTTTTGCCAAATTTGTCAATTTCTTTGCAAAACACTTTTATAGATTATCCTATTTGTGCTTGTCAATCCAGGTCCTACAATGAATAAATAACTGCTGGGAGTCACACTAAAAGAAACTCAGTGCTTCTTGTGGCATATTCTCTAGTCATAAGCATGTAAAGAACAGGTTTTATTTTTTAAATTAGCGGTACAATATTTTTTTGAAGCATACATTTTTATATTTTTTATTGTAAATCAGAAAGCATATAACTAACAAGAAGTGTCTGACTTTATTTGTGTATTGATGATCCAGTATCCAGCACTAAGTCAGCCTCCCAAATTTAAGTAAATAGGAATGATTTGGATCAAATGTGGAGATATTTAGATAGAGGGACTAAATTCCCTTCTTGAGAAAATCTGTCAAGGTTCTCTTTTAAATTTAGATATTGAAACTAAAATTAAGCAGTTACTTTTGTTTAAACAGAATGTGTTCAAGCTGACATAGAGTTGTAGGCAAGAGCCCTGTTCATATTCCCAGTTTCAAAATCTTAATGATTTCTAAGTTCCAGATGGAACAGATTCTTTTATATTTATCTTTAAATGGTATGTGACTCTACTTGAGGCTAAGTTCATACAAGACTAACCTGAGACCAGAGACTCCATTTATCTTTTGATAAAATGGGGTCTCTGACACAGTCAAGTACAATTACTTTTTAAACTCCATTTCTCCAATCTGTTGTCAGTATTATTACACAATTTCTTATTTTTCATTATTATTTCAGGGCTTCACCAGTTAATATATCCAGAAACAATTCCAAATAACTTAAACTAATTTCCTAATCATTAGTGCATCAGAATTACCTGGAGGGTTTGATACACCTTTGGGTCCCATCCTCAGACATTCTAACTCAGAAGGAAGAAGGCCCAAGAATGAGCATTTATTTCCTACTGCTCCAGGTACCACACTTTGAGAACCACAGGCTTGAACAAGTAAAAGATAAACATGCTTATATAATTTGTAAGCTCAAAGGCTCAGGGGTCTTGCTGATTTGGGCCTGGCTGGCCCAAAAGAAGAAGCATAAATATTGTAATGAGAGCCCCATCTCTCCATTACTAGGCAGAGTCACTCCATATGACTGTTAGGTTGTCACTGGTACACCCATAACCATGTTCAATAAGATTAGCACATCATGTTAAAGAGACGATCTTACTCGGTTCTCTGCAAGGAAAGTTCTGAAAAGGGCTTTCATTGACCTGAACCTATTCACATGCCAATTTCGGAAAGAACAATGAAAAGTGACAACAAAAACAATTCCTGAGTGGAGGGGAATGGTACATTCTGATCATGGAGGCCTAGGCCATTTGCACATCCACGTGCCCTGTAGGAGTTCCTTCAATAAATAAACTGGGTTATTTCAAATCTTTTTCACTTTTTTTAGAGTGACTTGTGTCCATGAAATTCCACACTCCTGCAAATTATTATGTTTTGGCATGGTAGGACGTTGGCCAAATTATGCCTGAAAGCATCCTAGACTTGAATCCTGAGATCTATTTAACACATAAGTATAGAGCTTAAATTACCTTAATAATTTATCTTACATTTAGTAATACTATAGTCTAGTTATGACAGAAGCAAATTTTAAACAGATTGTCTCTGACCGTGGTATTACCAACCCAGAATAGAAAGAATTAAAACAATATAAAAACTAGGGAGTGCAAATGAACACAGACTTCTAGTTTGTCAGTTTGACTAATTTCTTTTCTAAGCATAAGGTAAACTCGTTCACATTCAGAGGCCCTTTACATGACATGATTTAATGTGACTAAAAGATGTACAGATGGCATGACATTACCTCTACTGGGAAGAGAGGTCAGACAGCAATTGGCTCCAACACAAACCATGCTAATGTGTAGCTACAAGCTGCCACATTGGGGTCTATTTCTCTAAGAGCCTGTTGTTAGGTGAAATAATCAAACACTGTGACAATGCTCTCCAGATGCAGAGAAACATGGTGACTTTAATGCTACCCGAAGTGCTGTCAGACACTCACAGAATAACTATTGCAGGAGCAAGGTTTTCATAAATTATCACCATTTTATTTGCTTCTTAAGAAGTCAAATATTATAACTATTAGGTGAGAAATCTAATTTGAATCTACCAACCTATCTATCATTGATTTTTTTTTCATATGAATATGGAAGAATGAGATTTAAAATCACAACAGTATGTCTCTTTACTTTTAATACATACCTTTATCAAATGTAATTATTATAACTGCAGAGACACAAGAATGAGTGAATTAAACCAATCACACACCGCAGAAGGCCATCAATGTAGATAGTTGGTAGTGCCTTGATATTCTAAAATAAGACTTGCCTTATAAACAAATGTATGCCTTATAAAATATAACTACAGAAACACTGTGGCTTTCCAAACATTAAAGACCAGAGAAAGGTCACCATTAAGAAGAAACATTACTGGTCATTTTTTAAAAATAAGCTGTACAAAATATGGATGTGCATGGACAAAAGAGACATTCATTAGAAAAATAATAAGGTTAACTATAATCTATTTGTAATAAATTTTCATATCACCTTGAATTTGGTGACATAGTTTATGTTGGAAGTAGCCCACGTGATAGCTGTATTTAAAAAGTTAAATGTAAAGTGCTTAAATTTGTCCAGTTTAGAAACAATGTCTCTTGAATCTAGCAGGAGATAAGGGGCATGTTTTCTATCTCCTCATTATTTAAGAGACTAGACTGGACAATGGAATGGCAAAATAAGGCTTAAATAAGAGGAATGTTCTGCTGTGAATCACAAAACCAACTAGCAGCAGAATTAGAACCAGAATACAGATCTTTTCTACCAGACCAGTTTTGGTTCCACTATCCCATTCATTTTCTGTCTCGGGCATCAGGTTGTGGTCTAACATAGAACAATTACTCATAGTACTTAGTCATAAAATTCCTGCAGAGATCATATATTTCCAGCTCCTAGTCAATAAGCTGTGAAATATTTTCAGCTCCATTTTGCGCCTAAAGTAATTGTGATCAGGGTGATATGTCAGATATTAAACCTCTAGTAGGTTTTGAAAAGAAAGATCATAAGTCAGATCTCCTTTATCTTAGATGACTATACTTTCTGCTGCAATTAGCTGCTTTTCAAATTAACTATTCAGACCCTGACTGGGTTTGAACCACCAACACAACAATTAAAAAAAAAGAAAGAAAGAATTGTATAGAGAGATTTTAGTTAAATTTTATTTTATAGGCGATGCTCCTAACTGCATAAATGAAGAGGTAAGATTCTTTGTATGGCTTAGTACCTTGAATGCAGAAGCAGTAAATGGATACATGCTACCATTTGAGGAATTTATATCTTGGAAGTTCTTAAAATAAATGTCATATATGCTTCAGGTCTTTATAACAAACTGACATCTGGTTCACTAAAATATCAAGTCTTGGCTTTGGTCAGTTGGCTCAATGGTAAAGCATTGGCCTGGCATGTGGATGTCCCAGGTTAAATTTATGATCAGGGCACACAGGAGAAGCAACCATTGGCTTCTCCACCCCACCCCCTCCTTCTTCCCCTCCCATAGTTACAGCTAGTTGGTTCAAGCAGGTTGGCCCCAGGGCTGAGAATGGCTCCTGGCCTTCACCTCAGGTGCTAAAAATAGCTTATTAGCCAAGCAATGGTGTGGGTGGAAAGCAGACCGCATTCCTAGAAGCTGTGGCTGATGCAATGCTGTGAGAATACTTCAGCTGCCCAGAAGCCTCCTGGGCATATCCAGGAAGGGAGTTTGCCCGCTATAAGGAAGTGACTTAGCGCCAACCACGCAGCTCCCTGATCTTTTCAGCCATTGACTCTGAAGGACATGCCGTAACATCCTATTGTCTGAACCCATGTATATAAGCTAGCTTACTTCCTGAATAAAGTGGACCTACGTCACTGAACGTGGTCCCCAGAGTCGGGTCTCTGCATCTCCATTGTCTCACTCCCAGCAGGACTTGTCCACAACTGGCACCCAATGTGGAGCAGGGACCTAACCAGCATCCAAGGGACTGGTGAGTGATCTTGCAATGGAAAACCTTCTTCCCCACTCTTGAGCCCTGCCAGGCTCAAGCCCTGCATGCCCTACTGCAGAGTAGGCGAGTTAAAGTTTGTGAAAAAGATCTTTGTACCTACTGGAAAATCCTCTCAGGTTTCAACCTTTGGCTCTGGGACACGCCTCATTGGGACCCCAATACTTGGGCCTGAGCTTTCCAGAGCATCTGTTCTGCCGAAGTACATAGGGGACAAACCTTCCCTCTCGGCCTCATTCCTGCCCTGCTAGCGATACATGCCTGTCTGACCAGTGCTCCTGCTGGGGACCCTCCACCAGTGCCAAAGATATTGCAGGCTGCCTCTCTCTCTGGGGAGCCCTTACCTCCCTATTCGCCCCCCTCCACTGAGGAGGAAAATAGTTTAGCCTCTGAGTTTGACAAAATCGTGGCTGAGCGCTGAGAAATGAAACCAACCGAATTGCTAATTGCGCCAACAGCTCTGCCAGCGGAAAAAGCAGAAGTCGAAGTCGCTACTTCTGCATTCCCTGCTGGGGCTCAGTGCCCCACCCCAGCCTCTATGATGCCATTTTCTACCCCAGCTTTAACTCCAACACGTGTTCCTGCTGCAGAACCATGGGCCAGCCTATACGCCCTCATGTGTCTTTTTTCTTTCTGTCTGTTTTTCTGTATCTCTCGTTCTCTATGCCCCCCACCCTATGCTGGAAGGACCCAGTCATGGCACAGTGGCAGGGATTATACCCTCTTCTAACACAAGGGAGAGGTTATGCTTATGTTTTTCAGCCAATTTGGATCCCAGGAACCCCCCAACCTGTTTGACAGGGTTTCTTGGGCACCCACTAAGTGATTCAGTCTTCACCTATCCAAAGCCATAGCCCTGGCCTTCTCCACACCAGCTACGCCTGAGGGGAGGAGGTCCTCAGCACTCCAGAAGAAGACCTCATAGCCGGTGTGTGCACCCTATCACCTGCGGGGATGTGGAGGCTTTGGCAGGAAGGGTGGGCCCAGAGAAATGCCCCTGATGAGCCCCCAGGCCCTGGTGCTCTGTTCTTGCTTATGTGTGCTATAGCAGTGGTCCCCAACCCCCGGACCAGTACTGGTCCACAGAGGAAGAATAAATAACTTACATTATTTCCATTTTATTTATATTTAAGTCTGAACAATGTTTTATTTTTAAAAAATGACCAGATTCCCTCTGTTACATCCATCGCTTGTCTCAGTCACGTGATACATTTATCCGTCCCACCCTAAAGGCTGGTCTGTGAAAATATTTTCTGACATTAAACCGGTCCGTGGCCCAAAAAAGGTTTGGGACCACTGTGCTATAGTAACTGCTGACTCCCAGACGCAGGTGGCAGCAGCCCAGGGCTCAAGCCCGGCAGCTTGAGCTGGTGTTTTCAGTTCATCTTTGGAGGATGAGGAGAATTGAGCCAAAGTTGCAATTCACAGACTCCAGAAGGTAAACAGTGGCAGCTGCAGCGGGAAGATGAATAGAGGTGTTGGGAGCCAGACTTGCATTTCCGAGTGGCTGCTGGAATGACAGGGAGTGCCTGTTAAGCCGCTGGTTGGTTTGCTGACATTTTGGGACATAGGGGTGAATGCCATCATGCTCTCTGGAGCAGAGATGGAAATGCTGACTGCCATTGCCACATGCTCCTCCTTTGGACAGTATAATGCCAGCCAGGACAGCAGGGATAAGGGGGGAGGCTGAGGCCCCACGTGTGTGGACTGATTCCTGGACTATGACTGGAGCATTGGCTCCTTTGTTGGATGGACTTACGGATTTTGGATAATGTGAAATATCCTGATGAGGGTGGGGGGTGGCTTTGCTGGAGGCCCTTCCTCTGCCCCAGAAAGCTTTTCCCATGGCTAGAAAGAAGGCCAAGGACATTTTGTGCTTTTAGCAAAGTGCTCAGAGACTGGTGAAATGTTACTTTTGTAATTGTTGAAATTGTATGATTTGTCATGTTTTTGTAATTTTGTAATGTGCCTTGCAACCATATGCAGTACGCAGCCCATGGCAAGCCATCCATTCTGTGTTTGGACAATGGGACCTTTGTGTAAAGGGGGCATGCATGGACCTATGTTCATTTTTTTCAATCAAAATGGAACTGTGTTTAACGGCACCTAGAAGGTCTCTGTAACACAATGGGAGGGAAATGACATCCCTACCCCTAGGAGGAATCCCCTGTTTTAGACCCCTATTCTATTTCCTAACTAGTCAGACATTACAGAAGCTTACCTCATTGTTTAATCCAGCTAATCTCTTAGCATATAGTATAATAGGTATTATAGTTGTTTTAGTTCTGCTAGGGTTCCATTGCATAATGCATAGCATTCAGAAGCTACAACAACAAGCTGTCATTCATCAAGTCCAATTGGCCTTAATTAAAAGAGAAGGGGGAGCTGTGAGTGGAGCACAGAGCGCATTCTAGCAGCTGTGGCTGTTGCAATGCTGTGAGAATACTCCAGCTCCCAGAAGCCTCCTGGGCAGAGGTCCCCAAACTTTTTACACAGGGGGCCAGTTCACTGTCCCTCAGACCATTGGAGGGCCAGACATACAGTGCTCTTCTCACTGACCACCAATGAAAGAGGTGCCCCTTCCGGAAGTGCAGTGGGGGGCTGGATAAATGGCCTCAGGGGGTCACATGCAGCCTTGTGGGCCGTAGTTTGAGGACACCTGCTCCTGGGCATACCGAGGAAGGAAGCTCACCCGCTATAAGGAAGTGACTAAGCATCAACCATGCAGCTCCCTGATCTTTTCAGCCATTGGCTATGAAGGACACGCTGTAACATCCTATTGTCTGAACCCATGTATATAAGCTAGCTTACTTTCTGAATAAAGTGGATCTGCATCACTGAACCTGGTCCCTGGATTTGGGTCTCTGTGTCTCTATCATTCCCACCCCTGGCAGGACTTGTCCACACAATGGAGCAATGCCCCAGATGGGCAGAGCATCCCCCTTAGAGGGTTTGCCAGGTGGATCCCAGTAGGGTCCCATGCAGGAGCCTATCTCTCTAACTCCCTTCCTCTCAATAAAAAAGAAAGAAAGAAAGAAAGAAATATATATTGTGTTTTACGTATCCTACCATAGATAGAGGGATTTTGATAGAGGAGATAGTTTCCCAAACTCAGGTATCATACAGCCCAAATTCATAACCTAAATCTACCTTACTCATTATATAACTCTCTTAAGATTTGGTTTCTTCAAATATAAAATAGGTATAATAGTATCAGCTTCATATGTCTGTATGAAGATTAAATAACATAATTTATGGAAAGTGTGTAGTACAATATTTGGCATATAGTAATTTCTCAATAAATATCATCTAGTATATTCATCAGCATTTGCTGAGATAAGCTTTAGTAACAAACAATCCACAAATTTCAGTGGCTTACAAATACAAATGCTTATTCTTTGTTTATGTTACACATCAGTTGTGGATTAATTCCAATTTGGCTCTATTTCACTTATTTATTCCAGGATCTAAGCAGAAGGAGAACCCTATTTATAAGAAGACATGCTGTTCCTATGGTAAAAAGAAAAAAACAATAGCTATAAAAGCCTTTGCATAGACATGGCATACATTACTCCCCTTCTCATTCTATAGGCCAGTGTAACTCAAATGGCCAAGTAGAAAAGTATATTCTTCTGAATGATGGGTTACAGAATTACACAGCAATAGATAGAGATACATAATTCTTCTTCATGGAGTGAGAAATAATTGGGAACAATTGATTCTACCACAGTTAGTAACTTTTTAAACTAATAGGAGGTGAAAAAGGAAAATATAAAAAGCACTTTATAGCCCTGGTTGGGTAGCTCAATTAGTTACAACCTAATCCTCATATGGCAAATTTGCGGGTTCAATTCCTGGTTGAGGCACATATAAGAGTCAACCAATGATAATATCAATAAGTAAAGCAACATATTGATGTTTATCTCTCTCTCTCTCTTTCTCTCATTCTCTCCCTTCCTATCTCTCTCTAAAGCTCAATAAATAAATTTTTAAAAGGCAAATATAAACCTTAAAAAAAGAACAATTTACAAAGAGTCAGAAAAATGGACCCTACCTGATTTACCTATACTAGTTGTATGATGTCCAATAAGGCATTTAATCTCTTTAAATTTTAGGCTTTTCATCTATAACTGGACTGTTAAAAGAATTAAATAATATAAAGAAACTCAAGTAAAGTCCTGTAATGAATAAAACAAATAATGGAAAATAAAAAATTCTACCCCTAAAGATTTTCTATTATGGAAGTTCAAAACAGTGAGGAATACTTTAGGGGACTGACCAGTTGCTGCCTGGATTTTAAGTAAGGAAATCCAGATATTTTATTATGATCTCTAAGTGCTTATCAATTATGATGGCTCCCATTGAGAGTACACAGGCAATAATAAAACTATTTACTATCAAGAGAATCTCAAAAATAAAGTAACTTGCTGAACCTCAGCTAACACAAACATGAGCTGGAGATATAAAAATAGAAATCATGAACTTTACAACAGTCTTAAAATGAGGTAGAAAATGAATTGAAAATTTTCACTGATAAAAAATGTCCGACATTGTTTCTTTAACTCATCATCTATTATTCAATCAATGACTCACTTGTCCGTTCAGTAATTATTTATTTTTCACCTGCTTTGTGTCTGACTAAAGAGTGAGGAAACGATAAATTAAAAAATCATATTAATCTACAAGCTTCTTTGTAAGTAAAATATCTTTTCTCTCTAGCTCTTTTAAAGCTCTGATTTGCTTTGGTGTTTAACAATTTAACTATCATGTGACTTTAAGTAATTTTTAAAAAAATTTTCTAGTGATTCATTATATATTTTGAATGTAAAAATTGATGACTTTCTTTAATTTTGAAAAATTTTTTGCATGTATCATCTTGTATATTACCTCCCTATTCTGCCGTCTATCTTTTGCCTTCTGAAATTATGACAGGGTTATTTTAGCCAATCTCACACCAGCCATCGTATCTTATAACTATTTACTATTTCTCAATATCTTTTTGGTTTTGGGCTGCAGCTATGTGTTCTTTAGATCGACCTTCAATCACTGATAACTTCTTTAATCATGTCCAATTTTGAGAGTTTACATTTTGCTGCTCAAAATCTGATTTGAGAACCCATTCTCCAGAAACGGTATTTTTTGCTTCCTCCAAGCATCCCTCGGCATTACTTACCCAGATCAAATTTAATTTAATTATATATTTTGGCATGGGATTTCTTGGACCATTTAAATATTGCAGATTTGATCTAGACACACATGTGAAGAAAAGGCTGCTATAAATTCTCGTTACTTTGTTTTGCTTGTTTTTGTTTTCCTGTTACACTTAGAGCCTAGGCTAGAAGTCAGCAAAATAAGAACCAAGGAAGGAATCTGGCCAGCATCCTGGTTTTGTACAGTTTGTGAATTTATTTATTTTATTTTAAAGTCTTTTGTTTTAACATTTTTAAAGGGTTATGAAAACAAATAAAGAATATATGACAGAGACCATCTGAGGCCTGCAAAGCCTAAAATATTTACTAACTGGTCCTTAACTGAAAAAATTGGACAATCCCTGTCATTTTCTCCTAGCCGATTGATCAAGGATCTATTAGGTTCTATTCACATTTTTGCCCATTTTTTAAGTGGACTTATTAGTCCTCTTATTATTTACTGGGAAGTATTCTTCATTATATTGTATATAATGTTTTCATCAGATAATGAGTCTTGTAAATATTTTTCCTTGTCTCTGGTTTGTCTTTTGTTCTTTTAAAATGTGTCTTTCAAGAAAAAAAAAAAAAGGTTTTGCCCTGGCTGGGTAGCTCAGTTGATTACAGACTCATCTTGATATGCCAAGGCTGCAGATTTGATTTCCTGGTGAGGGCACATAGAAGAGTCAACCAATGATTGCATAAATAAGTGGAGCAACAAATCAATGTTTCTATCTCCCTTCATCTCTCTCTCTAAAATTCAATAAATTTTTTAAAATTAAGATTTTTATTTCAATAAAATGTTATCAATTATTTTTTTAATTTGTTTTTGTGTGTCTTATCCAAGGCATCTTCGCTGACCCTAATGCTGCAAAGATTTACTCTGAGGTTCTCTTCTAGAAGTTTTACAGTTGTAACTCTTACATTTAGTTTATGATACATTTGTGACACTTGCTCTTTAAATATAATTGGAGGGGTTCACATGTGTTTTAAAATGTTATATGACAGGGGCAATATAGGATATCTTTGTGCTATCTGCTCAATTTTGCTGAGAACTTAAAACTGCTCTAAAAAATCAAGTCTAAAGGAAATCCAGCCATTTTCAACAATATAGATGAACATGGAGGACACGCTGATAAGTGAAATAAACCAGACATAGAAAGACAAATACTGTGCATTCAAATGCTGCCAAGTAGTAGAAGACCAAGATAGTAGACTTGTGTAAATAAAAAGTCACCTTAAAACATATGCTTGAAAGAAACATGTCAGCTTCTATTAACCTGTTTTAAAACTACTAAAATTCAAGATAGAATTTTATGTGTTAAATAGAAAAGAAAAGCAAACTCAGAAGTAAAAATTATTTCATGCATTTAACTTATCTTTAAATAAAATTTTAAAAGTTTACATGTCATTTTTTAGGGTATCTGTGAATAAAACAGATGCTACGTTTGAGCTATGGGTGTTCAACAAAAGTGATTGATAATCTACTTAGCTAAAGACAGTAAATTTTATCTTATGCTCAGACAGAACTAAGGTGTCATCCCACCTAAAATTTCCCTCTAATTGAGGAGGTTCAGCTTTTGCCAGTTTCACCAACAAAATGACTATGTTTAACCAATGTGTTTACCCAGCCAAGCCAATGACTCTGGTGTATTAACAGTATCAGCAATCTTTGAGGGCAGAACCATGTCTTAGTCATCTTTGTTTTTTTTTTTTTTTCATACTCACACTGGGCCAGAAATACAGTTGAGAGTGAGGCTAAATGATTGCTGAGAGAAGGTGGTTTTATATGAGCATGCTCATATATCATCCTATTTGAATATTAATGGGAATAGTTGATATATGCGCCAAGAGCTGTGATTGTATACTTACATAAATAAGTTTAAATAACCGAGCATATATCGATTTATCTGATGATAAGTAAAGGTGGCAACTACCACTGCCTCACAACCACGGCTGGCTCCCTAACAATGCTGCAACATCTTTGGTGTCTGTTAACTGGATGATGACATTTAACAATGTGAGGAATCTTTTATTTGTGCTCTCATCCCATCACACCATTCCTAGTCTCTATTTGCACTTCCTATGGCTTTTCTCCTTTTCACTTTTTTCATTAATCTCTACCAGTAACTCATATGTTTCCAAGTCCTTACTGAACTAGGAGCAAGGATGAGAAGGTGGGGGCATATGGTGGTAGACAGTAAATGGAACTGAGGAATCTACTTTTTCTTCTTAATCCTGAGTTGTTTGGGTGTTTGTTGTTGTTCTCTCTTTCAAACTCTCTCCTGAACTGTCAGACAGAAGGTAGTATTTTCTAGATGGTTATGAGGTTCCTGTTTTATTGCATCATTTTACTTGTGGCTCTCTAGGTACCCAACAATGAATCAGGCACATAGTAGATGCTTGATAAATACTAATTAATTCATTAGCCACCTGGTATAGCTATCCTGCAATACCAGGATAGCCAAGGTGACTGATGTCAATAAGAATTACTATTAGTCTCAAGAATCAACAATAGAATTGCTACTTCCCATACTCCACTTAACCAACACAAGCTCAATACAGCAAGCCATATTTCTATTTAGTTCAATTGCTATCTATTCCACTCCTCTGTTAAGGACATAAGAAATGCTTTTGGTTTGAATAACAAAACCATAAACTTTCTATTCTTCCAGCTCCTTGGATAACTGGAATAAGAAAACTCAATATGGCACTACTTTTAACAACAGAGCTGCGTAAAAGATCTTGAGATGATCAAAAGCACTGGGATTCACTTATCTATGAATAATTAAGAATCAAGTTTAAAAAGTATGTTTTAAAAGATGGCAAATCCCCAATATCATAGAGACTCCAGCCGTTGCATTTTTAAAATCATGTTCATCAGCTTTAATAGATAAAGCAAAGCTTTCAAACTGAGAACTAATTGATTTTCTTACTCTTCCTTTTCACTGCTCATTTAAGAAAAAAAAAATAGGTGTGGTACTCTCTCACCCATTTTTATTAACATTATTTAACATTCTTTAAACAACTCCTGGATGTGCTAGGCTCGCTAGGGATAGAGAATTGGTTTTGTGTTTTACATGACTTGCAAAGGCACCTTCTGAAACATGATTTGCTATGGCAATCCACAAATGGAACATGAGTGTACCCTTTGTTTCACCTTAAGCCAAAAGCAGCTCAAGTTAAATGCCAAGTCCCTGAGTTACAAATTTAGAATCTCTCTGAGGTGCTGGCTCACATGGTGCATTACCCTACTGCACAGGTTGATTAACAATGCTCTCTCAGAGTGGTATATTGAGTCCCATGTGCATGTTTCATTTATCATACTTACGTTTATTTTACTCTTATCCGAATAATGACAGCTTCATGTAAAACAAGAGGAGAAAATAAGATTAATTCCTTCTTAGTACACCTTTCACTTCATGTACAAATACACAGTCTTCTGAGTCAAATACATCTTCTTTGAATGTGGATATTGTTATCATTATTATTACTCTCATTCAAAAATGACCTGAAGATAAAAATTTGTTTTTTCTTCAGGAATGGTCACACAATAATGGCCGGAGTAGGGTAAGTACAGCAAGAAAAAGGGTACAGGGAAGTTACATGCTTTGAATGTTCAATGGAAAATCAGGCTAGTCATCTGGCCTAATTAAACATTATCAAGTTTAATTTGAGAAAATCTAGAGATTTATATTCAGCTTTGGTTTAGAGTAATTTTGAAAGCCTGTTTTGGTGTTGATATCCAAGAGCTTCAGCAATTTTGAATGAAATCTAACAAGGGCAAACTTTTTAAATATGTGGTTTTACTGGTTTAAAATTAACAAGATAGATGACAGCTGATAACATACCTTCCCCTCTCAGGAAATCTAAAATTAGAAATTTTCCCTGTAGTTCTTTATCTGGAACTGCAAAGACACTTTTGCATGTCCTGTCACTTTAATGACATTTTGCCTTCTTGTTATTGGGCATGAAATGGTAAAATAAAAAAATTATTTTTAAATGTGAGCAGCTGCAGCAAGCATCGTGGGGAGGATGAGTGGATGTTTACTGGTGTTACACAAGGGCGTCATGGTGTTTACATTTACAATCAGCAGAGGGTGCCTCACCAACCGAAACTTGGTCAGGAAGTGATCCTTTCTGTGGAAAGTTGCAGAACAAATCTCTCTGTCTCATTATGGCTCAAAATGCTCAGCTTTGACACATAGCTGCCGAGGAAGCAAAGTATCTATAGAGATAAAATGATAAAGATTGTTACTTAAAGTTCATTGGAAGCCACTGCATTCTTGGTGATTAGACTTATTTGAAAATAGCAATACAGATCATGAAACAAGGACATGGGCAATCAAAACACAAGTAACACAGTCAAGAGTGGTGTGGAAGACAGGCATGTCAGCGACCCCACAAAACTGAGAAACGAACCAGAAATACAGAAAAGGGCTTTCACCAGTTCCATGCAGAGGACTA
The DNA here is from genome assembly GCF_036850765.1 of Saccopteryx bilineata. NCBI lineage: Eukaryota > Metazoa > Chordata > Mammalia > Chiroptera > Emballonuridae > Saccopteryx > Saccopteryx bilineata. Next base: position 116,537,555 of record NC_089490.1, on the reverse strand, counting down.
CTAAAAATGGGGATTAGACAATTCACAGAACAGTGAGTATAATTCTCATTCCAGAGTGGGTGGTCAGACATTTCAACACTGTCTCTGGTTGTGTTCTCAATGCCCTTAATTTGGAACAAGGTTTCTTAACCTCAGCACTATTAACATTTTAGACCAGGCAATTTTTGATATGGGTAAATGTCTTATACATTGTAAGATATTAAGCAGATTTTATGTCCCTAACCACTTTATGCCAGTTCCAAGCCCAAGTTTATGACAATAAAAATGTTCCAGACATTGCCAAATGTCCTAGGGAGAGAGGCAAAACTGCTCCTATCGAGAAACACTGACTTAGAAGGGCATATATACCTTATGTTACACTAAAGTCAAGATTCTAGCCAACAGCTTTAAAAATTGTCTGGTAGAATTATGGATGGAGTCTTGGCAATGTTTATTTCTGACTAGATATGCTCCACGTTAAAAGGAGGGGATTAATCTCCCTCCCTGGAAGATTTTAGCTAGAAGAACAAAAGAAGTTTATTTTTGTTTTGATTTTCTTTTTTTACCTCCATGAGAAGACTAATCTACAAAACACAAGGAGCTAAGGAATTAACTCAAGCATTTCCAGATGCCTAGATGCTTCTGTAGCTTGGCTCAAAGTAAACATTCCATCATTTAGGAGGGAAAGAGTTTTTGGGGGAATTTCTTTTTTTTGCCTCTCCTTTTGCTGCCAATTCAGTAGAAAGCCAATTGAAATAAACTATTTTCCACTGCTTACTTAGTTAAAGAGCACTTTCAAAACCCGTTCACTACCTGAGCATCTCCTTTTGGATGTCTTTAGTTATCCACAGCCATGTATGATTTCATTAGTTCCCAATAAGAATAGAAATAATTATTGAATAAATATCTCCCCAGACACTAGCCATTTCAGAAAAAGGGTTGGTTAAATTAGCAGCTGACACACCAGCACTCAGAAGAATGGAAATGTCATGTGACCCAGCCACTCTCCAGCTCAGCCCAGTACCCAGGTGTGCGGGTGTTTACCCAAGTTATTTAAAACTCTTGATTTCTGAACATTGAGATGATCTTGTTCTAAACAGGTGATCACATTATTATTGGTATGTGTAGTTTTGGCAGCACTGCTAATTAACAAAAAGTCATTCTGACCATTTCTTCTTCTGGCTGTGATGGAAATAAGAGAAAAGCTCTCTTATAAGTGACTTTTATGGGCCAGGTGAGAAGTTGGCTGGCAGAGTATACACATTTTATGCATTCATAATTCCTGGAGGGGTAATAAGAGTTTTATAGAAGATTGTGCATAATTTATTGTAATCTCAGAAGAAAGTCATTTACACTCACTTTGGGAGAGGTAAGAAAGGTATTAGCAGAGGACAAGGGGAAGGCAAATGATGGGCTTGGGGAGCAACAGGGCATTTGAAATGACTGGTGCACTGAAGAGATTTGTGTTGTGTGTGTGTGTGCGTGTGTCACATGTGTTTGAACTATATACACTTGGCAAGGATTCTGTTCATTGCATCTACCCGTAACTTCAGAGACAGATCAAGAAATGAATTTACCTCTGTAATATTTTTTAACAATATTGGTGAGTTGTCTAGGAAGATAAAAATTTATAGGTCTACATTTCTGGTCAACCCATTAATCACTCAGAATAGGATAATTCTGCTACTATCAATAGTAAATTTAGTATAAAATTAGATAGTGTTCAATTGTCTTCTGGACCTGTAAGCTGAACTTTGGTAGTAAAAACCTATTTTTTTGTAGTAAACACATTTTTATCTAGACTTTGAACTACAAGCTTAAGTCAAAGGGTGTTTTTGTTGTTTTTGCTATACAGCCAAAATGTTCCTGTATTTTATTCAGACTTTAAAAATCACAGCATTAAACAACAACATGTCATTTCCACATGATTATTTCACATTTAGAAATATCATAGATTATTAAGTATAATTCAGTAAAATAATTTTAACAGAACTGGTTAGTTCATTGATTAATAAAAATAGTAATCACATAAACAGGTGGGGGTGATTCAATTCTAATATTCCATAATGTAAGATCACCAACTGAGAAAATAATTATTCTTCTAAAAAATGGTTGTGCTCATGTTGCATATTTCTGCTAGTCTCCATTGTCTTCAATATTGGCCACTGCCAGAGGCAAATATTAGACAAGACAGACAAATGGTCTGATCTAGAATGGCAAATTCTATGTTTCCTTAATACAGTCTCCTGGAATGACAGCGGTTATGTATTTTTAAGTCTGCTCTTCCATTATGGCGATAAATGGTTATTTAAATACAGTCAGGTTCAAATTACACTAGCGGAAAATGCAGCAGGAGAAAGTATCAAAGACAAAGAACTTTTAAATAAATCTCATCTCTCCTCCTGCCATATGAGGTAATTTCTATGCCAGATGGCAGATGTTTATGCTGGTACTTAAAAGAAGTAAAAATTAAATGGATCTCAAAAACTTAATTGTTTTTAGTTTAAAAATGCTCTCCAATAAAGGGAGGCTGGTAGAGATTTTATTTTTAATGACCTCAAAAACTAAGGATCTTAATATATAATTTTAATTTGGAAAAAATAGTTGACCCTCAATTCATTCTTTTATTAATCAATCATTGATGTTTGATATTATTTTTCAGGTAATTAAGAAAATATAATAAGTCTTTTTTTTTCTAGAAGTGATTGTGAAAAATCTCCTAATGATTATATTATAATGTATGTTTTGTAAAATTGAGCAATTGATGAGTTATTTAGATATTCTTAATCATTATGTATGTAAGCCAGAAGTGTTACCTATTCAAGACTATTTTAGTATGATGAGCATCAACACAATACAAATAGAATGACTTCCTAAAACAAACAATTGCAAAATTTGATCAACTTACGTTCCCTTGAAAGCTTTGTATGTATGGTATAGAAAAAAATAATTAGCATTATGGCATCTAAATTTTCGCTCAAAAAAGCAAACTTGACCTAGTAGTTACTTGGAGACGTTTCTTTTTCTTTTACCTAAATACATTAACATTCATTAGAAATAAATTCTGCTTTCTTGGCCCTGGCCGGTTGGCTCAGCGGTAGAGCGTCGGCCTGGCGTGCGGAGGACCCCGGTTCGATTCCTGGCCAGGGCACACAGGAGAAGCGCCCATTTTCTTCTCCACCCCCCCTCCCTTCCTTCCTCTCCATCTCTCTCTTCCCCTCCCGCAGCCAAGGCTCCATTGGAGCAAAGATGGCCCGGGCGCTGGGGATGGCTCCTTGGCCTCTGCCCCAGGCGCTAGAGTGGCTCTGGTCGCGGCAGAGCGACCCCCCCCCCCCAGGGGCAGAGCATCGCCCCTGGTGGGTGTGCCGGGTGGATCCCTGTCGGGCGCATGCAGGAGTCTGTCTGACTGTCTCTCCCCGTTTCTAGCTGCAGAAAAATACAAAAAAAAAAAAAAAAAAAATCTGCTTTCTTGATCTAAAATTTAGGGTAGTTGTTAGCAGATATTTCTGAAAATCCCAGCTAAAAGACAGCTATAAACCCAAATAACTCCAGCAATCACTTGACTTTTGTATTTAGAAAACCATCCCCTACATTTCTTTTTCCGGTACAAACATTATAGGACAATGGCCAATTCTGAGGAAATAATTTTTAGATTAATAAATTATGTGAAACTTATTCTAATTATCAGTCAAAAGAACTAGAAAAATCTTTAAATTCTTGAACTGTTAAACTTTGAACAATCAATTCAACAAAACTTAATTGAGACCCAAAGATGCTTTCAATAATTTACTATGTACAGAAATACGAAAAAAAATCTTCTCACTTTGTTTACATTATTTTTTTAAGACACAGAGGCTCTTAGAAAAAAATAGTTTATTTAGCCAAGGCAAAACTTCATCTTTATTTTTAGTTTTTTTACAAAGGTTAAAATAATTCCTACTGAATGTATTTGAGGTAGAATTACAAACTGCACAATCAACAAAGCAACTTACTCTGATAGTCTGCAATGCTGCCGTCCCCTGAGTGCATAGTGCCTCTTAAAAGAAAGACTTCAGCCTTGACAAGTTTTGTCCATATTTTACTGGAGAGCCAACATCCTTAACAGAGTATTCTCTGCTCTGCAGTAGGCCACAAATGCTCTCACAAGTCATGCCTAGTTGCCATCTCAATTATTGTAGTTCTACTGGAAAACAATGAGTGAGTCCACGGGATTCTAGAATGGCACCTATGGAAAAGAGCATTAGGCATTTATGTAAGTTTGAGTGCTGGTAAAGCTGCAGTAATAAAGATATCTCAAAATACAATTACTATACATTAAAATAAATGAATTAAAATAAAAGGGAACTCTATTTCTCTCCCATTTAGCGATGCAGAGATAGGTGAGAAGTTCAGAACACATAAATAGCTTTGCTTTATCTAAGTTTTTTTGCCCTTGTCTTTCTTCCCTCCGCTTAGCACTATTCATCTGACATGGGTGAAGTTGGCTCACCACCAAGCAGTGTCATTGTTAAAGAGCTGACCTAGACATTGAACACATTACCTACCTGCAAGAAGGCTGAGAAATATATTCCCTAGTTAGATAGCTGTGGGCCCTGTTCAACCTGAAGGGTAGGGTTGGGGATTTTGTTCTTACAAGAAAGAAGAGGTGGCCCTGGCCAGGTAGCTCAGTTGGAGTGTCTTCCTGATACTTCAAGGTTGCAGTTGCGGGTACAATCCCCAGTCAGGGTATATATAATAATCAACCAATAAATGCATAAATAAATGTAATGACAAATTAATGTTTCTCTCTCTCCTTTCTCCTTTCTTCTCTCTCTAAAAATCAATAAATGAAAACAGTTTTAAAGAGAGAAGAGGTGAATAGATACTGGGCAATTAGCAGTTTGCAATTATTAAATGCTTAAGGCACAGACTGTTAATTGTATATAGCACTATATTATGCCCCCCCAAATTTTAAATATATACCAATTTGTACCAACAAGAAACTTCCAATCTTTCTAGAGAAATAAAGTAGAAATGACCCTTGAACAGCACAAGTTTGAACTGCATGAATCCAGTTATCTGTGAATTTTTTCAATAAATACTGTAAATAAATTCTTCTTCATGATTTCCTTAACATTTTTTCTCCATATTACTTAACTGTAAAAATACAGTGCATAATACATATAATATATAATATATGTATTAATCAAATATTTATTTTATTGGTAAAGCTTCCAATCAACAGTAGGCCAGTAGTAGTTAAGTACTGGAAGAGTCGGAAGTTAATTGAGGATTTTCAATTGCACTGGGGGTCAACAGCACTGACTCATGCCTTATTTAAGGCTATATTGTAAATACACTGAATGCCACCAATACTAATATTAATGATAATGTTGTTAATAATGTAATACGTCATAGATGCCAAGTGAGTGGCACAGAAGAGGCGTGATATTAGTATCCTATGTTCATTTCCTGATAGGAAGATTGCAGGAGAGGCAGCAGCCTGCTCATGGAGGCTTGTTCTGGTTTTGCATTTTTCATGGAATAAAAACAGCGACCCAGTACAAATAAGGTCATTTCATCCTTCAAACCACATACAAAAAAAAATATTTCTATCTTTAAGAAAAATTTATCTGTATAAAATTGTGTATCTTCTCATATATATATACATACATGCATATCAACTGAACAGAAACATGCTTATTTTATTAATTTTGACAAAGATATTATGCCTGTACTCACCTTTTAGTTAAACAGCATTCATTCTTATTGTTAGTGAGGCTGAATCAATCAAATGCATTCTCTAATGATGGAAGCAGATGGAAATGGAATGAGCTTCTGAATCTTCCTCAAGGGCATTGTAGAGCATGCTGCACCCTTAACTGAAAATTGCTCAATTTTGCAATAGAGTTGGCCAATGTAGACATAGTCTTATATTTTCGCTAATTTTGAATTAATACTCTAGAAACCAGCAGCTGACAATGAGCCTGAACAGTTGGTTTCACACCTGAGGCCTCTTTTAAAAACCCATTTTCATCACAGTCAAACAACAGGAGGATACGTTAGAGGGGGAATGAGGGCATTTTCTCTAAGACTACTTAAGTAGGAGTTTCTCTTAAACTAATTAAGATCTGATTCTATTTCAGACACTAACGTCTGAAGCAGACATTCTGTTTGGGAATTATTAATAAATGAAAGCAGAATGTTCCAAAGCTCTCGAAATGGTAGTTTTCTACCTGGTGGGGGCTCAATATAAGTGCTTGTTGAAAACAATGAAGTAGAGAAGAGTAGAAGAGTATTTTGAATGTAACAGCAAATGTTCAAAGTGAATGGTTATGTTCTATAATTATTAATAATATCTAAGAACTTTTCAGAAGTGGAATCAATGCCACACCCTTGATTATTAAAACTGTCCCCAGTCCTCTCAACATTAAGCCTACATGTAGGCTCTTAGAACTTCAAGATGTCTGAGCAGGGGGCAGGACAAAAGGTTGCAGTCTAACTGATTTGATTTTACTCAGAAAGCATTGGGTATAATATGAGTTATACTTCCATTTTGAAAGGAAAATATTTATACATTCATATTAAACTAACATTTTGGATGTGATGGTTCATGTCACCCAATTCCAAAAGATCAACTAGTCTAATCAAAAAATGCCAAGGGCTCTCTTGGTTCCTGAGGTTAGCATGAGAGAACAGAGAGAATAGAGCCAGCAGCGGGAGGAGGCCACGTGGAGAAGGCCAGGAAAAGCAGCCAAGATGGCGGAGTACTGAGTGAGATGCCAGTTTGTACAGAGTTTGTATCTGGGATAAGGAAGGAAATGGGGAACTGAGGAGAATAAGGCTGTTGAGCTAGAAACCTTTGATTCTAGGAAACTCGGATAAATCAGTAGCTTTGTGAGCACTGAATGTGACTGGGTTTTGGAGCCCAGTATGTATTTTTACTTGCCCGCCGGGTGCAAAGCTAGAATTAAAGACTATGGCCCACCAGTTTTTGGCTCCACTGTTTCTTTATCGCCTGCCCGAATCCAATGGGAACCTGCATGTGAATGGTCACGATGATGGCTCCTGGCCTTACAAGGACTAAGCCTTTCCCAGTCTTTTTGATGTGGGGTGGTACAATCCCATCATGCCTCAGATAGATGGCTTTGTATTAGAGACTTCCTATTTTGTATATTGGATTAAAGGTTTTGATTTCTGCACTATAAACTGGGGCAGACCGAGAGCTTGCTCTCTTGGTTCCTGAGATTAGCATTAGAGCAGAGAGCATGTTGAAGAGCAGAGTAAGGCCACATGGAGGAGGTCAGGAGAAGCAGCCAAGATGGTGGAGTGCTGAGTGAGAAGCCAATTTGTGCAGAGAGAAGGAGATGGGAAACAGAGGTGAATAAATCTGGTGAGCTAGAAACATTTGATTCTAGGAAACTCGGATAAGTCAGTAGCTTTGTGAGCACTGAATGAGTGGGTTTTGGAGCCCAGTGTGTTTTTTTACTTGCCTGTCGGGTGCAAGCTAGGATTAAAGATGATGGCCCACCAGTTCTTGGCTCCATTGTTTCACTACCGTCTGTCCGAATCCAATGCGAACCTGCATTGGCCGGGCGGCCGTGGATACTGGCTTTACAATATCATATTTACAAACTTATTTGACCAAGAGTCATGCTTCAGTATCTGTGATCAGAGTCTCTGAGAACTATAGGCAGAAGTGTATAGACACTTTTTTTTTTATCCCTCCCTAAAATGACTGTTGGGCAGATAAAATGTATTATGCTCACTTTGTTAAAGAGGCTGTTGCCCAGGTGATATTAATGTGTGTTGAGAATCCTTGTAGCCTGGGGCTTGGTTTTGGGATTAAGCCTTTCCCACCCATTTTATGTGGGGCGGTACAATCCAATCATACCTTAGAAGTGTCTTTGTATTAGAGACCTCCCTATTATGTATATTGGATTAAGGGTTTGGATTTCTACACTATAAAATGGGGGCAAAACGAGAGCTTGGCTCTTGGTTCCTGAGATTAGCAAGAGAGAGCAGAGAAAGGCCACGTGGAGGAGGCCAGGAGAAGCAGCTAAGATGGCGGAGTGCTGAGTGAGATGCCAGTTTGTGTAGAGTTTGTATCTGGGATAAGGAAGGAGATGGGGAACAGAGGTGAATAAGTCTGGTGAGCTAGAAACCTTTGATTCTAGGAAACTCGGATAAGTCAGTGGCTTTGTGAGCACTGAATGTGACTGGGTTTTGGAGCCCAGTGTGTATTTTTACTTGCCCGCCGGGTGCAAGCTAGGATTAAAGACTATGGCCCATCAGTTTTTGGCTCCGCTGTTTCTTTACTGACAGTCCGAATCCAATGCAAACCTGCATGGGTCTGGCTGCTATGATGGTAGCCCTGGCCGTGGCTTCTGGCTTTACAATGACATTTAAAAGAGAGCTCAAAAGGAAAAAAAGAATGAAGGCATATCTATGCTTCTTAATCTTCTAGTTTTTTTTTAAGGTCTTGTTTTAAATATTTATTTGATACTAGATTCAAACAAGTGATCTAGATTCTGTTTAGAATCTATTTCTGATTGACTCCACAAACAATTTTGCTTTCAAGAAAATTTCTCCTGATAGTTGGAGAAATGGAGACTGAACATATTTTGTATTGAAGGATCATTTTTATCTTTTAAAACTTCACTGAATGTTGTAATTCACAGTATATTGAAATGTAAAACAGCTTCCTTTACCAAGAAGTGTAGCTATTGTTACTTAACACTTCATCCATTAATTCACAGACAGATAGTTTTCCTTCTTTTGCAAACACTAAAACCCCTTGTTTTTTAGGACTAAAGATCTTGGGTCCTGTCAGGTTAAACTAGGGCAGTCCCTGAGCTGTCTAGCTGATATGAAGACTCAAATAGCTTTATTTACTTATGAATATACTGGGTGAACTGGGGAGTTGGGAAAAAAAAAAAAAAAAAATGCCAAGGGCCCTGGCCGGTTGGCTCAGCGGTAGAGCGTCAGCTTGGCGTGTGGGGGACCTGGGTTCGATTCCCGGCCAGGGCACACAGGAGAAGCGCCCATTTGCTTCTCCACCCCCACCCCCTCCTTCCTCTCTGTCTCTCTCTTCCCCTCCCGCAGCCAAGGTTCCATTGGAGCAAAGATGGCCTGGGCGCTGGGGATGGCTCCTTGGCCTCTGCCCCAGGCGCTAGAGTGGCTCTGGACGTGGCAGAGCAATGCCCCGGAGGGGCAGAGCATCGCCCCCTGGTGGGCAGAGCATAGCCCCTGGTGGGTGTGCCGGGTGGATCCCAGTTGGGCGCATGCAGGAGTCTGACTGTCTCTCTCCGTTTCCAGCTTCAGAAAAATACAAAAAAAAAAAAAAAAAAAAAAAGCCAAGGTAGCATGTAGAAAAATATTTTTGCCCAGCAACTTCAATAAGTACTCAAAAGTTGTCCGAGTTGTACTTTGCATTTTAGTGTAATAAAATGCTGCATATGTAAGTAGTAGGCCAGAAAGCACTGCCTTGCCTTTCACACAATGAAGGCATCTTTCACAGAACCTTAAAGGCGGATGTTACATTTCCCTTCTCATGATAAACATACCACATGAGGTTAATGACTGCAAAAACCCTTTGATTTGTATTTTATATCATGTGACAAACCCAATTTTTTTTTCAAATAAAAGAATCCTCTCTGTGGTATTTTCTGTCATTTTAGTTTAATAGCAGAAATAGGCATACATCAAAGCCATCTGCCCACCTACATGATATCTCAGGGTCAAACTGCTTTTTATAAGTTGCACAGAACTGGGATTCCCAGGGAGGGAAAAAAGTGATAGTTATCAGTACTTCAAAATTGTGGGAGATGCAATCTGTAGGAGGGGAAAGGAAGAAAACATCAAAATGTTCAATATTTAAGATTTCAAGGTGCCATATATTTTAGTGCCTGACACAAAAGAGAAGGTATGTTAAGAGAAAGAAAAATAGAAAGTTAATTATTTAATTCCTCATTTACAGTTGCTAGCATTTTCTGTCTAGAGGGAAAATATATCAATTTGAGAGCTTTGTAGTTTTTGGTAGAAACTTATTCTGTTATATGCTGCTATAAACAGCATCCTCTGCTTTGGCTGTCCTAGACTATTTCTATTTTTGTTCAAGTAGTTTACATTTAATGACTTCAAAATAGTAATCTTTTCTTCTTCAGTATAGTATCACAACCTTTCTTAAATCAATTTTTATGAATTTAAATTCATAAACTAGATCATAAAAATAGCTGTATTTGCTTCTTTATCATGGCCAATTTCAATAGTGACATTCTTGATAAAATTATTCTAAGTCCAATTACAGATTGGACTTATTATGCTTTATACCTCAAATTATTATGCTTTATACCTCAAACTTACACAGTGCTGCATTTCAATTATATCTCAATAAAATTGAAAAAAAAAAGAAAAAAAATGCAATTACATACAGTAGAATTTTTCAGTTTTTATTAGAATCACTATGTTTAACTTAGCTCTTTAAAAAATTCAGGGTTCTAGACCTGGCCAGTTGGCTCAATGGTGAGTGTTATCCCAGCATTTGGATGTCCCAGGTTCTATTCTTGGTCTGGGCACACAAGAGAAGGAACCAGCTACTTCTCCACTTCTTCTCCTCCCCCTTCTCTCTCTCTATTTCTTCCCCTCCCACAGCCATGGCTTGATTGGTTTGAGCACATCAGCTCAGGCACTAAGGATGGCTCACTGGAGCCTCCATTTCAGGCCCTAAAAATATCTGGGTTGCAAGCATGGACTGGGACAGGGGTGTTGAGTGGATCCTGGGTGGGGTACATGTGGGAGTTTGTCTCTCTATCTGCCCTACTATCACTTGGAAAAGAAGGGGAAAAAATTCAGGGTTCTTCTGAGAGTCAAAGATCTAAACCATTTATAAGTTTATTTCTTCTTTTTCCACGGTACAAAATTACACTATACTTGCCAGCCTCATTTGAAGTTCAAGATGGCCATGTGACTATTTGCCAATAAATGTGAGCAGAAATCAGAAATGGTATGTGTCATTATTTTTAAATGCAATCACTGAGTAATCAGTTTATTACAAAGATTAATTATTCTTAAAAATGTAAAAGCAATTGAGTCTTTTAAACCCACACAAGTATGTCCATTAAAATAAATTTTACCCTTCTATTCAGAGACCTAAATATTTAAAAACATTTTAAAAAATAAAGCAATTAGTTATGTATTAACTGAGAAACCATATAAAATCAAAGAACATAAAATAGAAGCCAAAAGGGTGAACTTTGAAAGGGTGAGAGTTTACAATTGTTGGGAACAAAGCTCATCATTCTTTTGCACTAATAGCTCCGATCCATTTAAATGTTAACCAATGAAACAGCCCTGAAAATACAAGATGCGGGTAAAGTTGAATCTGGATGGTCATAATTGTCTATAAGATAGATCTGCTGCCCAATAAATTGAATAAACAGTTCTATATTCTTCACCTTGCTTTTTATTATTGTTTAGAGTTCAAAAGGATTTCACTTAAGAACAATCTTCTACTGGTCACTGAAGGTTTCCTCCCTGGCCAACCATTCGTCATTCCACCACCTTTCACCTTACAGTTATCCAAATGCCAAGTTAGTAAGGAAAGCTTCAGTCTCACATGCAGCATACATCTGGAGAAGAGGGTGGTCACACACCCACACTCTGATCAGAGGCGATGGTGGTACAAGAGAACGGTATTTCTAGTTTGTTGTTCTGAGTGTGTCTAATGCAGTGCATGGCTGAACTGAGGAAACACGTGCAAAGGACAAAGAAAGCAGTCAGATGAAAATGGAAAGGACCTTCTCTTTGAGAATTATCTTGTCTATATTTGTGAGGTTATCCAATGATTTCCTTAATTACGTCACACCTATCAGAGAGGATGACTGAGCTCGAAGGCTTGCAGGGGCCCCAAGATGGATGGACCCCCAGTGTCAGAGTCATTGCATAAAGTTTCCTAACCTTTAGGAACATTGGGATGATTGTCACTTGATTAGTACCTATCATTTTAAGGCACTGATAGGTTGAGGTTGTCACAGTAATACTGATGAATACCTTTCTGTAGGAATCTGGAGAATATGACATGCTTTACCACTTACTCTATGATGTAATCTTAACCATTGATAGCTTGTTGAATGAGCATTTCACTAGCCCTCAGCAAAATGCACAGAGCCCTTGTTTAATCATTATTAAACAAGGATTTGAAATTTTAATCACATTATTATCTGAAACCATATCACCATGAGGAAGAAAGAAGTCACTCTTTTGCCAAAAAAAACTACCCATTTCTCTAAAGGAAGAGGAACAGAACACTTTTCTCTCATTGCTACTAACCAGGGAAAAGAAGGAAGCTAATCATGGAAGCTTTTCCTATCTATGGCATGAAATAGACTTAAGTGGGGAAAACAAAATTGTAACAGGAGAAATGTTACGTTGTAGCTCAACTACTCTGTATTTCGTGATAATTACTATTAAGCATTCACAATATGCCCAAGAGCACGAAAAATTCCTTTACATAAATTCTTTTAAATAATTTGTATGGTCTATTAAGTCAGTAGTATTTTTATGCCCATTTTACAGATGAGGCTTTTAGCAGTTCAGTAACTTGCTCACAGTCGTATAGCCAGGAAGTGATGAAACTGGCATGCAAACCCAGGCTGATTCACTGAAATGGCCTATTATCCTCTTAGCTTCAGTTGTCCCCAAAGCAATCCCACTTTAGTTTTTTTTTCCTATTACTTTATCACTGCTATTTAGTTTTATTATTAATTTTCTCATTATCCACATTGTCCACTTATCCTACATCTTCCTCTGAATCTTCTCTTAAATTTCTTCTACTGTTCAAGTAGGTCAAATAGTTACCAATAATATATAATTTAAGAGACACCCAGAAAGCTTCTTGCTTTGTAATATCTGCTACCAAGGCTACAGGTTACCTTTTAAGAGTAGGTTATTAAGGTTAAGAGACAATCTTTAAAAACTTGATAATATTTGTTCTAGATCTATCTACATTCTGGGTAGACCACCTCACCTCGCTGTCCATGAACTCTAGGCCTGCAACCAACCACATGGCTCCTAGCGTGCTCTCAATTTCTGATATCTTTAGCAGAAAATTGCCATGGCATGCCTTTCATTTACCATTTTATCGAATGATAATACTGGCAGAAATGGACATTTGGTTTTTCATCCAAACCATTGTAAGGGGACTCTATTTATAAGAAACCAAGGTTATCCCAGGCAACCTGAAAGTTACACCATCCTAAAACAACTAAAAAGTAATGTCCTGTTTGTCATAGAAAGTTTTAATAGCTTTTTATCATTTAAACATTTTATAATTTGATAATATTAGGTAGATCAGAGTTGCTACCCCAGTTCAGTAGTGCTCTGGGTGTAAAACCCTGTCCCAAATTGTTCGGAACTATTTGGGTTTCTGTTAGAATTCCTGCTTCCTTTCTCTGGCTCAGCAGGATAGATCATACAGCTTGCCTAACAAGCTAGACTTGTGCAGAACATGGAGACTTCGAGATGTACTTAACCTTGATGGAGGGAAACCTTGTATCTAATAAAGAGAAATAAAAATTTCGAATTACTGCAAAGCACTGCAGCAGGCAAGCTGCAGTTCCAGTCATACAAAGCCTCTGTTTACAGTAAAATGATGATATGAATCACAATGACTCTCATATAAGGACTCAACTGCCTACCTCGTCATATTCTATATATTTATAATATATAATTTCATTTTCATACAAGCTTATTACACATATTAAAGCAATACTTTTCCTTGTACAGCCAAGATTCATTGATAAAACAATGAAGTGAACTAACACCCTTCCTAAATAAAGTTTCACCAATAGCACCGTATGTTAATGGACCTATTTCATTGTTAATGTGACTGACTGCTTATTGATTCTTGCAGGAATCCAGCAAGGGCTTCGGAGTACAATTTAGTTTGGAGAGCTCTGGGCCCAACATCTATGTTCAATTACAACTTTCAGAAGGGGAGATCAATAAAATTTAAATTGCTTATGGTAATCACAACTTCAAATCATTGCGATCAGCATAAGCAATCTGCTGACCCCAGCCAAGCTCCTAAATTGAAACTTGTAATGAGTGGTCATTTAGTTTGGGTCCATTCATATTATTTTGGAGGCAGGTGATGAACAATTAAAGATCAGCCAGCACCTTCTCTGCACAACATTCCCATCTTTATTCCCAAAGTATTAATATGCAGTAACCCTCGGGTTCATGGTTTTGCACTTCTTTAATGGGTATTCTGTATGAATAAGCAATTATATTTTCTATTAAACAATTTCAGTGTAATTGAATTAGCAGTTATAATATTGCTAGGGCAAGCAAAAGCTTTCCTAGGGAAAAATTAAGTGATATTGGGTAGTGCAAATTAATTTATAGAACTGAAAAATGTAACCAATTAAATAGAATTGCCTTTGCCTCCCCCCTCCTCTAAAATACAATTAAGCAGCACATTGTTTCAAAGAATATGTTTTAGAACAATTTGTTTTCAATCATAATAGCTGTTTTTCATTCAATATGAAAAGCTGTCTATTACAATGAAAATTTCATAGGCATTTTTCCTTGACAAAGCAGGTTGCAAGTTTAAACAAAGATAGCCTGCAGATTACTTCCTAGATAAGGAGTCACCTTAGAATTATATTTTAATAAATCATTGAAAATAAATCTTCTGCATTACAACATGAAGGTTTTAGAGAAAGAAAAAGCAAATAGAGAGAAACTAATCAATGAAAATCTCCTGCTGCCAATATAATAATAGATGGACCAATGCTAATATATATAGTGTATTACACTCACACACACAGCCAAAAAGAAAAATGTAAGATAAATATCACGGAAGTCAACTGTCACAACTGAGACTTGAGTAATAACCCCATCCTTACCATTTATCATTCCTACTGTGCCTCCTCCAAGCACTTTGCTGAATTATAAACTAGGGTATTTAGGCCACATTTTTGCAACCTAATAAGATGGCCATCTTTAGGTTACTACTAAGGTTTAGAGCATCCTACCAAGTTTTTCAAAACAGAGCAAAGTGTAAATATATGCATATATATGTAATGTATATATATAATACATATAATATATGCTGTTTGTATATGTTTTAAAAAGAAGTTAAAACTATAGTTGGAACAATTGTAAATATTTAGAAGAAATAAAGAATTTGTAATAAAAATATTTAGTAATACCGTTAATTAATTCACTTTATTATTATTATTATAGCTGCCTGGTTCTTAAAACATCAATGCAAATGTGAATTCCATAAAAAAAAAAAAGATGGTTTAGCTTCTTTAGAAGTTTTTAGATTCTTTGGATGGACCTTACAAGGTTTTTGTTGAGGAAATAACAAGTCGGATTTCTAATTTAGGTGCAGTAAAGACTAATGGGAAAGGCAGGGCGGACCAGAAAGAGGAGGTCTTGTAGTGACTCGTGCATTTGTCCAGGTTAAAATATGGGCATTTGGATTAAGGAAGAAGTAGAAAAGAAAATGAATATCATCAGTTTTCAGTAGCTAAACTGACAGAATTTCATATTTGATTGACTATAGAGAGGGAAAGGACTTGAAAATAGCTTGAAGTTTCCATCTTGGAAAGACTGTAAGGTTAATAATGTTATTTATGAGTTAGAAAATGTAGATTAAGGACTATGCAAGGAGGTAACTAAGTTCATGTGTTAATTAAGAGTTTTTCCAAAATACTGAATTCAATTAATGTTCTTCCTGGGCTGTCTCTATTGGGACAGTAGTAATTTAAGAAGGCATTTATTGCAGAAATAACTACTGGTACTTATTAGGTAAGTGATCTTTGCATATTCCCATATACATTTTAATTTATGAGTTAAGCCCATTGTCTGACAGGGTATGGTTTCTGCACCTGAGCAGAATTATTGGAGAATCTATTGATACAGCTATTTTTAGATTATTACTAAGGTTTAAAGGCATACTATTTCTCAAGAAAGAAGGAAAATATAAATATATTATAATTTTTATTCAGCCTCTGAAACTTAGGGATAAGCACAGTGAAGAATAATTCTAGGATGCAACAAATTTCATATACTATTCAGAAAATATTTGACAAAAATTTATATTAATTTAAAAGAAGATATCAAAATTCTCCAACTGAGGAAAAATAGTGAAGCTAAGTATTTCTAGTGTTCATTAAAAAAGTTAAACAAATTAGGGTTTTTTTTTTGGTTTTTTATTTTCACTTAGAAAGTATGGAGACATCC
The DNA here is from genome assembly GCF_036850765.1 of Saccopteryx bilineata. NCBI lineage: Eukaryota > Metazoa > Chordata > Mammalia > Chiroptera > Emballonuridae > Saccopteryx > Saccopteryx bilineata. The sequence continues at coordinate 116,521,343 of NC_089490.1, read as the reverse complement.
TGGAGCCTGATATAATATTTAGCAGAAAATAAATATTCAATAAATGTGAAATAAATATGTTTATATTTGAAATGTAAAGTGAACAGTTGTCCATATATCTTAAGTTGTCGATTATTAAGGAAGTTGTACATATGTTTTGTACAAACAAAAATATTTTGGCATTTAATAATTCAATATAACTCTACACACACACACATATTAAAGTAATTCAATCATCATCTCACTATCTGCTTTATTTTGATAACTTACTGCTGAAATTTTTATGGTTATACAACTTTTAAGATTATGGTTCATATTTGAAACTTTTTGAAGTAGACAATTACAAAATATATAATCTTTAAGGATAAGGAAATCTTTCTGTAAGTTTCATGACCATTATTAACTTAAATATCTGATACTTATTTCAGAAATTTAAGATCTGATGAGACACAGCAATAAAGAACAAAGTATTTCTCTTTTTACACAAAGTTACCTTCTCTATCCATGCTCGTGCATAAATTATTTTTCCCTTGATGAGGCTTCTTCATTCTGATGTTTCCTTTCATTCCTTAACATCAACTGCTTTATCCACTGAAAACTCTTTTGTGCATTCAGCTTTTCCATGCATCTAATCCTTAATAAAACATAACTTAAAACTTTAGTTCCCTTTATCCAACATTTATTAAATATCTTCCAAGTGTTATGATAGATGGGGGGAAAAAAAGCTCAATTTAACTTTTTACATTATTTCTTCTTCCTTAGTGAAATCAGTGGTAAAGGGTGATTACTCTATAAACAGTGTGTTCTTTACTGTGAAGCCTCCAACCCTTACTTTCCTTATTTACGATGTGGAGATCGGAATGTACACACCATAAATTTGTTGAAGAAAAATTCAGTGTTGTCTGTGATCTATTTAAAACAGTCCCTGAAAAACTAAGAAAACAATCCCATTTATAATTGAAAAAAAATAAAATAAATTTCATAGGACTAAATATAATCAAGGAGATTAAAAGACCTGTCGGTACTTGGAAAACTATATGACGTTGAAGAAAGATGTTGAAGAAGATACCAATAAATGTAAGCATATACTGTGCTCATGGATAGAAAGACTTAATATAATCAAAATGTCCATACTACCCAAAGCAATCTATAGATTCAATGTAATTTTTATCAAAATGTTCAATGGCATTTTTTACAGAACTAGAATAAATAATCCAAAAAAAATGTACATGAAACCACAAAGGTACCAAATAGTCACAACAATCTTGAGAAAGAAGAACAAAGTTGGAAGCATCTTGCTACTATATAGCAAACCATACTTAGGGCCATACTAATCAAAACAGCATGGTACCAGCATAAAAGCAGACGCATAGATCAATGGAACAGAATAGAGGTCTAAGAAGTAAACCCCAGCTATATGATTAATTAATATATGACAAAAGAGGCACAACATATAATGAAGTAAAAACAGTCTATTCAATGTATGGTGTTAAAAAAATTGGACAGATATATGCAAAAATATGGCACTTGACCTTACACCATATGCAACACTAAACTCAAAATGGATTAAAGACTTAAATGTAATAATCAAAACCATAAAATTCTTAGAAGAGAGCATAAGCAGTAAAATCTCAGATGTTTCTCTTAGTAGTATTTTCTATGATATATTTCCTCAAGCAAGGGAAATGAGAAAAAATAAACAAGTCGTACTACATCAAATTAAATAGTTTTCACACTGAAAAGAAAACCATAAACCAAGATAAAAGACAACTTACTGAACTGGAAGAAGATACTCACCAATGATACAATCAATAAGAGGTTAATATCAAAAATTTATAAAGAAGTCATATAACTCAACACTTCTCCAAAAAAAAAAAAAAATCCAATAAAAAATGGGCAGAAGACCTGAATAGATACTTTTCCAAAGAGGACATACAGATTGCCAATAGACATATAAAAAGATGCTCAATATCACTTATTATAAAAGAAAATTAAACCACAATGAGATATCCCCTCACACCTGTCAAAATGCTTATCATCAATAACTCAACAAACAAGTGTTGTTGAGATTGTGGAGAAAAAGGAACCTTGTTGGGGAGATTCAAATTGATGCAGCCACTGTGGAAAACAGTATGGTGGTTCCTCAAAAAATTTAAAATGAAACTGCCTTATGACCCAACAATTCCACTTCTTGGTATATATCTGAAGAACTCCAAAACACTAATTGGAGAAAATTTATGCACCCCTATGTCATTGTAGCATTATTTACAATAACCAAGATATGGAAGCAACCCAAGTGCCCATTAGAAGATAAATGGATAAAAAAGTGGTGGTACAGATATACAATGGAATATTACTCAGCCATAAAAAGAATAAAATCTTACCTTTTGCAGTAGCATGGATAAACCTAGAGAGTGTTATGCTAAGTAAAATAAGTCAGTCAGAGAAAAGCAAATACTATATGATTTTACTTACATGTGGGAACTAAAGAATAAGTAAACAAAATAGAAATAGACTCAATACAGAGAACAGACTGGTTGTCAGAGGGGAGCGGGGATTCGGGGATTTAGTAAAAAGGTAAAGAGATTAAGTAGTACAAATTGGTAGTTAAAAATTAGTTACAAGGATATAAAATACAGCACAAGGAATATAATCACTAATACTGTAATAACTATGTATGGTACCAGGTGGGTACTGGAAATATAGGGGGAACACTGATTATCTAACCACTGTGCTGTAAACTTCAAACTAATACAAAATATTAAATAACTGTACTTGAAAAATAAAAATAAATAAATAAAACAGATCCTGAAACATAATGTGTGCTCAATTAATGCTGACTATTATTCTCATTTGTACAAATCAATTTTTCAATAGGATAAAGCACTATGGACTATGTTTGATATACTTAAGTCCAATTATTATCTTCAAAATTCTAGAAAAAAATGCCTTCTTTAGCCAATATCAAAGTTTTCTTTTCAACATATTAAACATACTTATTAATCATTTACTGTAAACCAGGCACTGGTGATACAAATATGAGAGAGATTTGTTCCATTGTGGAATTTAATAAAAAAAACCTCTCTTCCTCCACATTCTTCGTTAAGTGTGATATCTGACACCATCCTTTCTTGATTCCCTTTTCTCTTTGTGTATTTAAATTTGTTGGACTTATTTTTTTTACATTAACTAAAAATTTCATCAATAATACAATTTTGATGTCTTAAATTTCTCCTTTACACATTCTTCCTAAAGGAGCATTTTTGCTAATTTAGTGGCTAGTTTTCTGGTAAAAAAATTATGTGAAAAATGATTTATCACTGATCTTGTCTTCCTCTACATCTTTGCAGGTTAATTTGAGACACCAAAAATTAAATATGTGGGATAACTTAGTCAGAATTGAAAAAGAAAGGACTTTAGGATCAAATGTCCGTCTGATTCCTAGTTATGTAACTTATTATCTACCTGACTTTGGTCACGTTCTTTCTCTTCCCTCATTTTTTTTCTCTTACCTCATTTTTACACTGAGAATAATTGCACCTACTTTTTGAGGTTACAATGAGGACCAGTTGAGAGAGTGAAGTAGAATGCTCAGTACAATACCCTTGTTATCTAAGTGTCATTAGAAAGAGAAGAATTAGAGAAAGAAGAAATTATTGACATTTAATTATTTAATATATTTTTTCTTTTAAAGCTTCCAAAATTTTTTATAATAAAATATATAAAGTTAAATTTTATTTAACAATTTAATTTGCTTATCAGAAATAAATAAAAAAATTATAATGGTATACTACAGTGTGTTCGTAAAGTCATGGTGCACTTTTGACCGGTCACAGGAAAGCAACAAAAGATGATAGAAATGTGAAATATACACCAAATAAAAGGAAAACTCTCCCAGTTTCATAGCTATTCAGTGCAGTTCAAAGTGGGCTCATGCACAGATTTTTTAGGGCTCCTTAGGTAGCTATCCCGTATAGCCTCTACAGACTCGTCACTGACTGATGGCCTACCAGAACGGGTTTCTCCACCAAACTGCTGGTTTCCTTCAACTGCTTATCCCACTGAGTAATGTTATTCCTATGTGGTGGCGCTTCGTTAGAAACGCGTCAATATTCATGTTGCACTTTGGTCACGGATTCGAATTTAGTGAGCCACAGAACACACTGAACTTTCCTCTATACCGTCCACATCTCAAATGGCATGGCCGTGGGCTGCTCTGCTGTATACACAGTGTTATGTCATCATCTGCGCATGCACACATGCTGACACATCATCCTACAGAAACTGGGAGGGTTTTCCCTTTATTTGGTGCAGATTTCACATTTCTATCGTCTTTTGTTGCTTTCCTGTGACCGGTCAAAAGTGCACCATGACTTTATGGACACACTGTATAATCAGCAGTGTAGGTGGTGAGAAGCACATTATGTTTGGAGTTATGAATCTGCATTCCAGTCCCAGCTCTGCCACTGGCTTGTGATCAGTGGAAAAGTCATCGAATTTCTCTGTGCTGTGGTATTCACATCGATATCTAGTTTTTTCTAAAATTTTATGATACTAAATATTCTTTTCTTCAAAGTTAAAACTTATAATTATAGGTTGAATTGTGTCCCTTCAGAACTTATATGTTAAAACCTTGGCTTCTAGTAGCTTAGAATGTGACCGACTTTGGAAATAGAGCCATTGCAGATATAATGTTAAGGTAAGGTCATAGTGCAGTGGGGAATGGGGAGACTGATCTAATATGATTGGTGTCCTTATAAAAGGGGGAAATTTTGAAACTGACATGCACCCAGGAAAACGTAATGTGAAGATGAAAGCAGAGACCAGGCTGATACTTCTACAAACCAAGGAACATCAAAGATTGCAGGCATACCCCCAGAAAAGAGCGAAGAGGCACAAATCAGACTCTTCCTCACAAACCTCAGAAAAGGGACCAACAATGACACCTTGTTCTCAGAGTTGAAGCTTTCAGACCTGTGAGACAATACATTCCTTTCTTTCCTTTGTCATAATATGATTAACAGCACTAAATCCTGATTCCACATTCCTGTTGTTTGACCCACCCATTTTATGGTATTTTGTTATGGTAGCCATAGAACTAATACATCTTATTCTACAATTAATTTAAAAATGATGAGCTTCAATTATGATAAAAATATATATGCATATATATGTATGTATTGATATGTATGCATAAAAATATAAAATAGATTACCAGAACAGACTGTATTTAATTTTTTGTTTCAAGTAGAATGTTTATTGAAATAATAAGCAATTAAACATTGACTTCAATTATTGAGCATTAGTTTCAAATTGAAAAGATTATGTTGTAAGGAAAAGTTTCAAAATCTTAACAGCCTTTTATATCAGAAAAGTTCCTAAATATATTTCCTCCTTTTTGAAGTCGAAGAGGATGTTGCATTCTCTAAGTTGCCTCTCTCAGTTTGTAACAACTCCCTGCCTGGGCTTCCTGAGCACAGAGAAGAGCGGGAGAGTGCTCCCTGTTGGCGTTCTTGGTTTGAACACACTGGCTAGTTGTTTCTGTGGAATTTTAATTTTCTTACAAGACTGCTTTTCTCATTTGCCTTGCATTGCTTTTTGTTTTCCTTTAAAAGGACATGAGCCTTATGAAAAAGAAGTTTTGAACATTTTTATCAAACTTAAGAAATAAGTTGACTAAGGCCTACAAAATATACTGGGGTGTGTAAACTTTGTCCTAACAAAAGATCATAACTGATCACTTAGGCACATCTTATCATAAAGTCTTTCTTCGTAAACTAGCAACTACTTCTAAAAAAAAAAAAAAAAAAAAAAGGACCTCAGTTTAAAACCAGAAAATTTTAATGTCCTGTCATTCACTGGACTATAGTCATTAATGTTTCTATTGGGAAAATACTTTAAGAAGATGTTTTAGTTTGTATAAGTTTACCATAGTGATTAAGAACATCAGCTCTGGAGTTAAACTAGACTGGGCTCAAATCCCAGTCCTACCTCTTTAAGAGCTGGTAGCCGTGGGGTCATTATGTAACCTTCATATGGACAGAGTCCTTATCTGTACTAATGATAATGCCAACCTTGAATAATTGTTGTGAGAATTAATAAGATAACATGTATAAAGAACTTAACACAACACTTGATGCATAGTATTGAGTATGAAATACTCGATAAAAGCTCTCTGATGTATTCTTCTCAGCAACGGTATGCTATTTATAGCACCACCAGTTTTCAGAGTCATTATCAACAATGGAAAATTTCAGATTGGCAGATTGGGTACCTCCTAAGTGATCATAAGGCAACTACACAGGTTCAATTTTATTTTCATATAGACCAAGGATAGTCAACCTTTTTATACCTACTGCGCACTTTTGTATCTCTGTTAGTAGTAAAATTTTCTAACTGCCCACTGGTTCCACAGTAATGGTAATTTATAAAGTAGGGAATAACTTTACTTTATAAAATTTATAAAACAGAGTTACAGAAAGTTAAAGCATATAATAATAATTACTTACCAAGTACTTTATGTCAGATTTTCGCTGTTTGGCGAATAAATCTTTATAAAATAACTTACTATAGTTAAATCTATCTTTTTATTTATACTTTGCATACATAAAAATTACATTAGTTAATTGAATTATTAGTGGGATCCCTGAGGCTGATGCTGGGAAACTAAATATTGAATATCGGTTTAATTTTTGTAAGAAACAAATGAAGGTCTCCCCTTTCAGAAATATTCAGGCGGTTTCTTTCTTTCATCATAATATGATTAACAGCACTAAATCTTGATTCCATAAGATATGAGTTAGGGAAAGGTATCAATAAACTGAATACCATTTTCCACATATTTGGATATAAGACCGGCATTTTTTTATTTTGCCATAGATTTTCATATACACCACTGTTGAATTTATGTTTACTTTCTTCATCATATCTAATTTCTAACAGTTCTTTTGGCAAGTTGTATCAACCTCTTCAATATTTGCGGTAAAAGGATTTTTCATCCAGTCATATACCTTCAATTTCAAAATATCTTTAAATCGTTTTTCTATGTTCAATTTAAGTTCGTTGAGGTGGCTACTGAATCTGTCAGTATCCTCTGGAGTTGCATTATCTTTTATAGATGATAATTGAGGAAACTGATGAAATTCTCTCCTCAATAGATTATGACGAAGTAGTTCAAGTTTGTCAATAAATAATAGCACAATACTTTGGCAACCTATAAGAGTTTGATGAGCTCCTTGAAGCTGCAAATTGACATTGTTAAATCTCTTGAAAATATCTGCCAAGTAAAAGGCATCATTCTTTGCTGTTTTTAACTGTTGACACAGATTGGTCTCATTATTACTTTCAAAAAGTTGTTTGACACTATCATATAATGCTACAAATCTAGCCAAAGATGTACCCTTTGACAGCCACTGAACTTCTGTGTGCAAAAGTAACTTAATAAAATCTTCATTATTGTCCTGGCAAAGCTGCCAAATCATTCTATCATTCTTTGCATTGGATTTGATCTTGTTTATGGCTCGAATTATTATAGTTAATTATGAATGGGGACTTGTACTTAGATGTTTTCCTACGAGATGTTGTCTGTGCACCACACAATGAATACATAGAGCATTTGGAACTTCCTGCTTCAAATAAGCAACAAATCCATGATAGCGACCTACCATTGGTGGTGCTCCAACAGTAGTGCATGCAACAATATTATTCAAAGGAATATTATTTTTTGTAAAGTATGTTCTCACAATATTAAATATAGGTAATCCTGTTGTATCTGTGATGAGATTTATTGCGAATAGCATTTCTTCTTGTAATATATTGTTTTCAACAAAATAGTGTACATATGCCATCAATAAAGCATCATTATCTGCAATGGTAGATTCGTCCAATTGCATGGAAAATGAAGTTTTGGAGAATACTTATAAGTTTGTTTTCAACATTAACTGCCATTTCATCAATTTGTCACTTTACTGTGCTATCACTTAGGGGCAATGTTTCTAAAATTTGAGGTATATCCTGATGCATTACTGTTGAGGTAAATTTTTTTATAGAGGGCATTATTACAGTTTCTCTAATAATTATAGTTTTTACCACTTTTTGCAATTATTTGTGAAATGCAATAAGTGGCAATTAACCCATCTTTGTTTATTGTATGTTGTTTCTTAAATGATGCAATGATAGTTGAACGCTTTTGAAATTTTTATATATTTCCTGAAAATATTCAATGGGCTTGTCCTTGTCATTTGGATGCTTTGTAGAAAGATGTTCTCGCAAGCGACTTGGCTTCATTGCTTCATTGGATAATGTCTTATGGCACAATAAACACATGGGGTGTTGTTTATTTGCAACAGATTCTATGAAACCCATCTTCAGATACTCTGGCAAATAGCTGCGTGTGTGTTTTTTTTCTTGAGACATGGGCTCATGATATTTCACAATATTTTGTTTGAAGCTGTAAGCATGTGCTTGCTTTCAGAAATCTAACTATGTACTGACTTTAGTTTTGATTACATAACGATTTAGCTTCACTTAGGTAACGTGAACAAACCTTATGCACTTGAAGCCTGTTGAATGGTCGCGACGTTACAAGTGTCGTGGTTGAGTGAGAGTTTGTCCAGATGAGATTAAGTTAGTGAGTATCCGTGGTTGTATGTCTTATAAAATTTTATGTAGCCGGTGTTGGCCAATGGCATCACTTCTTTGCGATCGGGGCGAAGTAGTGAGACATTGGCTAGTTTTGGCAGTCCAAAGCGGCTTCCTAGAATGTCACCCTATTACCCTAAAATTGGAATTGAGATGAAAATATGAGTTAATTGGTGTCTCCAATGTCCGGCAGTTTCTGTCATAGAAAGAAGTGTCGAACCATGGAGTTCTTTGTCTACGGGGTAATAAGACGATAAACTGCTAGTTTTGGGGCAACAACAGCAGTCACAAACTGCCCACCGAATTGGGCGGTGGGTATGGACCCAGGGTCAGGTACCCGGCTGCTCGTGGATGCGGGCCAGGTGGTCGCCAAAGAGGTCGAGTGCGGTCCTAATACAAATGCCCTTATAATAGAGTCTGACCGCTGTCCTGATCTTGACTGGTCAACAGTTAGTTGATTAGTATGTAATCGCGGCGCCATTTGGTTGCTCCGCTACCACCCACCATGAAAGCTGGAATGCCCACTAGTGGGCGGTAGGGACCAGGTTGACTACCACTGATTTAGACTCAGTCTAACTTGGGCCTCTGAATATAAAGATGTAAATTTGAGAGCATTCACTGGTATACGTGGCATTCTTGCTATCTACATAAACGAAAGTTTTTCTCAGGAAAAGACCAATCTATCACACTGAGCTATGGTAGAAAATAAAGATATAAAATTACAAAGTATTTTAATTGAGTATCGCACCAAAAGGCAAGGTAAAACTTTACAACTTTACAATTCTGAGAACTTTATACACTGCCCACGTTTAGTTCCTCTGTCAGACCTGCCATTTTATGTGTAATATAATACTGCTTAAGGTTATCAATCTTTAAAAATATATACCATTGCTTTATAGCCACTCCTGCTTTGCAATACAAATGACATAATTACTCGTTCTGGCTGGAGGGGGTCCAGTTCTTCTAGTTCATTTTTTAAATGCAAATCTTATTAAGTATTTTATCCTAAAATGGCTAATGCAAAAAGGGCAGTCTTAGACTAAGATGGACAACATGCCTAAAAAAATAAATACTAGGCGAATAATGAAACCTGAATTAAATCAGCGTACTGGAGACCAAATTGATTACTTATTGAAATATGTTAACATAGTGTAATGGGTAACTGCCAGAGTCAGATATACAATAATATTCCATGAATCATTGTCAAATAATCACCAAGGTTTGTAAAAGCAATAACAACTTTTGAAATCTTTTACACTGAAAACTAGATGCTCATCAAAAAATCACAGGTAGCAACCTATATATTATATAGTTCAGTTAGAAGGATGCTTATCTTTCTTACAGGTCTTCTTTCTGTTTTTCTTTGAAATTCAAAGGTCTGTTGTCAAATAGAATAATGGGTAGTTTTTCTATAGAATCTTGCAAGAAAATTTTGCTAAATTCATTGTCTCTATTCAATTTATTCTAAGGTTTCCACGATGGAACAAAGTTTTTTTTAAAATTCTTTTGTATTTTAAAATGAATAAGACAAACCCTGGCCGGGTAGCTTAGTTGACTAGAGCATTATCCTGATATGCCAAGGTTGCGGGTTCCTTCCCCAGTCAGGGTACATACAAGAATCACCAATGAATGCATAATTAAGTTGATCAACAAATTAATCTCTCTCTCTCAAACCAGTAAATTAAAAATATTTTTAAATTAATTATATAATACACAAAAAAGTATATTTTGTTTTTTTTGTGTATGTACAGTTTAAAGAACAGAAAAATAAACATCTCTGGACATAACACTGTCCTAGGTTAAAAGAACATAGTTTCTATTTTTGGAACTACTGGGGTGGAACAATGAATTTTAAAGATTGCTTTATTTTTGAAATTAATTAAATTAAATTGTTTGGTTACTTTAAGTGTGTCCATTGGTTTCTCAAATGTATCCATTACCTCTAGTTGTTTTTTAAAAAAGTTTCAAAGTCCATTACATTTGCAATGTAATTTTTAAAACTGAAATGTAATACTTCATACATTTGTTCAGAGTAAAAGAATTACAGAGTATTTCAAAGCTATTGTTACTCTGCAAGTTATTTGTTAACTTAAAAGATGTAATTCCAAAAGTGCTTTTACTAATTTCATACTTAAATAGCAGTAGGAAAAAAGTGGGGCAGAAAATCAATCCAAACTCAATTAATTGTACTACCTTTAAACTTTAAATGTGGCCCTTCATGCCTTAATTTCCACATAGATACATTTAAAAAATATACTAACAGCCTCCTGGAATTGACAAAATATTTGAATATTTTGTCTGCCTGATCAGAGAGCTCTACAAAGAGGGAAAAACCCATGAACTCAGGCTGGAAAGAAAGTGAACTTCATTAGCACATCATAGGGGTGCCCCCTTTGAAAGTGTGTTAAATTGTGTTAACAGTTTGGTTAAGAGGTGGGAGTGTGACTGGTTTAAACTTGTCTCATTTATATACTGATGTAATTCTGAGTTGTATTTTGCAAGCCTGTTACAGTATTTTTTCACTCCTCTCCCTAGACTTCCTTGCATGTTCTACCTCTCAGCTGCTGACTCTTATCAAGGCTCTGCTCTTGAGTAATTTCTAGCCCTAGGACTCTTTCTTTGTTTCAGTCATCACAAACTATTAGCAGCTCATTTTCCCAAGGAAGGGCCATTTCAATGTATTCTGTTGTTTCAGCAGCCCTTTGTCTTCCCCTTGAAGAAATGAACCACCATGGTTTCCAGAGAGGCTGCTTCTTTGTGATGAGAGACGTAGAAGTAGGCCCAAGTGACTGGACACAGACACCCTAAGGGTTATCCGTGCAACCAGTACTTAAGTTCTTAGAGGCTGATTACTTTCTGTTGCTTAGATGCAAAGCAAACAGAAGTGTTGTACACAGGATAAAAGCCAAAGAGCTGAGTATGTGTAAACCTCTTTTGGAAGATTTATTACATGTCACAATGTGGCTATAACTTATTCTCATCTGTCCCTCTTGGCACTTACCAACAGAGATGAAAATGGAGAGTCTTTACTCAGGGAACTCTTGACTGCATTGCTATTAAATTATTTGCATATTGGTAGCACAGAGGGATCCTTAGATGGCATTTTTCCAAGTTTCATTACCCTAACCTTCACCACTCAATAAGAGTTCCCACAATTCCAAGGAGGTGGAGAGAAAACAATGGAACTATTGCCTTCTGAGTGTTATAACCTTTCACTAATGAAGAATACAGGTAAATGACACCAAATGAAAGAATGGAAGGATAAAGAGACAGATAAATGAATAGGACTCAATTGTTTATTAACTCAGCAAACTGGATGATTCACTGGGGCAGAATGGATTTAAATGAATGAGTAGGAATCTATTGCAAAGCCACAGAGCTCCCTATTTGTATCACAACATAGTTTATCTTGATTATTTCCATGGTATTTTGATGAACAGTCCCATCATGGAGTACTATTTATTGTGTCACAGACAAATAGATGGTCATGAATCTTCTACCATCCTTTTGTGTATCTTTCACTAACTACAGAGTATACCCACCTCGATATGCATTACCATATACTCATCTTAACAACTAAACTTATATAGGGTTCAACATGAACTTTATAGCATTATTATCCTCTTTGCCTACTAGGTTTAAAATGACCAATATTTCTATGTGATATTTTAATCATTGTTAGCTTGACTTTTAAATTCTAACCTTCCTTTACCTCATTTACAAATGAGATCTAATTTAAAGTGAATTTCTCCTGGCTCATTTAGCTCAGTTGTTTAGAATGTTGTTACAATATGCCAAGATTGTGGGTTGAATCTCCAGTTAGAGCACATACAAGAATCAACGAATGAATGAATGCATGTGTATGTTTCACAGGGCTACAGTGTCAACTTCAGAATTTTCTCCTCATCTTATCTTCTGGATTCAAACCAAAAATTTGATTCAATCTTAGCAAGCAAAGTCAAGGCTACATTGAGCCTTAGTAAGAAAAGAGATCATACTCCAAAAGAACTTCCACAATTAGCCAGCATGTGTGAGGAAGAGTCTGGAGAGTAGTTGGGTAACTAGAGGTTGAGGATTCTTTGATCTGAAAGAAAAGCCATAAAACTAGATAAAAATAGATATTTTATTTATTTAGAGGCATTCTTTCAGGATATGAATTTTATACTTGGCAAGGCCCTCAGAGAATGGTGCAAATTTGTTGCTATATTAGCTTCTAGCTGTAAAGGAAAGTAATGATCCATACTGAGTGAAATCACAATGCTTGAGTTGCCATGACCGACAATAGGGGAAGGGATAAAGAGGCTCAGGGAAGTAGGCATGCTACAGTGAATATATCACATGAGGCCAGAAGACCCACAAGAATATTTTGTTCCAGAGGGCACACCATTCAACAAGGCCATAAGGAATGCACTGGTGAGAAGAATAACAATCAATAATAAGTTCAGGAATGGCTCTATTCCCTGACCATGGTGAATACCAGGAAAAGCTATCACAGAGGTTGGTTTATAAATGATAAGGTCCTGGAAGCTATAAAAGATAAGTGGCAACACTTAAACACAAAAGCCTTGGAGTTTCAACTAACATAAAGACTGTCAAAATTGGAGTGTTAAGCAATAGGAGATGTCTTTCAGAAAATTGTGGATATAGATAATAGAACATAACATCTCTAGAGACATATAGATAGCCAGCCAATAAGACTATTGCTTAATATACATAATGTTTTAAAAAATAAGGAATAGATAAATAGGAGGCTGAGGATGGTCACTTCATTAAAAAAAAAAAAAAACAACTCATGGTTATTTGTCCCATTTCTAGACCTGAGTGAAGTTTCAGATCTCCAATCTCTTAACTAAAAATGTTATTATGTCTTAAGAAAGAAAGACTCTGCAGTACCTTGACAAGTTTATGTTGTAATAATTTCCCTAGTCATTCCTCAAATGGGCCTACAGCCATTTATTTAAGTAATTGTAAACTGGGAAACAAGATATACCCAGACATTGCTATAGGTCTTTTGTACACAAACTCTAAATTGACACTGATACTCAGAAACCCAAATCATCAAAGTTAAAGTGGAATTGTATGAGAGTTAAGAAGTAGATGGAGTTCTGATCAGACTGGCTTAAGTGGGTCCACAAAACTATGTGTTGATCATTTCCCCATATCCCAATGTAATGGGCTTGACACACTTGGAAGTTAGAGTCCCTCAACAAGAGTTCCTTGGATTATAGATAAAAACTATCATATTACTGCCAGTTTAATTCCCTGGTCAGGGCACATATGGGACCACTGGATATTCCTGTATCTCTCTCTCTCTCTCTCTCTCTCTCTCTCTCTCTCTCTCTCTCCCTTACTCCCTACCTGTCTTAAAATTAAAAAAAAAAAAAAGCTATCATCTTGGGAAAGGCCAAGTAGAAACTCTGAAACTAATACCCCTATCTGTTATGTTGATGCTAATGTCATAGTTCTGAAGATATGGAGGATATTAGTGACATCCTAAAGATTTTAAAGGTATACCTTTAGTAATCCCTATGATAACTGCTTTCTGCCCAAACTTCATGTTACCACAAACTTAAATAAATATCATCTTCAATCACAGCTGCCATTCTAGCAGTGCATCTTTGTTAGAACAGATTCATATGACCTCAGGTATATATTATGAGAGTAGTGGTTTACTGAAAGAATTTTTCTACTATCCCAATCAAGAAAATGAAACACTTTTCATTTACATAGATTAAACAATGATAGACATTCAACTTTACTCAAAAACTTATTGTTACCTCTTCTACCCTTTCTCATAAATACAAAGAGGTTTGGATTCACAGAGCATCACACTGTTCTATACATTAATAAGATCATTCTTATAAGGCAAGATCAAACAAGAGATGGCCAGCATGTTGGAGAATTTAGAACGCATGATATCCAGAGGATGGAAGGGAAATTCTATGGAAACTCAGAGATCTGTCCATTCAACAAAGTTTCTGGTGCCCAATCATAAGAGATATCCCAGAACAACCTCATCAAAGTAGACTATTTGCTATGTCTTACATCTCTTACCACAAAGAAGGAACCACAGTACTTGGTAGGCCTCGTTGGGTTCTAGAGACAATACAGATTTCATACTTGAGGATACTTTTCTGGCCCATGTAGTAAGTTACAGAATGCGATAACAGCCTTGAATGAGACCTGAAACAGAGAAAGAGTCTACAGTAAGTCCAGGGTGCAGTACAAAAATGTACTAACATACCATTACCACACTACCCAATAGTTGTGGTTCTTGGTATTTACCCCAAAGAGTTGAAAGCTTATGTCCACACAAAACTTTGCATGTTGTGAATGTTTATAACAGTTTAATTTATAATTGCTTGAATTTGGAAGCAACCACAACATCCTTTAGCAAGTGAATAGATAATAAACTGTGGCATCCAAACAATGAAATATTATTTAGTACTAAAAATAAATGAGCTATCAAGCCACAAAAAAAAGTCACAGAGGAACTTTATGTACATATTAACAAGTAAAAAAAGTCATTCTGAAAAGACAACATACTATATGGCTCTAACTATATAACATTTTGAAAATAGCAAAACTATGGAGACAATACAAAAGAACAGTGGCTGCCAAAGGCTAAGGAGGAGGAAAGAATGAATAGGAAGAGCATAGAGGATTTTTAGGCCAGTGAAACTATTCTGTATGATACTATAATGATCAATATGTGTCATTCTACATTTGTACAAACCCATGGCACATACAACACTGAGTGAACCATGATGTAAAGCATAGAATTTGAAAGTGAATGAGTGTCAGTGTAGGTTCACCAGTTGTAACAGGTGTACCACTCTGTTGTGGGATACCCATAGTGGAGGAGGAAGTACATGTACATATGTGGGGGAAGAAGGTACAAGGTAGTGTTTCAATTTCTACTCAATTTTCTCTGCTCTAAAAACAAATAGATAGTTAAAAGAAAAAAGAGTTAATTGCCCAAACCTCAAAGAGGAAATCAATAAGAATAAGAAGACAAGATGAGTGGACACACCTAATTTATCCAATTACATATGTAGAACATTAAATGCAATTACAGAAGAATGCATATCCTTCTCTAGTTCACATAACACATTTACCAAAATAGACCATATTCTGTTCTTAAAATAAACCTTGACAAATTCCTAAGGATTTAAATCATATTCTGATCATTAAAGTATTAAATTAGGACTGAATAACAGATAAATGACTAGAAAATCTACACATATTTAGACACTAAGCAACACACTTTTAAATAAGCCTTGATTCATAGAATAAATCACAAGGGAAATAAAAAACAATATTTAGAGCTAAATGATAATAAAAATACATGTAAAAATTTATGGGATTCAGCTAAAGCAGGCTTAGTAAGAATTTTATAGTTTTGTAAACATGTATTAGAAAAGAAGAATGGTATAAAATTAATAATTTAAGTTTCTACTTCAAAAAGTAAAACAATGAACAGCAAACTGAACTCATAAGAGCAGAATTGAACATATAATAGGCAGTCAACCAAGTCAGAAGTTGGTACTTTGAAAAGGTTAATGAAATTCATGAACTACTAGTAATATGGAGCCCTTTCAAAAAAAAAAAAAAAAGACAATAAAAAACATAAATACCACGGTGCAAAGTAAAAAAATGGAACATAACCATACACTGTAAAGACATTAAAAAGGTAATAAAGCAATTTTTAAAGAAATTTTCTTTCTCCAAAATCTTAAAAAGTAATGGAATTAAAAAAAAATTCTTGAAAAACACATTACCAAAACCGACACAGAAAGAAATAGAAAATCTAAGTAGCTTTAAATCTTTTAAAGTGTTTTTAATCTAAATTAAAATTTATTTATTCAACATTATTCCAAACTTTGAACTGTTTTTTGAAAGGTGAGTGGGAACTGACAAACTAATTCTAAAATTTAATTGCAATATTAGAGATCTAGAATATTCCAGATAGTCGTAATAGAATTTAAAGTTAAAAAACTGACTCTATCAAATTTCAAGATATAGTACTTAAGACAAATCCACCAATAGTATATCATAGGCAATCTAAAAATAAACCTAAATGTACATGATTACCTAATTTATGACAAAGTTCCCAATATAAGCTAGTGGCATAAAAATGGTCTTTTCAACAAATGGTTCTGGAGCAATTGTACGTCTCTACAGGATATAAACAAACCTTGAACATTTCCACACACCATACATACAGAAAAATAAATTGGAAGTAGATTATAGAAATGAAATTGAAATCTAAACAATTAAATTTCTAGAAGAACACAATATCGATAAGAATTTGAGTAGCCTGATCAGGCAGTGGCGCAGTGGATAGAGTGTTGAACTGGGATGTGGAGGACCCAGGTTTGAAACCCCGAGGTCTCTGGCTTGAGCACGGGCTCATCTGGTTTGAGCAAGGCTCACCAGCTTGAACCCAAGGATGCTGGCTTGAGCAAGGGGTCACTCAGTCTGCTATAGCTCCCCGGTCAAGGCACATATGAGAATGCAATCAATGAACAACTAAGGAGCCACAACAAAGAATTGATGCTTCTCATCTCTCTCTTCTGTTTATCAAAATAAAGTCATATCACATCTGAGAAATTATATTTGCAATACATATGATAAAGGAATTGTATCCAGATATACAGAGAACTCTAATAAATCAATAAGAAAAAGCCAAACTATTCAATAAAAATGTGCAAAAATTTGAAGAGACTGTTTAGAAAATATTATATACAAATGTCCAATAAGTATATAAATAGTTGCTCAACAGTATTACTAAGGAAATGTAAATTTAATCAATAAGATGATACCACTATAAAACCACCAGAATGTCTAAAATCAAAGACTGACAATATTAATTATTGGCAAGGAGATGGAACAATTTATATTCTTATATTCAGCTTGAGTGTATATATTGACCCAGACATTTTAGGAAGTAAAAATATGTTGAAAAGCTAATCTTGTACTTGCCATATGGCCCACCAATCAGAACGCTTCACTATACACTAAAAAAATTATATAAATGTCCACAAAAATAATGGGCACAAAATGTTAATAGTCACTTTATTCATAAGAATTAAAAACTATAAATAATCTATATGCCTGTGAAGAAGAGAATGGATAAATAAATATGATCCATTTATGCAATGGAATTCTATAACACAATGCAAAGGAATGAACATGGAATTCATGGATGAATCTCAAAAACAGTATATTGAATGAAAGAAGTCAGACAAAGAGGAAAATTCTGATTAAGTTTATAGAATCCATATGTAGTTCAAGAACAATAAAATTAATTTATTGCATAATAGTTAGAATAGCAGTTACCTCGGTGGTGGAAGAAGGTGTTGAGTAGGAAGGGGCTTGAGGGAACTTTCTGGGACATTGGAATTGATCTACACTTTCTTTGGAAGAGTGGCTATATGCAGGTATACAAATATAAAAATTATTGAACTCTACACTTAAGGTTTGCATAAATCTCTCTCTACACACACGTATACAATTTCTCATAAATTAAAAAATATATACATGTACAAATGATGATTTGTTCATCACTTTTAATATGGTTGCCACTATATTCAAAGTTAGGACTTACAAAGATGAATAAATATCCTAGCCCACAGTCTGATGGTGAAGTTAGGAAGATAGCCCTTTAGACAGACAAGTTAGAACATTACACCATAAATTCTTTTCATAGTCATTGTCAGGTTGCTGTGGAAATATCTGGGACAAGAACAACCAAGTCTTTTGAAGATTGGTGAGGAAAGCTTTACTCAAGAACCAATTATGAGCTTGTAATTTTAAAAGAAATAGAAATGTGCTGGGTAGAGAAAAAATAGAGTAACTAGAGTTTGATATTCCAGATAGATGGAATAATATTTATATAAGAAATATAATAAATGAAATAGATTAAAGCCAGATTACAAAGGGTTAAACAATTTAACATTAATGATTCCAGGACATGAGTTAGAAAATAACAGGCATATCAAAATCATGTAGGAGTTTTCTTTAAAATATGCAAGTTACTCCAGAGATTCTCATGCATGGCTAGTGCCTTCCACCCCTTCACTCTGAGAAACCCCATCAGAGGGAGCCACTGTAACCGACAGGAGTATGTCAACTACCACGAGTGTCTGCGGACAGAAAGACTGGAAATCACTGTTTTACAGCAAGGCTGTAGTGAGCCAAGAAAGGAAAGAGGAGAGTCTCATAAAAGGCAGAATTTTCAAGCTACTTCTGAATTAAACTTAATAGGTGTGAGAGTCTGATTGGAGATGCAGACAAAGACTCTTTCACTCCTGGGCAATATCATCTTTGTATATTTCTCTGTGGGTTTCCACCTTGTTATCACATTGGAATAGATATTTCCTGAAATACCTAGTTCTTGATAAAATAACATTACATTAATTATAAATGCAATGAGAATCTTTCTCAAAGTGTATAGTTTTAATGTTCAGAATGTTCTTTGTATCTGGCAAATGCAACTCGGAAGTAGTCCTCTGGTTTTGTGGCAGGGTTTCATACAATGGAATTTAATTTTCTATCTGGCTTTTTACATCTTACTTCTACCAAACAATTTATGCTGCATGGAGAAGTTGGAGATTCCTCACCTTTCATGTATAAAAATATTCTGTGTTGTCAAACTCTTTGAGCAGTGCATTTGACAGGCTTTCATGTTCCATCTTTCCCATTAAAAATCTGCACCATGAATAAATACTGCCCCCAGTAGTTAGTTAAAATAGTATCCTGTCACCTTTCACCCCTTTTGCTCACAAAGTAATCTAAACCTAGCACATTAAGGGAGAGATCAAAGTGCTGTTGCTGTTTTATGTACAGTAGGTGCAGCTGGCCCATCTGTGAGCTCCCACTCTCCAGGGCAGAGATAAGGCATGCAAACAGTTAGTTGTGGCCTTTCACCCGCAAAATCGAGTTCATGATGAAATATGTGTGATGCACAAAAGAGATAAATAGGAAGAGATGTAGAAATCAACATAAAGAGGAAAAAGAGGCAGAAACTAGACACGATTGAAACGTTTTCTAGATATTAAAATGTCACAGTATTTATAATGAATAATTATGATAGAATTTAAATTTCTTTGCATGTTCCTTCCATGGGGAATAAGCCTTATTATCTCTGTCAAACACAGGACAGACAGACAAGGCAAAATGTAACCTCTATTCATATGTTAACTCCTAAAACTACCCTGCTAAGCAACTTCTGAAAACTGTTCTAAATTAGATACTGATTTATCTTCGAAGTTATGAGCTCTATCACCAGAGTCTAGTTCAAACATCAAACATTGTTCTTCGAAGGAGAAAAGCAGTTCCCCCATCATCCATTTAATTTTATCCCAGTGGCTAAGGATCACATTTTTTCCATTGTGAAGCACATTTTGCTTTTCCTTTTGTCCTCCTCTCCTTTTATAGAAAAATCACATTACTGCCGGCCAGGATGTGGACTGCAGATGTCCAGACACTTCAGTGAAATTCTGTAAGGGAAATGGCAGGTATGACTAAAGCAGGCCATGTACTTTTCTTGTCACATGACTTTTGAGAACTCCTCCAGGTTTGCGCCACGTGGTCGATTTTACAAGCTATGGAGACTTGCACTATATTTAGCGTAATATTGTCTTCCAAGAGCAGGCAAAAGCTTTCTTAAAAAAAAATTGTTACTATGCCACAAAGGTAAGCTCAAGCATGCCAAATAGTTTTAAGACAATATGAACCTGGTGAGGACAAACTGGGTCCTATAAGAAAATTACTCAGGAATACTTTAGAATAATTCACCAAGGCTTTTTACTTCTTATGTGACAAACCACCACCACCAAGTCACCTAAAACTCATGGATAAATAAAACAGTGAGGGGTTCACTTTTGTTTATTCTAACAGATTTTGTGATTCCTTGTCTCAGAGCATGTTTGCAAATGCCAGAAAAACGTCTTTCTTCTCTTTTGAAAATGCCTAACCTTTTGGAAATGATCATGCCAGTATCCTGGACAAGGAGAAAATAAAGTGGCTCCCCTTGAGGATGGCCAGAAGGAAGAAGAAGCTCTATCCAGAGTATCAACAACTTGAACTCTAACTTGTATCAGCTGTCCATGGTGATGATAACACTAGAAAATCAGGGTTTATTCCAGGCACAATTCCGGGAAGCTACTGAACCCTGGCAACAGAGTCTTCTGGTTTTGCCAAAGATTCAAGTGTCACCAGATCTGAAGGATTGAGAAAAGACAAAGTTTCAGCCCGTCACTCAGGTTCCTCTGCCACATGTTTCAAACAGGTTTTTCTGACATTATCTACCACTCTCAAACACAGCACTGTCATTGCAGACAACCTGGTCTATACATTTTCTTCAGAGCATAGCCTTTGTTGCTCACATGCACCCTACTTTGATTCAGAACATGTTTTCTCTCTGGGGTATATACTTCACACCTTTCTTCCTGTCTCATTTAAATCATCTTCCTGGAACTAATCTGGGTTCTTCTTCCTTCAGGAAGTCTGCTCAGAATACTCTAAGTTTCAGTAAGCACTTTTTTCTCTAATCAACTGATTTATGCCCTTGCTCCTTATTTCAAAATTAATTGTAACAGCTTTAATTTTAATGCATTGATTACTATTTATTCAAATGTCCCAAACTTACACAACTTTCCCCACTTAGATTTTGAACTCTTTGAAGGCAATAATAATATCATATTTATATTATCCTCAGTGCTTTGAGAAACACTTTTTATGTGGTAGTTAAAAGCATAGATGTTGAGACCAGATTTACTGGGACCAAGTCCTGGCTCAACCACTAATTAGCTGCCTGACCTCGGACAAGTTATTTAACTTTTATGCCTCAGTTTTCTCTTGAGCATAACATAGGCATAAAGATAGCAATTATTTCAGTAGAATTGTGGAAATTAAATAAGTTACTATATTTGAACAGTCAGAGCAGTACCTCATAAGTGTAGCTATAATAACAATCATTATCATAATAATTATCATAATTATTTGTTCACATTTTCCTTGTTTTACTTGTGTGGGTTCAATAAGGAAATATTTTCTTAGTTTCTACTACTTGCAAAGCACCATTCTATGAAATATGGAGTTAGAAAGACAAAGGTAACCTAACTCCTTCTTTCAATGACTGTGAAGAGTATCTTTCCTTTAAGGAAAACTTACTCCATCTCTGTGATCAAGTCTTTCTGGAATCTTTCTCTGAATGTGGCACATCACATATCATAGCTTTTCACATTGTAAGTACTGCGTAAATAGTAGTTATGATAGTTTTGGCCTTTTTTGCCATTATTTCTTTATTGCAAAATCTCTAGAAAAACAAATACTAGTTCTACTAGAAATATCTTGTTGTTGGAAGAACTGTCTACAGTGTTGATATTTGCAGTAATACTAATTAGAAGCTCTAATACTTTTAGTGGAGCCAAAATATCATGAATTTAATTTTTAAAAGCAGTTCTCTAGTGAGATTTACACACACATAAATATTGATATTATTGCATCAGGGTGAAAATAAGTTTTTTTGAGGATATCACATAGGTTCTATGTTTTCAATTTTTCTACATGGATCTTATGACTTAAGAACTATTGAAAATTCATGACTGTCTTAGTATAGTATCCGTAACAATGCTCCTAAGTACAATACAACATTTGATTCTATATCTTATGAAAAGATAAGAAATTATACAATCATAACCAGAATTTATAAAGAACTTGTAAAACTCAACACCAGGAATACAAACAATCCAATAAAAAAATGGGTAAAAAAAATAAATAGACACTTCTCCAAAGAGGACATACAGATGGCCAAGAGGCATATGAAAAAAGGCTCAACATCACTAATCATTAGAGAAATGCAAATTAATACTGAAATGAGATATCACCTCACACCAGTCAGAATGGCGCTCATCAACAAAACGACACAGAATAAGTGCTGGCGAGGATGTGGAGAAAAGGGAACCCTCCTGCACTGCTGATGGGAATGCAAATGGTGCAGCCATTGTGGCAAACAGTATGGAAATTCCTCAAAAAATTAAAAATCAAACTGCCTTTTGACCCAGCTATCCCACTTTTAGGAATATACCCCAAGAACACCATAGCACTGTTCCAAAAGGAGAAATGCACCCCCATGTTTATAGCAGCATTGTTCACAATAGCAAAGATCTGGAAACAGCCCAAGTGTCCATCAGTGGACTGGACGAGTGGATTAAAAAGCTCTGGTACATATATATTATGGAATACTACTCAGTCATTCATAAGAAATGACGTTGGATCATTTACAACAACATGGATGGACCTTGATAACATTATACTGAGTGAAATAAGTAAATTAGAAAAAACTAAGAATTATATAATTCCATACATAGGTGGGACATAAAAATGAGACTCAGAGACATGGACAATAGTGTGGGGGTTACGGGGTGGGGGGAGAGGAAAAGGAAGGAGGTTGGGGGAGGGGAGGGGCACAAAAAAAACATTTAGAAGGTGACAGAAGACAATTGGACTTTGGATGATGGGAATGTAGCATAATCAAATGTCAGAATAACCTAGAGATGTTTTCTCTGAACAAATGTACCCTGATTTATCAATGTCACCCCATTAAAATTAGTAAAAAAAAAGAAATAACACAATCATGAACAAAATTTAATATTCTACACTTGAGCCTGAGTGGTTTGTTTCTAATCTTTAAGGTCTAGGATTACAACTGTTTTCACAACATTTAGAATTATAACTCTGATTTGATTATATGCCTTATCTATTTATTACCGTACTTTTAGCACTCAGCACATAAGAAAGAATTCATAAATATTTGTTGAATGTTAAATAGATGAAAATTCTCTATTAACACTCAGAATGTTGAAGAAGAAAACTAATGATTTAGGAAAATGTTTTTAACATAAATAAATCAAAATTCATAGTGATAATCTGATTAAAATGATATATATGATTTAGCAACAAATTGGAGAAAATTAAATTTGGAATATGGAATTCAGGGTAAAAATTTATTTTAGACACTTTTTTGGAATTATGAAAAACATAATTCTTTTTTTAAAATAAATTTTTATTAATGTTAATGGGATGATATTAATAAATCAGGGTACATATATTCAAAGAAAACATGTCTAGGTTATCTTGTCATTAACTTATGTTGCATACCCCTCGCCCATAGTCAGATTGTCCTCAGTCACCCTCTATCTAGTTCTCTGTGCCCCTCCCCCTCCCCCTAACTCTCTCCCTCCCTCCCTTCTATGTCCTCCCTCCCCCCACCCCTGGTAACCACCACACTCTTGTCCATGTCTCTTAGTCTCGTTTTTATGTTCCACCAATGTATGGAATCATGTCGTTCTTGTGAAAAACATAATTCTTAATAATATTGCAAAAGTGTCATCTAAAAGCTGTAAGTACAAATCTGGAGAAATTTTAAACAATAAGTTATTATTTTACTTGTGCTATTTCAATATATATATATTTATTTGGGGGTTTTTTTGTTTCTCATTCTTCTTTATTTGTACATTTAATGGGATATAGAACTAAATCAAAATAAAGCTCATTCATGATGAATAATAAGACTGTGCTGCATAAAATAATGATGTTAGTTGTGTCCCTGGGTCCTAGAATAGTGCCTGACGTATTGGTATGTAGTAGGTACCCAATAAGAGGAGCTCAATTTTTTTCCTTAAAATTAATTTTTTGATAAAATGTTAAACATCCTTTTGATAGATATATTTCAAAGAGTATTTCAGGTAAATTTAAAAATTAATAAAAGAGTTAAACAAACCTTCCAAGTCAACAGAAATATCACTTCTCTTCCATATGATTGCCATAAAAATCCTATCTTATGATCTTTCAATTTTATAAGAGAATTGTTTTAGAAATCAAACTAATTTTAAATGTAATCTCTGTGTATGGGAAAGTCATACAGTGGAAGCTATCAAAGTAGGGTTAAATTTACATTCTGTCAAATCAGTTTACTCTAACAGTTCTTGGAAATTAATAAAGCTTACTAATTCCCCAAAGAAAACTGAATGCTCCAAAAACAATTCAGAACTCCCACTCTTCCCTACTATAAATAAATAAATAATAGAAAAAAGTATAAAAAGTGGAAAAAGAAAGAAAAAGTAAAAAAGAAGAGTAGCTAATTCAGTTAAGGTGACAATGAATCATCTAAGACTAATTTTCCGAAAGTCTTTCTTAGTATTCAGTACAGAGACATAAGACAAATCTAGTTAAAGCATGTTAAAAATTGAACAGAAACCACACACACACACAGACACACACACACGCACACACACACACACACACACTCACTCAAATTGAAATAAAATAAATGAGAAGTACTTGTATATATAATGAGACATAACAAATAATCACAAGAACCAACAATTTGAGTTTTAAAACTGGAAAGCAGCCCTGGCCGGTTGGCTCAGTGGTAGAGTGTTGGCCTGGCGTGCAGGAGTCCTGGGTTCGATTCTCGGCCAGGGCACACAGGAGAAGCACCCATCTGCTTCTCCACCCCTCCCCCTCTCCTTCCTCTCTGTCTCTCTCTTCCCCTCCTGCAGCCAAGGCTCCATTGGAGCAAAGTTTGCCTGGGTGCAGAGGATGGCTTTATGGCCTCTGCCTCAGGCACTAGAATGGCTCTGGTTGCAACAGAGCAGCGCCCCGGATGGGCAGAGCATCGTCTCCTGGTGGGCATGCTGGGTGGATCCCAGTCAGGCGCATGCAGAAGTCTGTCTGACTGCCTCCCTGGTTCCAACTTCAGGAAAAAAAACCCCACAAAACAAAACTGGAAAGCATTTTTAATGTTTCACAGCTCAACTATATGAATTTCGAGAACCATTTATGACATACATTTTTTCTCATTTGCATAATATTTCATAATTATTGCATTAAATATTTGTTCTCAGTGATTATTTTATTTATTCAATCATTATTCATTGTTATCTGTTCATTAAATAAACATTTATGGTATTGCCACATGAAGGAAATTTTGATTGGTTCAGAGTAGAAATAAATACATGCTTACATATAATACACATACATACAAGGTACAACACCTTAATGGGACGTTGTAATGGTAAATATAAAAGGGACATGGAAAAGCAATGAAAAAAGTAGATGTTAGTTTTGGAAAAAAGAAGCTATTTTTTCTAATCCAGGAAATATGTATTGGTGATGATATAAATAATCTGGAAACTAAATAGAAAGTTTCTGACCCCAGATAGAAAATTAGCATGTGCTACTGACTTCCTTTACCAAAATCAATTCAATATAAGAAAAGAGAGATAGAAGCATAGATATCAAAAACCAACATTAAAACTAATAAAAAGCCTTAACAACATTATAGGTTGTCTTGGATTAGAGTATGTAGATTTAATGGTTAATTTTATGTCAACTTGACTAAGTCACAAGGAGCACTGTCATTTGCTTAAACATTACTCTGGGTGTTTCTGTAAAGATATTTTAATGAGATTAACATTCAGATCTGTAGATTGAGTAAAGCAGATATAATCAGTTGAAGATCTGAATAGAACCCTGAATAAAACAGTATGACTGACCCTCCCCTGAGTAAGAGAGAATTCATCCTGCCTAATTGCCTTTGAACTCAGACATCAGTTTTTCTTTTTTCTTCAGGCTTAAACTAAAGCATCAACACTTTTTGAGTTTCAAATCTGCTATTCCTCAGACTAGAACTAGACCATCTGTTCTCCTGGTTCTCAGGTCTTCATACTAAGGGATGGAACTCCACTATTGGCTCTTCCAGGTCTCCCCAGCTTGCAGATCTTGAGACAGGTCAGTCTCCATAATCACAAGAGCTAATTATTTATAGTCTCTTCATACATACAAATATATGTAATATACATATTACATATAACCAATCCAGATAGAGATGATAGATAGATAGATAGATAGATAGATAGATGATAGATGGATGGATGGATAGATAGATAGATAGATAGATAGATAGATAGATGAACCAATATCTTATTGATTCTGGAGGACCTTGACTAATAGATTGTGTGTGTGTGTGTGTGTGTGTGTAAGAGAGAAATAGATATTTAGGAGTAAAGTTGTAGTATCAGAGATAACAGTATAAAATGGGGAGTCAATAAAAACAAAAGTGGAAGTTTAAGATGTTGAATCATTTTTAAGCTTTACTTCTGGCTCTCTGTCATCTTTCTTGAGAGAGTCATTGCTTGCCCCATGCATAAGCATGAAACAGAAAGAAATAAGGAAAAAGATTCAACTACCTGTAAGCATTTACTCATCCGCTCCCACTGTTTAAGTCCTAACTAATTTCAGATTTTAAACTGAGGAGCTAATGTACTCCAGTGGTAGGGTAAAATGTGGTATCTGAGAAGTTATCTGGTTGAATGACATTAAGTGACGTAGATACCTGTGGTACCTAGGGCCATTAGCCATGGAATTCCCTCATCTCGTCTTAATTTACCTAGAGAATGTGTGTCCCCAATAAATAGTTTCAGTCAGGGTTTCTGGTATCTCTAAGACACCATGGAATCATATACAAAATAATTAGTCATTTAAAGAAAGAATCATTATTAAAGGCAGATAACAAATAGAGCACATATATATGGCATCAAGTAGTTTATTAAAAAGAATGTCAAATATTCAAAATGTTTTTTAACTCCCCAAATAAATTAAAGAAAAATTTTGTAAATGCTACAGGAAAAATAGAGAGGAAATAATAAGTTCAAAACTGTGGCGATTGAAATAAATAATGCAAAAAAGTAAAATAAATAGCAGAGATTGAAGAACCTGATTAAAGAAATGTCTCAGGGATAACAGTAAAGGATGAAGTGAGAGGCTATATAAAAAAAAATAAACTGAGAGATGGGGATAAGGAAAGAAGAGTGACATTTAAAACTATCGAGAGAGAGAAAGAATGATAAGAACAAAATATCAACTAAAAACAATGAGTCCACCTTCTAACCACAACACTATAGTGTTTTAAAATGTTGAAGTAAAACAAATTAAGTAACTATTACAGTTTATATGTGAGTGTGCAATAAAGATATATAGTGAACAGTAAAGGTTTGCACCACACTTGGTTGTTGCTCATGGAAATCTTTCTCTTCCTCGCCATTTGTTCACAGCAATTCTGGAGAACTCTCTGTGGAATCCTTGTAAAATTGCTATGCTTTTGTGAATTCATTATTTGAAATTGTTATGGTCTGCTGAGATTTATAAAATTGATTTTTAAAATTATTTATATTTTCCTCTCTCTCTCTCTCTCTCTCTCTCTGTTAGCTATCAGGCTTATTATTTAAGAAAACTTTCTTCTTCTTTTTTTTTTTTTTTTTTGTATTTTTCTGAAGCTGGAAATGGGGAGAGACAGTCAGACAGACGAGAACTTTCTTCTAAAAGACCACTCTTCTAACTTGGTTCTTCTGGCTTCCTTTGGTCTGGAGAACCAAAACACAGCTTTATTTGGAGAAGGTATAAGTTAAGAGCAATATAGTCTTCGTAGAGGACTAAGTTTTCTCACCTCTCCTTCTAAGTCTCCAAACAATCCTCTGATTTTACACTCATTGCTATTGCTTAGCTCGCCCTTCAATGTTTTTTTGTTGTTGTTGTCAAGTTCTTGGACATTTCCTCATTTGTTATGTATCAGTGATTTTTTTTAGCCTTTTGATGCATTTTACAAACTAATTTTTAAAACTGTGCTAAATTTTTCCCAGAAAAATACAAATACAAATATACACAGCACTTTTTCTAAAATTTCAAGGAGTTTCTAAAAGCTTGCTTTTAAGAGTTCATGGACTTTGATATATGGACTCAGGTTAAAAACTATATGAACTCTTATTTTAAAGAATATTCAGAGCATTATCACAACTCAGGTATGATACAAAAACTTTTAGTTTAAAATCTTTGCTATTTGGGAATGAGGATAGTTGGGTTGAAGAAACCAAGATTTCCATGTTTGGAAAGGAGAAAGCAGTTAGATTGTGTAGGTGATTTGCACTTCTTGGAAGAAATCTCCACCTTCTGAAAGCAATCCTCTTTCTTCAACGCAATGAGAAAAAGAATCTCCCTCGCTTTGGAAAAGAACTAAGCAATCTCCAGAAATTGTTTTCCAGACCACTTTCTTTCAACTTAAGAACTGTAGCATCATGAAAACTCCTTATATTTGTATTTTATTACATTTTTTTACCAGCAGATAATATAAGATTTATTATTCAGGTAAAAAGTAGATGGATAAGTTCCTCAGAGTCATACAGTAAGTTAGTGGTAGAACCATGCCATGGCCATCAAATTCTGTGTCCAATATTCTTTTAGTTATACCACATGGTTGCTTACATTCATTTATTTACTTCCTCACTTATCCAACAAATATTTATTGAGTGTTTAGTCTATATATGACTTTTGACAGTATTCAATTCAATTATATAACATCGCATGCATTCATTGAATGCAAAATCTCTTAAATGCATAAGGCTTTGCTTACTGTAGTTATACAGTAAACAAAACAGAGTTAGTTTTATTTAGTCATTGAATGAATTATTATTAAATTCCTATAATGTTCCAAACATTAGGCTGATTACAGGTAACACTGCAGTGAGGCAGATACAGGCAGTCCCTGGATTACGAACAAGATATGTTCTCTAGGTTTATTCTTAAGTTGAATTTGTATATAAGTTGGAACAGGTACATTTACTTATTAAGTGCAGCTTAGATATTTGTCTTAACATAGTATTTATTTTTATTTTTCTGTGCCTATAAATGCTTAAACATTTTTTAATACAACCTTAAACAATCTTAGATGATGCAGAAGATGATGGACTTGTTGGAGAGGATGGGACTGGTGCTAGAGAGTCAGGGTTTAATTCTACTGCAAGCATCAAGGGAGGTTTGTACAGAGCTTTGCTTTTTCTCACCATAAAAGGCCCTGTACCACCTCAAGCCTTTGATAACCGTACAGTAAACTTTGGTGAACTTCTCTGTATCAGGACTTTGCTCCTCTAACTTTTCCATTCCTGCTTTAATGAGATAAAAAAGATTAGCTAACTTTTTTGTAGAAAACTCTTTTGGTTCTGGAGTTTTTATTTCCTTGTTTTCTTCCCTAAATGTTTTCATCTGCCCCTCTAGTTCCATAAGGTCTTCACTGGTTTGTTCTTTGCCATTGAAGTTGAGTAACTCTATGATATCATTTTCACTGATGTCCAACTGCAGTTCACTACCTTATGGCACCCTGTCGTAAGTAAGAGTTATACATACGTTGGATGTTTGTAACTTGGAGACTTACTATAATGTAGATTCTGACAATAAAGACTGTAAATAGTTAATTATGTATAGTATGATATTAAGGAGCAGGTTATGTAACTATAAATGTTTTTGGAAGCTCAATATATTCTTGAGGCTCAAAAATACTTCCAAATGGGAACAAATACTAAAATTGAAATAAAGAAGATAAGTAGGAATTATCTAGATAAATAGAAGAATGGGAGCAGAGAAGGACAGATAAAATAGCCTATCTTTGACCTGGCAAAGTTTATATCAATGAAATAGAATCCTTAACAGACATTTAAGTAATTTGTAATCTTATTTGATATAAGAAAGTAAAAAAAATTAAAATAATGTAGAAAAAAACTGTCTTATTAAGAATCAAAAGAGGAATTGTAATTTTAATTCTGTTAGAAAGAATTTTTTATACAGAAAATTAAAATAAATGAGGGTTTCAATCAAAATAAAGAGGTGTTACAAAGCCATTAAGACAAGGACATATAGTACATGTTTGGGGGGAAACTAGTATAGTTAGGATAAAGTCAGCAGTACCTGCAGCGAAAAGTAAGAGATAAAATGTATAAAGTAAATATATCATTAGAATATTGACAGAAGAAAGAAAATTAGATTAAATGCAATTCAGCACCTAACTGATCACTGATTTCAGATCACTGCAATTAATGTCATGACAATGAGACATCAAAGTTCTGCTGAACAAAAAACAAAATGATCTGACCTTTCTTGAAAAAAGACAAATCTGTTGATAACATGCAGGATTACTGGTCAAGAGAAGAGACTAGATTCAAGGAATTCATGAGGAGTCTATAGCAATAATCAAAATGAGACCAGAACACATCAGTAACAGTAACAATGGAATAGAAATAAACAAATGTAGGTATTATTTCAGAAATAAAATGAATATAAATTAACTCATTAGATTAAGAGAAAAAGATTTAAAATGTGCATATACTTTAACTCTTGAATGAAGAGAAAAATCTAGAATAAACTGGGAGGAAATGAGGAGTCTGAGTATATGCAGAAAGTAGTTATGCAGTGAGTAGTTAGACACAAGGACCTGAAACACAGGGAAGCTCTGAAGGAACGCAGCATGCTCTTAAGTAACTGCCTTTGCACCAAACTATGCTTTTTTGTCTAGTTATCATCAGGTAATTTGAAGCATCTATTTTGATGAGATGTCTTATAGCTTAAAAACTAATGATGATTTTAGATAGAAGGAATGTTCTACTTAATACTCAACAGTACTGATACAAAAGTAATTATCTATAGTAAATGAAACCAGAAGTTGACTCTTGAATAATATAAAAATAAATAAATCATATAATTTTAAACAAACAAAAACCCATAAAAAACAAATCTCAGTTTCAAATATATTGTATCTCTTCTTAGGACTTTTTATTTTTAGCTGAATCCAACTGCCTTATTATCCTTAAGTAGATAAAATATAAAAGAAAGACAAATGAACCAAATTGAAAGACCATAAACATCACAGAAAGAAGAATATTCATGCTAATCCTGAGTTCCTCCAACCTGAATATAATTAGTTCAGGGTTAGAGCAAGAGATTTTAGGTTCCCAGAAACACCAGTGAGAGATGGTTCATTGAAACTGATTTTACCCCTTCCTATAGATGCACTCTTCTATTTTGGTCCAACCATCTCAGTTGTGTTTCTTTGTTTAGCATGTATTTAAGTGAAGAAAAGTAAAGAAGCAGCTTTAGGGAACTGTGACTCATGCAGACTCAATCTGTATGAGTCGAGTAATGTAATAGAGAATACCTCCCACTTTCTAAGTCTGATGATAGTTTTAATGATTGTGGGGAAAATGACAACGTGACAGTTTAAAAGGTGAGAAGTTCAATTTTTTCCAGATTTAGCTTTAATGGGTGGCAGTATATGTATATGACCATGTCACTCAGGCAGAAGCAGATGTAAAATGGGATCACAGTGAGAAATTAAGCCTTGGAATAAAGGTGAGAAAAACATCTTTCTACATATGGTAGGAGAAAGAAAGTTAAAAAGAGCACAGATTTTAATCCTGGATCTCAGAGGAAGAAACAATGAACTAAAAGAAAGGATAAAAATAACAATTCAAATGCCCAAGCATAAAACAGTGACTAGGAGGGAAGAGAGTTAGGTGTTATCATTGACAACTGAAGAATTTCAGAGATTTTAGACTCCCAAAATTTTCAGAGAAGATTAATGGCTTTTGTTTAGATACATGAAAGACTTTACTCCATTCCCATATACTTTTGGACAGTAAATACTATTTATTTCAGAAGTTCTCTCAAGAAGATTAGTCAAGGTGAAATTGAGTCTATGATTACTCGGTTGAATTTAAAGACTGTGGCATGTTATTCAAAGATGCAGTATATCCTTTCTTCACAAGGAAAGTGCTAAAGACATTTGATAATTGATTAAGATGAATGCCAGTATTTATTAACATCTATACTTCTTGTTGGTACTGCAGAAGACTTGGTCTTGCTCTCCACGGGCTCATAGTTTAGTTACAGAAAGAAAATAAATTATCATCATGCAAAGCTAGATGAGTCATTTTATTGACTGTAAATAAGAGAACTGTCCTCTGCATTTATGATGGGAAAAAAATGTATTATATGGATTTAGGAGAGTGACGACTGATGTGATTTTGGAGAACCAGAATAGAGCAGTAAGAACCATCAAGGCCAGGCAGGAGGCTGATATTCAGAACCACTATAGCAGAGGTAATAGCACAAAGGGTCTGGTAAGGTGTGCCCACTCAGGTAGAATGACTACTTTTGTCTGGAGAAGGAGCATATGATTGGCCTAGCACAGATCAGGTGCTCTTGAATAGAGAAGTAAAATAGAGATGCTATTATTCCAATAATAGAATTCAGGAAACCATTAGCAAAAAGCAATGAATGTAAGGAAGCAAAATAATAAGTCTCCAGGTAATTAGATTTATAATAAATGTACACACAAAGTACTACTAAAAGGAAGAAGATGGGTAAATAAGTCCAAGGATAAATAAAAATCAATTACCACATGGCTCTTCTGTACATAGGCTGTAGACATAAGAGACAACCAATGTATCTGAGAATTAATTTTTGTTTCATATTAAAGTCAAAATGTTTGCTGTGACACACCGTATGCCTACTCCCATACACTGGAACAAGAAAATACCCAGATGAGCATAGGATTGTTAAATACCATGTCTGAGCTAACAATAATACTCAAGGGCATTGGCCAAATTAATACTCCCCACATAAAACAACCAACTAAGTGAATAAGGTACATTTAACAATAGTTTGCAACAGATTAGACATTAGTCAGTGAAAGACAATGATCCCTAAGAGGATGAAAAAATAAGCTGAACTGTGTGATTATTTCAGGTTACTATTAAGAGAGCCTATAGGTTGCAGCTCAAAGAGGGGAAAATGAGGCAGAGTTCAGCAGACTTCCTTAGTTGAGTAAAAAACTGAGAGTCTGAGGAAAACAAGACAGCTAGAGTTCACAAGGCAGAGTGCTATAGTGTAACAGAGAGGAAGCTCAACAGATCTTTAGAGGTTCCTTTAGAACATTCAGATGAAAACGACTAACATATGCATGGGAGAAAAACCATCATCTGAGACCTAGAAAATGATTAGAGTAAACAATATCTAGAGCTCATATACAAGAATAATGCCTGTTTCCTCCAGCTAGACTGAGAAACCTAATAATTCATGAGGCATCCAGTTGGGTACTCAGAAGAGTTTTGTCCCAAACAGCCATTTAGTGTCAAATTCATTCTCTTGACCCACCCTGAGGAATGGACACACATTCTAAGAATAAATTTGCCTTATTTATTTTGCTAGGCTTACAGAGTGTTTGATCCATCAGCACAAAACTTCATATAAAATTGCTTCAGACCAAGAAGCCCACTGTACAGAAGAAGAGGCATGGCAGTCATTTTATGATCATGAACCAGTCAGATATCACACTAGCTGTTGGTTTGACAGAGTGATAAAAGGAGCTTTTGAAGGCATAAGTGAAATAACAAGAGATTTTTTCATAGCTGGACATGACAATGTTCTTTACATGCAATTTATATCTTAAATGCACAACTCATATTTTGCTGTGCCCACAATAAATGGAATACACGGATCTAGAAACCATGAACTAGAAACAGAAGTAGTCCCAAATGAGCTTCTAAATCTTAAAACTCTGGACTTTATAGATTTAGTAAACTAGTTCCACAAGTAAAACACTTTCACCCAGGAACAAAACAAGAGTCTCATTAAACTTGAAGTTAAAGCTATTACCTGGTCATATCAGAATTCTCATGCAAAGAGAACAGAAGATAAGGAAAGGAGTAACCTTATTGTTAAAATTAATGAGTCAATAGGAAGTGATAATGATACTCTTAAAGAGTGTGTATGTTGTGTATGTTTGTTACTCAAATGATCCACTGGAATATCATTTATTATTCTCTTACCTAATTGTATTGATAAATGGACATATGGAGCAGCCATCAGTATAGTGACCAAGGATTCAGACCCCTCAGAATTGAAGCCTGAATCACTTCAGCAGGTCAAGTAATCCAGACAAAGAGAGATGGTAGCTAAGAAAAAGGGAAATGGGTAGCAGAGGGTAGTGGAGGAAAGAGACAATGAGCATTAGTTGCAGTCCTGAGACCAATGCAAAAAATGGATTGGCACTGCATCCCACTAATCTTTTTCAAGCAAGGTTCTACCTAAAAAGAGACCAGTCAGAATCCTGGAGTAATTATTCCCAGAACTTATGATGCAAAACAAATGAATCTGAGAAACTCAATGGATAGACTGTACTGGATGGTGAGGTACTCATTATGTCAACTGCTGGGAGTATCAGCTAATGTTTTAAGGTGCTCAGTTGAGTCCTTCTCAGGCAGTTGCTTTCAGCAGGAGAACAGTCTCACCCAAGGTCACTTCCTTTTCCCATGGACAACCCAAATCCAATGACTGTTTGATGAATAGAAATAAAGGTCCCGCTCTCTAAAGAGACATCCTAGTTCCAGAGTTCCCTTTCAGATCTATTGAGGCATTTTTTAGTGATTGCCTCATGATTCAGCTCCTCTCTCTGCCATTGTCCTTCTTTCACTCATTACAGGTGTTGATCCTTGATACTGACAGCACTGCTTAATAAACATCCTGCATAGGAACCTCCAATTTAAGTATTATTTTCCAGGAAACCCAACTTAAGATAGTTTTCTATTTAGGTTAAAAAATATTATAAATTAGATATAGTCTAGAAAAATTCTTTATAAAAGTTAATTCAGTATCTTCCAAAGACAAGAGATAGAAATTTTCCTTAGATTATGAATGTGCTCAGGTTGAAGAATCAAGATGCCGTTGGCTTCTTCAATCAAAAAACCTGAATGAGAGCCTGACCTGTGGTGGCGCAGTGGATAAAGCATCAACCTGGAAACACTGAGGTTGCCAGTTCAAAACCCTGACTTGCCTGGTCAAGGCAATATATGGGAGTTAATGCTTCCTGCTTCTCTCTCTCTCTCTCTCTCTCTCCCCCCCCTCTCCTCTCTAAAATGAATGAATAAATAAAAATTTTAAAAAAAACCTGAATGTGTGGCCCTGGCTGGTTGGCTCAGTGGTAGAGTGTTGGCCTGGTGTGCAGGAGTCCTGGGTTCGATTCCCGGCCAGAGCACACAGGAAGAGTGCCCATCTGCTTCTCCACCCCTCCCCCTCTCCTTCCTCTCTGTCTCTCTCTTCCCCTCCCACAGCCAAGGCTCCATTGGAGTAAAGTTGTCCCGGGCACTGAGGATGGCTGCATGGCCTCTGCCTCAGGCACTAGAATGGCCCTGGTTGCAACAGAGCAACGCCCCAGAGGGGCAGAGCATCACCCCCTGGTGGGTATGTCGGGTGGATCCCGGTCAGGCGCGTGCGGGAGTCTGTCTGACTGCCTCCCCATTTCCAACTTCAGAGAAAACAAACAAACAAACAAAAAACCAAAAACCTGAATGTGCTTTTAGGATATTTTGCCCCAGTTGTAGTAGGTATATTGATGAGATGATCTGAGATATCAAAACACTTCTGAGTGTGATTATTTAAATAGATTAGTGCTTTAAAGTCACTCATGAAAGAGATGAGAAAAATTATACTTTCAAAAACTCTTAAAGCCAAATTGTCATCATGCATAAAGACAAATTTTAAAATAAATTAAATCCAAATCCAAATGAATTGTTAGCATAAACATTTCCTTTTAAATCACCCTTAAGTCCTTACACTAGAATCAAACTGCTTTCAGCATTAATATACTTTAGTTTTCCCACCAAAATCCCTCTAGACAACCTTCATTACTTGCCAAAATGTCTCCATCACTGACCCAAGTAGTCTGTTCACTCTGATTACACTGTTGGAGCTAATTTAAACTCTATGGCCTTTGTTATGTCTATAGTAGCCTAATCAGCTGGGAACATTCTCTGACACCCTGACATCCAATCCGTCTCCATGTCACTGAAGCAGAAAGATAAAGATTATGGCCATCAAAGTATATCTTCAGGCAGAGATATAACTCTCCAAACTAGTGCTTAGTTAAAATTGTCATGTTTTAAAATCACTGCAAGGATATTCAGATTTTTGATAGAAATTTCAGAAAGCTTAAAAGTGTCTCATTTGTTTTATCTTGACTAGATCTTATTTTCCTAAGTAGAGGGTAAGCTCCTTGAAGGAATAGATTTTTTTTTTAATATTTCCTATAATATCTTACAGATGACATGATTTTATACATATTTATGTAATGAGGTAATTTACTGAAGAAGTTCTCTGTTGCTTTGAATTTTTTCTGACACAATCTCACAAAAAAAAAAAAAAAAAAAAAAAAAAAAAAAAGAAGGCATTCTTCTTCCATTAGTAAGGATAGACCAGAATTGTGTTTCTAAAGTTTTGGGTTTTATTCCACCACTCCTAACCCTTGGTGAAGAAAACATAATTTTCTTCCAAGTCACAGAAGAGAATATGTCAGACAAGCTTTTGCTATCTTGAAGATAATATTACAGAGGACTGTGTGTTAAAAAGAGGTGGGCTGAGGTATCTTTAAAAAGGCAAGGACAGAGTATTTTGAAGAGGAAATTGTCCAAACTCAAAATTCATGGTTAGCTCTCTAAGACTGGGAAAGAAATTCTTTAAATTTGAGTTTCTAGGATTGGTGCTGATTTGACCCCAATCAAATGAGTGGTAGAACATTGGATAGCAATGGCTGCTATCTAGAAAGTACTGGAATGCCTTGGGAAAGAGGTACTATTTGGGGATTAGAGCCACATAAATATCAACAATGATCCTCCTCCAATTCAGGACTCATAAACTATAAACATATATGCTCCAAATGACTGGAATGAGATCTCCAAATTAATCTGTGGACTCAATCCTTGAAATAGATCAAACTTAATTTATAATATAAAATATGTGTCATTTCTTGCCTCTGAGTACAGAAAAGCAACCTATACTTATCACATTTGCATTATTATAATTATCTCCATTGAGACAACCAAAGTACAAAGTCACACCATTGGTAGCAAAGGTGTTATTTAAATACAAGCTCTTTGCCTCCAGAGCCCAGGAATGTATGTTTTTACTTCTCAATAGATTCAGAATCTTTCAGAAGATTCTCTGTATTACTGTTTGATTCTAGGTCCTGCACAAGTAAGTGAGTAAACTGAACTTGATTCTCAGCACCACTTGTTGAAAAGTGATTTTTAAAAAAATGTATTAACTGATTTTAAAGGGAGGAGATGGAAGAAAAAGAGAGACAGAAACATAGATCTGTTCCTGTATGTGCCTGTAAAGCCAGTAGCCACGGCCACCATCACAGCTGCCTGGCCCATGCAGGTTTGCATTGGATTTGAACAGACGGTAATGAAACAATAGAGCCACGAACTGGTGGGCCATCATCTTTAATCCTAGCTTGCACCCAGCGGGCAAGTAAAAACACACACTGGGCTCCAAAACCCACTCATTCAGTGCTCACTAAGCTACTGATTTATCCGAGTTTCCTAGAATCAAAGGTTTCTAGCTCACCAGCCTTATTCACCTCTGTTCCCCATCTCCTTCCTTCTCCCTGCACAAACTCTGCACAAACTGGCTTCTCACTCAGCACCCCACCATCTTTGGTGCTTCTCCTGGCCTACTCCACATGGCCTATTTCTGCTCTCCTCTCTGCTCTCTCCTCTAATGTTAATCTCAGGAACCAAGAGAGCAAACTCCGGTCTGTGCCCATTTTATAGTGTAGTAATCAAAACCTTTAATTCAATATACAAAATAGGGAAGTCTCTAATACAAAGTCACTTATCTGAGGCATGATGGGATTGTACCACCCCACATCAAAAATGGTGGGAAAAACTTAGTCCTAAAACCAAACCCCAGGCTACAAGGATCCTGCCTGCCCACAGCCCGCCCCCAACACACATTAATATTACCTGGGCGACAGGCTTCCATGTGGGCAACGCCATCTTTAACAAAGTGAGCATAATATATTTTATCTGCCCAACAGTGCCCTGACCAAGATCAAAACTACAAACTTTCCATATCCAGATGACACTCTTAACTAACCAAGATATCCAGCCAGGGCTTAAAAGTGATTTTTGGTCAATGAATAGTGAACAGTACAAGCCCAGCTCTCTGCTGATATAGTTGTTAATTCAACAAAAATCTAAATGTTAGCCTTTTCCTAGTTCCATCATTGCCGGAATCAAAGGAGGACAGAAACGCCCAGACAACTTGAAGTAGGATTTATTTAGCTGGCGAAGCAGTGTGTCCTCCTAAAGAGGCAAGCCAAACACGTGTTCCCCAAAGTTAGATTCCTTACATCTTATATTCCCTTTACATGCAAGGGGCTTGTGATTCCTTTGTCTAGAGGTACATGTCAATCACACAACTCCAGGAAGGGAGGAGTGAGCTTAGGTAAGGTAAGAGTATAAACGTTGGAAATTGCACATTAAGATCTTAAAAACTTTTAAGAAAAAGAGAGAGGAAGTGGTTTTTCAGATAAGTTCTATCTTCCTTTCTCTGTGTAGCAAGTTGTCTCATGCAACTTTTCAGAGAACTATAGGAAGCAGTTAACCCCTGTTGGCTCACTTCCCCCTGCATTCTTCTTTGCTTCTTTTCCTTAAAACTTTCTGGTATAAAAGCCTCTCCACTAGCAAAATAATGGTCCTTCCAAAACAGGAAGGTAATTTGCAATTTGACAACTTTTAGCTGGTACAGCCCAGCCTTCATTGTAGTCCACACATGAGTAAACATAAAAATCATATTTTACAAACTTATTTGGCCTGGTTCAGGAGGGCTTCCTTCCTTACCATCTTCCTACTTCAGCCTCAGATGCTTTTCCTCTCATCTAAATTTTGTCTAATCCCTGGAGGTGGCGTGGTATTGTTGTAAGGTACCAAAAAGCTGCAAAATTAATATTGATATCCTAGGAGGAAAAGGTCAGGCTTTCCTGTCCTTTCTTTGGAAAATGGAAGAAAAAGAATATAGAAGTCTCCTGACTTACAAGGATGACTAGGGTCATTTGGTTTTAAGTTCTCTGAAAGGATTAAGGTTATCTGAAGAACTCCCTTTTGCTTTCAATAAGAGGCAAAATTTATATACCACCCTACACTGATCTCAGCTCTCCCTCCCTTCCCAGAATCCGAGATCAACATGTACCTCTAGATCAGGGGTCCCCAAATTATGGCCTGCACGCCACATGCAGCCCCCTGAGGCCATTTATCTGACCCCCACAACACTTCTGGGAGCGGCACCTCTTTCATTGGTGGTCAGTGAGAGGAGCATAGTTCCCATTGAAATATTGGTCAATTTGTTGATTTAAATTTACTTCTTCTTTATTTTAAATATTGTATTTGTTCCCATTTTGTTTTTTTACTTTAAAATAAGATATGTGCAGTGTGCATAGGGATTTGTTCATAGTTTTTTTTTATAGTCCAGCCCTCCAACGGTCTGAGGGACAGTGAACTGTCCCCTTGTGTAAAAAGTTTGGGGACCCCTGCTCTAGGCAAAGGAGAAGATACTAAAAGGATTTGTGAATGTCTTAGATTGTATTACCTTGAAAGTTTTATCTTCTTTGTAAATCCCCTAGACCAATGTTAATCTTGTTAATGTAACGTAAATTTTGTTAATCTAAATCTTTTTAATGACTATGTCATGCTGTCATGCCCCCCCCAAACTGTATGTAGTCAAAGGGTGTTGGGCAGATAAAATATATTATGCCCCAGATAAGTGACTTTGTATCAGAGACTTCCCTATTTTGTATATTGGATTAAAGGTTTTGATTTCTACACTATAAAATGGGGGCAGAACGGGAGCTTGCCCTCTCTTGGTTCCTGAGATTAGCATTAAAGAGCAGAGAGCAGAGAAAGGCCACGTGGAGGAGGCCTGGAGAAGCAGCCAAGATGGCAGAATGCTGAAAGAAAAGCCAGTTTGTGCAGAGTTTGTGCAGGGAGAAGGAAGGAGATGGGGAACAGAGGTGAATAAAGCTGGTGAGCTAGAAACCTTTGATTCTAGGAAACTTGGATAAGTCAGTAGCTTTGTGAGCACTGAATGAGTGGGTTTTGGAGCCCAGTGTGTGTTTTTACTTGCCCGCTGGGTGCAAGCTAGGATTAAAGATGATGGCCCACCAGTTCTTGGCTCCATTGTTTCTTTACTGACTGTCCAAAACCAATGTGAACCTGCATGGGCCAGGTGGCTGTGATAGTGGCTGTGGATACTGGCTTTACAAAGGGTATATAACTACTAGCCTCTGAAATGTACTTGGTGTGCATGATTTGGGTCTGCTATGCCCCATGTCAGCCATCTGCGGCTGGCATATTTAACAAATCTCCTCCTTCAATAAAACTCTTCAAAATTCATCTGGACTGGGTGTCTCTATATAAACCCGATGGAGTGAGGTATGGTGTCTTTCAGAATCTGGAGTATGGTACTTTATAACAGTATGGAGCAAAGAACATGAATCTTGGAATTAGACCAACCTGGTTTCATTTCTCACTACACTATTTGCAAATTATATGCCCTTGGGCATAGTATTTAAAATATTCAAATTAAATTCTCAGTAAAATAGAGACAATAACCTCTACTACATAAAATTGTTTTGATGAATCGGCCCTGGCCGGTTGGCTCAGTGGTAGAGCATCGGCCTGGCGTGCAGAAGTCCCGGGTTCGATTCCTGGCCAGGGCACACAGAGAGGCGCCCATCTGCTTCTCCCCCCCTCTCCTTCCTCTCTGTCTCTTTCTTCCCCTCCCACAGCCGATGCTCCATTGGAGCAAAAGATAGCCCGGGCGCTGGGGACGGCTCCTTGGCCTCTGCCCCAGGTGCTAGAGTGGCTCTGGTCGTGACAGAGCAACACCCCAGATGGGCAGAGCATCAACCCCTGGTGGGCGTGCCGGGTGGATCCCAGTCGGGCGCATGCGGGAGTCTGTCTGACTGCCTCCCCATTTCCAGCTTCAGAAAAGTACAAAAAAAAATTGTTTTGATGAATCAATGGCATGATACATATCAAGTTCAAAGCCCATTGTAAAGCCAGTATCCATGGCCACCATCACAGCCGCCTGGCCCATGCAGATTCACATTTGATTCGGACAGACGGTTATGAAACAACAGAGCCAAGAACTGGCGGGCCATTATATTTCATCCTAGTTTGCACCCAGTGGGTGAGAAATACACACAATGGGAAAACACTTCCTTTTCCATTCAGGGGTCCCAAAGCCACTGACACATCTGAGTTTTTTAGAATCAAAGGTTTCTACTTCACCAGCCTTATTCACCTCTGTTCCCCATCTCCTTCTGTAAAGCCAGAAGCCAGGGCCAGGGCCACTATCACAGCAGCCTTCTGGCCTATGCAGGTTCGCATTGGATTTGGACAGTCGGTAAAGAAACAGCGGAGCCAAAAACTGGTGGGTCATAGTCTTTAATTCTAACTTGCACCTGGCGGGCAAGTAAAAACATACACTGGGCTCCAAACCCACTCACATTCAGTGCTCACAAAGCCACTGACTTATCCGAGTTTCCTAGAATCAAAGGTTTCTAGCTCACAAGCCTTATTCTCCTCAGTTCCCCATCTCCTTCCTTATCCCAGATACAAACTCTACACAAACTGGCATCTCACTCAGTACTCTGCCATCTTGGCTGCTTCTCCTGGCCTACTCCACGTGGCCTCCTTCTGCTGCTCTCCTCTGCTCTCTCCTGCTAATCTCAGGAACCAAGTGCACAAGCTCCCACTTTGTCCCCATTTTATGGTGTAGAAATCCAAACTTTTAATCCAATATACAAAACAGGGAAGTCTCTAATACAAAGTCACTTCTCTGAGGCATGATTGGATTGTACCGCCCTACATCAAAAAGGGTGGGAAAGGCTTAATCCCAAAACCAAGCCCCAGGCTGCAAGGATTCTCAACACACATTAATTTCACCTGGGCGACAGCCTCCATCTTTAACAAAGTGAGCATAATACATTTTATCTGCCCAACACCTTCTCTCTGCACAAACTCTGCACAAACTGGCTTTTCCTTCAGCACTCTGCCATCTTGGCTGCTTTCCCTTGCAATGTTAATTTCAGGAACCGAGAGAGAGGAAACCCCTGGTCTGTCTCATTTTACAATGTAGAAATCAAAACCTGTAAACCAATATACAAACAAGGAAGTCTCTGATACAAAGTCACTTATCTGAAGCATAAGTGGGATTCCTTGTAAGAGTGCACCACCCTACATTATGCCAGAGTCAACGGTGTGGGGAAAAGCTTAGTTTTAAAAAGATCTTACTTAGTATTAAAAGGGAGGGAAAGGCTTAGTCTTAAAACTAAGCCTTAGGCTATAATGACTTTGCTGGTTTACAGCCTATCCCTCACACCCCATGCAAACTATAAGCGAGCAAACATATATATTATATTTACAAACTTATTTTACCAACACCCATGGATGATACAATAACTGTGAGTTCCCTTTGTCTTGCCTTGACTGCTTTATTTTCGAGATGAAGGAATACATGTGCTATTTAGCCACTAAGTCTTAAGTCTCTCCCTACAGTGAGGAAGGAGGCAGAGCTGGTCAAGCTGGAAATTGAAGATTTCCTGCTTCCTCTTTGTGGAATTACTTCAACTGAGTAATTAAGAAAAGACCTCAATTACATTTAAATGCTTGTCTTAATACTTTAAATACTTGTGTTAGTGCTTTTGTGTTGTAAAACCAATACCTTTGATGTTTCAGTACTTTTGTTTGGAGATGTTCCTTAGATTTAGAATTTGATTGCTATTGTAGGGACTTTAGGACCCTTACCTCAATTTTTAGTAGTTTTAAAATACCTATGCCCTTATTAACCTACCATGAGACAGAGATACTGATTTGCTTACATCATTGTTGGGCAAATGAGTTTGTAAAATTTGTATGTTTTGAGTTTGCTCACTTTTACTGTTAAAAAATGGTGCTGGGCAGCCAAGTGTGTGCTTGCTTTCCCCCAGAGCAGGGCAGTTGATTGCGAATTGTGGATTGTATTCCTGCTTGGGAGGGGCCATTGTTTTGCTAATGTTTTCTGGAAGAGGGGTCTTTGTGGGCCCAGGTAGTTTTACAGAGAAGATGGAGAAGAGGCAGAAAGATGTCATGTTTGCAGAGAGGAAAAATGGTGTGCAAATGGGGAACAAGAGCTGGGGGGCTTTGAGAGTTCCACTGAGACTGTTGAGGCCTTTGATTCCAGGAGGAACTGGAGAAGATGCTCTGGGTTGTGGAACCAGAGAATGCTTCAGGGCTTTGGCAGCCCTGAATGAGAGGAAAGCATCTTCCCTATGCATTTGGTCATCCGCCAGTGTGAAACTTTAATAAAGGAATGACCCACCAGTTTTTGGCTCCACTGTTTCTTTACCATCTGTCCAAATTCAATTAGAACCTGCATGTGAGTGGCCAAGATGGTGACAGCCACCGGCCTTACAATCATTGTCAAACATTTTTTATTTTGGTTATTGGTCAGACTTTTAAACTTCAGAAGCAATGTGGCCTTGAAGAAAGAGGACTAAACTGGAAATCATTATACCTGGATTCTTAGCTGGCTCTGCTACACTCTGTCATCAAGACCCTGGACAAATAGCTCTCCAAGCACTGCCAGAAGGGCATCAATTTTTATTCATTTGTATACTCAGAGTACAGCAAAGTACCTAGAATAAAGTAAAACACACACAAAAAAAGTTTGTTGAATCAAGAAATATTTCCGTCAATTAGATAATGAATGTAAACAATTATGGGTTAAACAATATGGTGCTTTTCCAGCTGGCTATTTTGTGGTCATGCTTTTAATCTGGCCATGGTACAGCAGATGAGATGACAAGAGTTTATCTGAATCAAAATGACAATTGCCGAATCTCAACAGATTAAGCTATTGTTCTGGCGAATGACAGTATTGTAGTTTATTTTATACATTGGAATCAAAGGCGAAGATTGAAAGGGAGGTAGTGAATTATACTAAATTCATTGGCAGTAGATTAGGGAGACAGAAGAAAGCAAAGAAGAGAAATCTCTGATGTTGGGTGAAATCAAAATGGAAGACACATACTTCTTTTACATTGATGGGTCCAGGGTAGTTAACATTTGCAGCACATAGAGATGGCATGTGGAGAACAAAATAGCAATATGGTCTCCTGCTCTGGTGCTGGCTGCTGTGTTTTCGAGGGATCTGGAAAAGAAGGTTACTGTGATATTTCAAAGGTATGTTATCTTTAGATGTACATAGACAATGGATAATTTCAAAGTTAAGAACTGACCCAGGTCAAGGAAGCTACAGGTCCAGGACATGACTACTTGCTATGAACTACTTTTAGTTAGAAATGTTTATGTTTATACCACCCTGTGTGTTTACTTTGGTTTGTAAGGTCTGCCATACATTCCCCATTTCACCTTCGAGATTATCAGGCTTAGCATGTGGCCCCTTTTTGATCCACAATGCTAATTCTGCAAGTTTTTAACTTCAGTTTTTGACAATGCACTTTCAAACAGTTTTCAATCAGAT
The DNA here is from genome assembly GCF_036850765.1 of Saccopteryx bilineata. Taxonomy (NCBI): domain Eukaryota; kingdom Metazoa; phylum Chordata; class Mammalia; order Chiroptera; family Emballonuridae; genus Saccopteryx; species Saccopteryx bilineata. The sequence continues at coordinate 116,476,469 of NC_089490.1, read as the reverse complement.
CTTTTCAGTCTTAGAGGATTTTTTTCAACAGTATTTCTTTAACCAAACCTCTTCAGTCTATAACAATTCTGTCTACATCTATACCCTCATCTATTTTATTTATTTTCCTGTGAAGGAAATTTCTTCAAGTTTTCAATCTTAAACAATCGTATTTCAAGCTGGTTTGGTATTTAGTGATACAATTGTGTGTGTGTGTGTGTGTGTGTGTGTGTGTGTGTGTGTGTGTTTCTAGGCTAAGTTTGACCCTTACTCATTTACAACTTTTACAAACTATCTTCATTTACATCATTAAACCACAAGCTTATAACAGAACATTTATAAAAAATAGTTTTAAGCAGACATATAACAAGTTTTTAAAATAGAGGTGTAAATTGACTTCATAATCAGTGAAATCTATAACTACAAAGTTCTTTCCACATGGTCTCATTTTCTATCATATTCCCAGATTAAAAATTTTAATTCTCAAATGAAAATAAATAGGCCCAGTTGACCCTGTGTTAAAGGCAACTATTTAGTTATTATATATATACAAACACACATAGATAAGACTTCTAACCATGTATTATTTATTTTCTTAAAATCTCTCCAGGAAATGAATTTAAAAGTTATTTCTTGAATGTACTCACAAACATTTATGAAAAAAACTTTATGAAATTGTATCTGCGAGTTATAGCCTACTGATCTCTTCTTTTTTTGTATTTTTCCGAAGCTGGAAATGGGAAGGCAGTCAGACAGACTCCCGCGTGCGCCCAACTGGGATCCTCCCAGCATGCCCACCACGGGGCGATGCTCAGCCCATCTGGGGCATCGCTCTGTTGCAACCAGAGGCATTCTAGGGCCTGAGGCAGAGGCCATGCAGCCATCCTCAGCGCCTGGGCCAACTTTGCTCCAATGGAGCCTTGGCTGTGGGAGGGGAAGAGAAAGACAGAGAGGAAGGAGAGGGGGAAGGGTGGAGAAGCAGATGGGCACTTCTTCTGTGTGCCCTGGACGGGAATCGAAACCAGGACTCCTGCACGCCAGGCCGATGCTCTACCACTAAGCCAACCAGCCAGGGCCTATAGCCTACTGATCTTGAAAATAAACAAATCTTTCTTGCTGTTGAGATTTTTTGGCTTTTTCTCACTTGTGTGATTAGGTATATTTCACTTATGGCCAAGGAAATCTAAAGAGTAAATAAAAAGACATCTTCAAATTAGTATAATTTGCAATGTGCCCTTTTCTTACTATGGAAATTAATGAAATGGCATTGTCAAATAAACAACATAAACTGTAAATGTTACAGAGCAAGGTTCTTGCATTTGTATTCAAAGTAGAAAAATGGCAAGAAATATGTGAAGAGTAGAATATCTAAAATCTTGATGTTGTGCATGAAGGATAGCAGAATATGCTGCTCCCAAATATGTTGCACTGGCATATTGCTTATTTAAAACTGTAGGTACATGGAAAATAGCAAATGCAGGTAATGTTTCTCTAAATTCCCTGTTTCTGCCTAAAGACAGACCCTCCAAAAAAAACCCCTATTATCAAACGTACCCTCCCAGGGAGTTTCATTAACCAAGAAGGATTGACTCTTATTAAACAAGAGAGTACCAAGAGCCAAGGACAAACCCAAGCAAACTTTGTCACAACTATCAAACACCTCATATACTCTTCTAAGGGCCTGTTAATCTCTTCCTAAATACCATTTACTTTCCCTTCAGAAGCCTATATTTCCTCTCCTTTTTCTCTAATAAATGGTATTCAAGCCTGAATTCTAAACACCCTTGGGGAGTTACTCATTTTTCCACAGGTATTTCCCATGTATATGTGAGATATCCATGTTAATAAACTTGTCTTTCTCTTGTTGACCTATTTTTTTCTTATAGCTGGCAGCTCAAAAGTACAGAGCGAAAATTATTTTTCCTCTTCTATATATAATTACAGAATATGTATATATCAATTATAAAATGTAAATTTTGCTTTTAATATCTGATTCCTTATAGAAATGCTTTAAACTATCACAAATGTTAAAACATATAGTAATTATTCAAAAATGTTTTTAAATAACAATCTTAAAGTTAGGTAAATCAGGTAATATGTAGGAAGACATAAATTTTTCACTTCTGGTCAATAGTTTGAATCTAATAAATCTTTTACTAATTGATTGTATATCTCCGATCTGTGGAATCCACTTTTAAAGCTACAAAAATCTTAAATCTTTGTACATAAAACTAAAAGACAGTAGCTAGAAGAGTTGACACACTAAAACAAGAAAGAGAGTATGAAAGCTTAAGAAATATAATTGTCTTTTTGGATACAAATATTATTTTCCTTGGTAGAACAAGCAGGGTAGAACCATCTTCCCTTGCTTGCAACACCATTCCCAATTTAACCAGTGTGTGCTTTTTGATTTTTTAATATGGATCAGAAAAATGTAGCAACCTATAGTTTCCAAAGAGTTTGAAATCTAGACAGAAAGGGGAGAAGACACATAACAGCAAACAATATAAAGTAGAATAATAAATGAATTACAGTTTACAATTGGCAAATTTCTCATCAGTTTGTTTAACAAAGAAAAATACCCAAGTGTTTAGTTACATATTGTTAACTTTATTGATGTGGGAGCTGGGAGAATAAAAAATTAGTATGAGTAATAACAATCGGGAAAGACTTTACTCATAGCAGGTTTTTAAGAGGGTTTTGAAATATGACAAAAATATAGAGTGGAGGCCTGGTATGTTTGCAGTCCCAGAAATGGCTTAACACTGGCAGAAGCATCTTCTAAAACATTTCTATAAGCAACAAAGATCTATACTATCTACTATTGGAAGGAGTTTTGTTTCCACCACCCACATAGCCCATTGGTTGTGCAAAACATCTTCTGTGAAATGGGAAACATAATATACATGTGCTGCCCTGAGTATTAAACGTGAACCTAGACAGACTACCAAAATCAATTTGAAACTTTTTTTAAAATACAAGAAACTCATCAGACCTACTGAAACAAAATTTCCTAAGAAGTGAAGAATTTGTATTTTTTACAAGCTCCAGAAAATTCTGGAGGTTAGCCAGATTTGAGAATTACTAGATTTGAGATTAAAGTATATTACTATACTGTTTGTCAAGGTTTCCTTAAAACTAACAACAGTGGCATGTTGGACAGCATTCTAACAGGGCTGGTGGCACTCTCACATTACACTCTCCCTGGCTATCTCCTCCTTGCAAGGCTCCATGTCAGTACTCCTAGGCTCTGAGCCTCTTGTATGTCTTCAGCAATGTCTAAGACAAAGGCACATTCCAGAATTTACTCAACCAAGAAGATGACGATTGAAGTGTTTGGAACTATATTAGTGAGGAACATTAGAAAAGTGGTATTTGCTTCTGAAAGAAGGTACACATATATGAATAATAGAGAAATAAATAAGGACTGCCTTTACTTGAGTATTATAATACCCTCACTTAAAAAAACACTATTTTTATTAATAAAACATCACAAAATGGAATGACTTCAAAAGAATAATGTAAGCACTGTTAACTACTTTTACTGTAAACAAGTACAGTATACTTCCAGGTTGAACTTGCAACTCTTTCAAAATTTATGTTGAAACTTGTGGATATCTCTTGTCTTCTCTTTCATCTCCTTCATACTCAGGCTACTGATTATGACTTGCTTAAGTTTGTATAATGGCATTCTTTAATATTTGAAATATTGATTTAATAAGATTTCTGGTGTCCTAGAGTTTGGAGTGAAGAATATTTGGCCTAAAATAAGTTTCCTGGGGTACAGCACAAATTACAAAAGAAATAACTTACACTGTTTATAAGACTATATGGTCACAGCTCTTACCAGGCAAATATAACATTTAGCTATTGAACTTACATTATCTAGAAAACTTAAATTCACTCTGCTTTTTAAAAACTAATATAGAGAGTAAGACTTAATATTATGTTTACAAGAAGGGAATAATTCACTCATTCATTCATTTGACAATTGTTAAGAGCCTTCTATGTGTCAGGAATTATATGCCTGAGATGCAATAACACCTTTAATTGGGTAGTCTAAAAGTGGAAAGAAATGTAAATAAATATTGCCAACATATTATGACAAGAGCTAGTTTTATAAGATACAGTGCCTTACCCAGAAGGAGGAGATAATCAACACTTCCTTAAGAATGTGTGGAAAGAAAGTAGATGAGGCTTTTGAGTTGTATCTATGAGGAAACATAGACTTTACTTAAATATTTGGAGGAGGAGATAAAAGAGGATTCTAGTAAAATGGGTATTTCACCATCATCCTTTCCCATCCAAATACTGGTGCTGGGATATTTCTCTCATTAAACTCTGCACAACCTTAGGTACTTGGTTGTTCCCAGCATTCATAAAATACCTGAGCCATGAAAAATTGGCGGTCTGTTCACAATGAGGCTTCTAAGATGAGAGTCAGCAAAATAGTATTAGGTAATAAACTGATGTCTTTAGTGCTGAAGAATGCATACATATCATGCAGGCAGCTTTGGACATAAGATTCTACCTTTACAGCTACATGAGCAGCAACCAACATAACTTCTCAACACAAGTGACATGTAGTAGTCACCAGAATGGCAACAGAACATCTGCAGGCATCAGCTTAGCTCCTTCACAGCAAACCATTCACCAAGGAACAGCAATTAGTGGTTTTCTCAATTCTAATTTGGTGGCATCTTTTTTTTCCTAAATGACACTCCTTGAGTAACCGTACCACTTACCATAAATTAATTAAAATACCTTGTTGTGATGCTGAAATAGACACATAGATCATGAAACTGAATATAGAGAGGCCACATATATAAATACTTTATGTATGACAAAGATTTATTTTACTAAGAAATTATAAACTTTTCAATAAATGGGAAAATTAGATGAGAAAAATTGGATTGTTTATCTTATACTATATATATATATTTAAATTTTAGAGAGGAGAGAGAGACAGAGAGGGAGAAAGAGAAGAGAGACAGAGAGAGAGGTGGGGAGGAGCAGGAAGCATCAACTCCCATATGTGCCTTGACCAGGCAAGCCCAGGGTTTCGAACTGGCGACCTCAGCATTTCCAGGTCGATGCTTTATCCACTGTGCCACCACAGGTCAGGCCTCATACTATATATTTTAAAAATGTTTAAAAGATTTTATTTATTCATTTTAGAAAGGAGAGTGAGAGAGAGAGAGAGAGAGAGAGAGAGAGAGAGAGAGAGAGAAGCAGGGAAGAAGCAGGAAGCATCAACTTCCATATGTACCTTGATCAGGCAAGTCCAGGGTTTCAAATCAGTGACCTCAGCATTCCAGGTCAATGTTTTATCCACTGCACCACTACAGGCCAGGCCTCACACTATGTTTTTAAAAATTACTGCCATAGGAAATTGATTCATATGTAAAAGATAAAAATATAAATATTTTAGAAGTAAATATAGAGAAACATTGTCATTAACTTGGAGTGTTATCAGAATTTTTTTTCCAGAAATGAAAAAAGATATTTAAATTCAGTTGCATTAAAATGAAAAACTTCTGTTTAATCAAGACACCTTAGAGTGAAAAGACTATAGATTGAGAAGAAGTTTTTTCTTTATTTAAAATTGATAAAGCCTGGTTTTCAAAATATATAAAATACCTCCATGAATCAATAAGAAAAAGATGAGTGAATCAATAGGAAAATAGCCAAAAGATCTGGATGAACACTTTCAAGAAAAAGTCACAATTAGAACAATTAGTAAATTAAAACCACAATGAGATATCATTAATCATTTACAAATTTGAAAGTACTAAGAAGTCTAACAGATCAACGCTGATGAAGGTATAGAGTAACAGGAACCCTCACATACATTCCTGGTTCAAGTGTTTCTTAATGTTGTCTCTTTGGAAAGCTGTAATTATCGAGAAAAATTGGAAATGTTTGGATTCTACAGTCCATTAATTTGTCTCCTAGTTATATGTGCCAGAGAATATATTGCATGTTACTACAAAGACACGTGTATCTAGATGTTTGCAGCTGCATTTATAATAGCAAAAAGTGGAAGCTATCTAATTGTTCATAAACTGGTTAAATAAACTGTGATTTATTAGCAGCAACATGGATGAACCTAGGAAGTATTATGCTAAGTAAAATAAGTCAGAAGAGAAAGAACACCATATGATTTCACTTATTTGTGGACTCTAAACAACAAAATAAAAAAAATAAATAAAAAAACAGACTCATAGATACAAAGAGTAAACTGATAGTTGCCAGATGGAAGGGGGGTTGGAAGATTGGCTGAAAAAAGTAAAATGATTAAGAAGTACAAATTGGCAGTTACAAAACAGTCACGGGGATGTAAGGTACAGTATAGGGAATATAGTCAATAATATTGTAATAATTTTGTATGGTGCCAGGTGGGTACTAGACTTATTAGGGGCATCACTTCATAAAGTATACAACTGTCTAAACACTATGCTGTATACCTGAAACTGATATAAAATATTAAATGTCAACAGTAATTGAAAAATAGGTAAAAATGAAAAAAATAGAGTATATTAACATAGTAGGTTATTTTTTAAAATGACAAAGAAACTATACCACTGGGTATAGTTGGGTTGGAATTTGGTTTGAGCATTAATTGATATGATATCTTGGTAGCTTAAATGAATTACTAATATTTAAGTGTAGCAGACGTTTTCTGGGCCACTAATGTAGGGAAAGAATAACACGAGAGTATGGGTAACAATAATACAACATGCTGAGCCTCAGTAGCATAGGAATATTAGCCTCCTTTCTTCCTTCACACTCACATGGATGCCAATGGTTTACAAATGTTTTTATAACAACCATCAACCCTGTTACCTGCCATTCCTTCAAGCCTTAGTTTTGATGAAATTATGCCCCAAACCTGTTGTTTCCCTTGCGTCTTTGTGGCTGCAGCTGTCACACAGTGGTGGCTGTCTCAGAGTCACTGCTCCTGGGAACAACCTCTCACTAAAGTGTCCTTTCCTTGACAGGTAAAGAAAGTGTAACTGCTCCTCCCATACTCTTCTCTTAGAGTTCACTTTTTGGGGGCTGAAGAAGAAAAGCTGTAAGAAGCTAATACTTCTCAAATAACAGGGTTGATTTCTCTTTATTCCCCACATTTCTGGGGATAAACTCTCCTGCGACTGTCATCTTTCACAAAGTATGAGCTAATGAGGCTTATTTGCATAGGTTTCTTCAAAGGGACTGGAAAGAGCCCTAGCAATGTGTTCACATGGTTTTATCTTTATAAAATTTGCAAAGCTAAGATATTTTAATGGTAATGAGTTAAGACCACTGTCAATTTTTACTCTAACACCACCTTCATTAAACTTAAACTCATGGAGGATTCCAAGATGGAAACAGAGTAGGCAGACATTCAAACTGCCACCTCCCAGGACCAAATTGGATTACAACTTAATTTAAGAACAATCATCTTGAAAAACCAACATTGTACTAAATGAAAAGGAGTCTATAACCAAGGGTCACAGAAGAAGCCACACCGTGACTGGTAAAAAGGGCAGAGACAAGGGAAAGGCTTCCCCATTTCCAGGAGCAAGCAGCAGCTGAGGATCCAGAGGGACTCTCACTGTGGGGTCCTAAGTCCCAGGCCTGGAGTGACAGCCTAGAGTCCCAGAGCCTAGTAGAGGCACCTACACAGCATTTGGCAAAGAAAAGAGACAAGTTTCTGTCTGCAAGAAAGACACAGCGCTCAGAGACACAGGCTCTGTCTTAAAGGGTCAGCACAGAAATCTGGTTCAGAGCCATTTAACTCAGGGCTCTGGTGGAGGGAGAGCTGAGAGGACTAGAGTTGCATAGGAGAGTGTAAAGTTGGAGGCCAAGGGAGGGACACTATGGGGAATGGCACAGGGCTTTTACAAAGCTGTGGCCATCTGTAAGCAGGAGGAAGCTGATCCTTATACACAAGTTAGCCCTCTCAAACTACTCAGGCACAAAAAATGCAGACATAAACAGTAAAAAGAGAAGTAGCTACATACAGGTAGCCTACGCAGGCTACAAACAACAGCTGACACCAACCCAAGAATAAATGGCAATCAATAAGTACATATCAATAATAACCTTAAATGTATATGGTTTAAATTCTCCAATCAAAAGATATAGGATAGCTGCATGGATAAGAAAACAGAACCTGTACATATGTTATCTACAAGAGACCCACCTCAGAACAAAAGATACACAGATTGAAACTGAAGGGATGAAAGTTGTACTTCATGCAAATGGAAATAAAAATAAAGCTGGGATAGCAATATTTATATCTGAAAAAATAGACTTAAAAACAAAGATTATAGGACTGACTTGTGGTGGTGCAGTGGATGGAGGGTCGACCTGGAACTGAGGTTGCAGGTTCAAAACCCTGAACTTGCCTGGTCAAAGCACATATGGGAGTTGATGCTTCCTGTTCCTCCCCTCTTTTTCTTTCTCGCTCCTCTTTCTCTCTCCTTTCTAAAAATGAATAAAATTAAAAATAAAATAAACAAAGGCTATAATAAGGGATAAAAAAGGTCACTACATCATGATAAAGAGAGCAATCCAACAGGAGGTTATAACCATTGTAAATATTTATGTGCCTAGTATATTGATAGGAGCACCTAAATATACAAAGCAGATTTTAATGGACATAAAGGGAGAGATCCATAGCAATACCATAATAGTATGGAATTTTAATACCCAACTAACATTAATGATAGATCTTTCAGACAGAACATTAATAAAGAAACAGATGCCTAAAATGACACACTAGATCAGCTAAATTTAATAGATATCTTCAGAAACTTTCACCCCAAAGCATCAGAATATACATTCTTTTCAAATGCTCATGGTACATTTTCTAGGATAGACCACATGTTAGGAAACAAAATGAGTCTCAATAAATTTAAGAAGATTGAAATCATATCAAGCATCTTCTCTGATCAAAATGGAATGAAACTAGAAATCAACTACAATAGAAAAACTGAAAAACATTCAAACACTTGGAGGCCAATAGCATGTTATTAAATAACAAATGGGCTAACAATGAAATCAAGGAAGAAATTAAACATTTCCTTGAAACAAATGAAAATACACATACAACAACTTAAAATTTATGGAACATAGCAAAAACAATCCTGAGAGGGAAGTTCATTATATTACAGGCAAACCTTAAAAGCAAGAAAAGCTCAAATAAACAACTTAATCCTGCATCTAAAAGAACTAGAAAAAAACAACAACAAATAAAGCCCAGAGGAAGTAGAAGAAAGGAAATAATAAAGATCAGCACAGAAATAAATGACATAGAGGTAAAAAATATATATACAAATTATTAATGAAACCAAGAACTGGTTCTTTGAAAAGGTAATCAAGATTTATGAACCTTTAACTAGACTCATCAAGAAAAAAAGAGAGAGGACTCAAATAAATAAAATTAGAAATGAAAGTGAAGTAACAACTGACACCACAGAAATACAAAGAATTGTACGAAAATACTATGAAGATCTATATGCCAAAAAATTGGACAACCTAGGAGAAATACATAAATTTCTAGAAACATACTATCTTATAAAACTCAATTTGGAAGAATCAGAAAACCTAAACAGATCGATTACAACAAATGAAATGGAAAGTTATCAAAAAAATTCTAGCAAATAAAAGTCCTTGACTGAATGGCTTCACAGGCAAATTTTACCAAACATTCAAAGAAGAAATAACACCTATTCTTCTCAAGATATTTCATTTCTTTTTTTTTTTTCTTTTTTAGTATTTTTCTGAAGATGGAAATGGGGAGGCAGTCAGACAGACTCCTGCATGTGCCCAACCGGGATCCACCCGGCATGCCCACCAGGGGGCGATGCTCTGTTGTGACCAGAGCCACTCTAGTGCCTGAGGCAGAGGCCATAGAGCCATCCCCAGTGCCCGGGCCATCTTTGCTCAAATGGAGCCTTGGCTGTGGGAGGGGAAGAGAGAGACAGAGAGGAAGGAGAGGGGGAGGGGTGGAGAAGCAGATGGGCGCTTCTCCTGTGTGCCCTGACCAGGAATCGAACCTGGGACTTCAGCATGTCAGGCTGACGCTCTACCACTGAGCCAACTGGCCAGGACCTTCAAGATATTTCAAATATTTCAAGAGGATAGAAGACTTCCAAGCTCCTTTTATGAGGCAACCACTATCCTCATTTCAAAACCAGGTAAAAACACTACAAAGAGAGAAAAATATAGGCCAATATCCCTGAGGAACATCAATTCTAAAATTCTTAACAAAATATTAGCAAACCAGATCCAGCAATACATGAAAAAAATCATACATCGAGTGGGATTTATTCTGGGATGCAAGGTTGGTACAATATTCACAAATCAATACATGTGACTCATCACATAAACAAAATAAAGGATAAAAATTACATAATTATATCAATAGGTTCAGAAAATGCATTTGATAAATCCAACACCCATCTATGATCAAAACTCTCAGTGAAATGAGAATACAGGGAACATACCTCAATATAATAGAGGCCATCTATGACAAACTGGCAGCCAACATCATACTCAATGGGCAAAAATTAAGAGCAATCCCCTTAATCCCTGGCCAGTTGGCTCAGTGGTAGAGTGCTGGTGTGGCATGTGGAAGTCCTGAGTTTGATTCCTGGCCAGAGCACACAGGAGAAGCACCCATCTACTTCTCCTTCTTTCACTCTCTCCTTTCTCTCTAACTGTCTCTTCCCTTCCCACAGCCAAGACTTCATTGGAGCAAAGTTGGCCTGAGTGCTGAGGATAGCTCCATGGACTCTGCCTCAGGCACTAGAATGGCTCCAGTTGCAATGGAGCAATGCCCCAGATGGGCAGAGCATCGCCTCCTAGTGGGTTTGCTGAGTGGATCCTGGTCAGGCGCATGTGGAAGTCTGTCTCTCTACCTCTCTGCTTCTCACTTCAGAAAAATACAAAAAAAAAAAGAGCAATTCCCTTAAGATTAGGAACAAGGCAGAAATGCTCCCTTTCAGCACAATTATCAACATAGTGCTGGAAGTACTGGCCACAGCAATCAGACAAGAAGAAGAAATAAAAGGCATACAAATTTGAAAAGAAGTAAAACTATCATTATTTTCTGATAACATGATACTGTACATAGAAAACCTTAAAGTCTCAGTCAAAAAACTACTGGACCTGATAAATGAATTTGGCAAGGTAGCAGGGTATAAAATTAATATTCAGAAATCAGTGTCATTTTTATACACCAACAATAAAATGTCTGAAAGAAAAATTAAGGAAACAATCTTCTTCACTATCTCAACAACAAAAAATTAAGTATCTAGGGATAAATTTAACCAAGGAGGTAAAAGACTTTTACTCAGAAAATTATAAGACATTGAAAAAAGAAATCAAGGCAGATACAAACAAGTGAAAGCATATACTGTGTTCATGAATAGGAAGAATAAATGTGACTAAAATGTCTATATTACCCAAAGCAATATATAGATTCAATGCAATTCCTATTAAAACACAAATGGCATACTTCAAAGATATAGAAAAAATATTTCAAAAATTTACATGGAACCAAAAAAGAACATGAATAGCCCCAACAATCTTGAAAATGAAGAATAAATTGAGATGTATCACACTTCCTGATATTGTTATACTACAGGGCTGTTGTACTCAAAACAGTTTGGTACTGGCATGAGAACAAGCATATAGATCAATGAAAAATGAAACAGAACAGAGAACCCAGAAATAAACCCACACCTTTATGATCAATTTATATTTGACAAAGGAAGCAAGCAAGAGCATACAATGAAGTAAAGACAGTCTCTTTAATAAATGGTGTTGGGAACATTGGACAGGTACATGTGAAAAAATAAAACTAGAGCACCAATTTACATTATTCACAAAAATAAACTCAAAATGGATAAAAGACTTAAATATAAGTCATGAAACCATAAACATCTTGAAGGAAGTAGAATAGATAGTAAACTCTCCGATGTCTCTCATGGCTATATTTTTACGGATTTATCTCCATGGGTAAGTGAAATAAAAGAAAAAATAAACAAATGGGACTAGATCAAACTAAAAAACTTTTGCACAGCTAAAGACAATAAGAACAGAATAAAAAGACAAACTACACAATGGGAGAACATCTTTGCCAATACATCTGATAAGGGGTTAATAACCAAAATTTCTAAAGAACTTCTAAAACTCGACACCAGGAAGGTAAACAACCCAATTAAAAAATGGGCTAAAAGAACTGAATAGACCAGGGGTCAGGAACTTATGGCTCATGAGCCAGATGTGGCTCTTTTGATGGCTGCATCTGGCTCACAGACAAATCTTTAATTAAAAAAAAAAAATAACGTTAAAAATATAAAACATTCTCATGTATTATAATCCATTCATTCCTACAGCTCATGTTCATGATTGCAGGTGGCTGGAGCCAATCACAGCTGTCCTCTGGGAAACACCAAATTTTTATTGGATAATGCATAATGTACACAGGTCATTGTATGGCTCTCATGGAATTACATTTTAAAATATGTGGTGTTCATGGCTCTCTCAGCCAAAATGATTCCCGACCCCTGGAATAGACACTTCTCCAAAGTGGACATAGAAATAGCCAATAGGCATACGAGAAAATGTTCAACTTCATTAATCATCAGATAAATGCAAATTATAACCACAATGAGATATCACCTCACACTAGTCAGAATGGCGCTCATTTAACAAATCAACATACAATAAGTGCTGGTGAGGGTGTGGAGAAAAGAGAACCCTCCTGCAATGCTGGTGAGAATGCAGACTTGTGACGCCACTATGGAAAACAATATTGTGTTTCCTCAAAAAATTAAAAATAGAACTGACTTTTGATCCAGCTATCCCAATTATAGGAATATATCTTAAGAATAGCAAATCACTGATTCAAAAGAAGATATGCACCCCCATGTTTATTGCATCATTGTTTACAATAGCCAAGATCTGGAAACAGCCCAAGTATCCATCAGTGGACAAGTGGATCAAAAAACAGTGGTACATATACACAGTGGAATACTATGTGGGTGTGAAAAAGAAGAAAATCTTACCTTTTGAGTTAGCACAGATGTACCTGGAGATTATAATGCTAAGTGAAATAAACCAGACAAAGAAAGACAAGTATCATATGATCTCCCTTATATGTGGAATCTAATGAACAGAGTGAATTGAGGAACAGAATAGAGGCAGAGGCAGGGTCACAGGGAGCAGAGGAACAGCTGTCAGAGGGAAGGAGGATGAAGGGATGGGGTCAGAGTAGGTGAAGGTATTAGTGAAACTATATATATAACACATATATACAGATAATGGGATAGCAAATCCCGAAGGGAAGGGGAAAGAGAGTGAGGGGGCGGGGGCAAAGGGAGTGTGATGGACATGGGGGTGGGGGTGAGAGTGTTATATTAAGTGGGACACTTGAATCCATGTTAACATAATAAATTTAAAATAATAAAAATTGAAAAAAATAACTTCAACTCATGAAGGCTGATGTTAGAATAGCCCAGAGCACTTTTGATACTTGGTTATGGGGAAGTTGATCTGAAAATGCATTTAATATCATTAGTGGAATATGGATAAATATCTATATCTATCTACTGATCTATCTATCTACCATTGATCTATTGAATATAGATTATTAAATATATAGATATAACTATATAATAGATAAATAGATAATTATTTAATGTAACTACACAAAAATAGAGATAGAGATGGGGAGAGAGAGAAAGAGAGAGATACTTTTTGTAGTCATTTTTCAGTATGGTTAAGTGATTACTAAGCATACATCCATACAGAGGCTTTTAGGAATATTCTTATTGGACAGTGCACTGACTCACCTGGTGAGAACAAAAGTGAGTGGCTAAAGTTTTAACCATCAAAGCAATGTAATTACTGGGAGATAAATCAGGTTCAAGTGTATGAAACCAGAGGTCATACTGTAAAAAAGTATATTCGAAACAATGAAGAAATTTGATAGAAAAAATTTAAAATTTATCAACATTCCTAAAAGTTTCCATGATATTACAGATAATATACTATAAAACTAAAACCTTTTTTCAAAAGTATCAATACATGTTTTATATGTTTGAATAATCATGTGTAAGAAAGAAAAAGTTTTCCTTGAACTTCTTAGGTCCCTGGCTGGATCTGAAAATTAAATTGGCAAAGATGAATTAACGAAGAAAAGCATCCACATTTATTTGATTTAAATTTTACTTGACATAGGAAACTTCAGAAGACCAAAGGGACACATCCAAATATTTTTATTCTAGGTTTGAAGAAGAGTGAGCAGTCATGTAGAAGTAGGATAAGTTAAGGGTATGAGGTAAAAATTCAGTAAACTGGAGGAAATTTAGCAAGGCCTGTTTATTCAGATTCTTCTTGATGTCCCTTTGTCATTGGAGATAAAAAAGCTTCTTTCTGTGACTGTGGAATTAAGGGGGGGGGTAGAAGAAGGTATGGGGGGATAAATGATGAGGGATGAAGAATTGGCGGGGAGTGAACACACAATATCATGTACAAAGATATGTTACAGAATTGGGCACCTGAAACCTGTATATTTTGTTAAGCAGTGTTACCTTAATACATTCAATAAAAATAAGAAGGAAGAAAGATGTACCTTTCTTCCAGGTATAGGAAAGGACCTTGCACATCAGGGTTGTAGGATCTCCAATTTTTTATTTTATTTTTTTGGTATCAGTAACAGAGAGTGACAGAGAGAGGGACAGACAGACAGGAAGAGAGAGAGATGAGAAGCATTAATTCTTAGTTGTGGTACCTTAGTTGTTCACTGATTGCTTCCTCATATGTGCCTTGACCAGGGAGTGGGGAGCTACAGCAGACCGAGTGACCCCTTGCTCAAGCCAGGAACCTTGGGCTCAAGCTGATGAACCTTGCTCACACCAGATGAGCCTGTGCTCAAGCTGGCGACCTCGGGGTTTTAAACCTGGGTCCTCTGCGTCCCAGTCTGATGTTCTATCCACTGTGCCACAGCCTGGTCAGGCTGTATGACCTCTTTCAAGGGAGAATGGTATGAGGAAAACTCAGACTGGCTTTTCTGTTTTTGCTATTTTCTCAAATATTCAATACGCTAAGGTACCATATTTTGGGGACCATGTTCCAAACTCCGTTACATGCTAGAGTTTGGAGAAAAAAATTATCCTTCTATTCGTATAATAGAAAATCATTTTCCACAATTATTATTTGGAGATGCACTCAAAGAGGATGCAATGAAAGTATGTATGCTTATATATTTATTACTATTATTATTTTACAGTGAGACAGGAAGGGATGGGAGAGCAGAGATGAGAAACATTGACTTATAATTGTTTTATTTTAATTGTTCATAATTGCTTCTCATATGTGCCTTGACCAGGGGAGCTCCAGCTCATCCAGTGACCCCTTGCTTAAGCCAGCAACCTTGGGCTCAAGTCCGCGACTTGAAGCCAGAGACCTTTAGACTCAAGCCAGCAACCTTGGGATTATGTTGATGATCTCAAGCTCAAACCAGCAACCCTGAGCTGAAGCTGGCACACCCATGCACAAGCCTGTGACTTCAGGCTTTTGAGCTGGGGCCCTCAGCCTCTGGGTTGACACTCTATCCACTGTGCCACCACCGGTCACGCTTTGACAATATTTTTAAATTGAATTTTGTTTTCTATTTATTTTTTCATCTAAGTAAATATTTATTCTCATACTTGATTTTATATGTTTAGGCTTGCTCTTTTTCTTTTCTTTCTTTCTTTTTTTTTTTTTTTTTGAGATGCTACGAATTATATAAGCTTCAGGCCCCCTAAGACCTGAATCGACCCCTGCCTCTATCACATTTGCAATGGTGATGCCACAGTCGTGGACCCTCACTAGAGTCATTGTTCTCAGAGGACACCTTAGGGCCTCTCCTTTGGAGCCCTTGCCACATCAATGTGAACAAATAAAAATCAGCCTTAACTTGTGAAATTTCAATCCCTGACTCATAGAACTGTATGTACCCTGACCTCCCCACTTACACCACCATTCTGTCTTCTTCCCTTGCATGTGTGCGGCCCCACCCACTCTCCATAATCACTTCTACCAGGAACTCCTGATCTGGTGCTTCTGCCACTGGCCATACAATTTTTCCTTCTCCAAGAGCTCTAGTGTCTCTCTCTCAGCCACCCCTGGGAGTGTTGACACCAAAAGCCCTGACACTGCTCATCAAACTGGTATTAGACTTAGACCTCTAAAGAAACAGCTACTGAGAGCCTTCTTCCATGTTCCTGTTGGTCAGGAAGCCTATCTGTCTACTGGTTACTGCCACAAGGGACTCATGTGCTACTGCCATCCCTCCCAGAGCAAGGAAGTTCTGAGATATCCATTTCTCCATTGGATATCCTGAGAAAGAGTGGGGAAATCCCTGACACCACAATTTGAAATTAGGGTTTCAAGAATTTGGAACAGAGAAAGGAACGTTCTCGGCAGCTTGACTTGACCTGACCCATGGCATCATGAAAAATGTATTGTTTCATTATTTTACTTCAGTTACTGACCTGGTTTAAATGGTTTTCTGTGAATGAACAGGACACATAAGCACTACTCTCAACATTGTTTTTTTGGCAAACTGTGCTTTTGCATTACAATTAACTGCTTGAATAAATGATTGTTGGGACACTAATCATTGGTGCAGTGAATAAACAACTATTTCTCTTCAGTTTGTAAAGCTAAAACTGTCACTATTTCTGCAATTACAGCTGAAGGTGTCACCATGGCTAATTAGTACAATAAATCTGTTGGGCAGATAAAAATATATTATGCTCACTTTGTTAAAGATGGTGCTGCCCACGTGAAAGCCCATCACCCAGGTGATATTAATGTGTGTTGGGGGCGGGCTGTGGGCAGGCAGGATCCTTGTAGCCTGGGGCTTGGTTTTAGGATTAAGCCTTTCTCATACTTTTTGATGTGGGGTGGTGCAATCCCATCATGCCTCAGATAAGTGACTTTGTATTAGAGACTTCCCTATTTTGTATATTGGATTAAAGGTTTTGATTTCTGCACTATAAAGTGGGGCAGACTGGGAGCTTGCTCTCTCTAGGTTCCTGAGATTAGCATTAGAGGAGAGAGCAGAGAGAGGCCATGTGGAGGAAGCCAGTAGAAGCAGCCAAGATGGTAGAGTGCTAAAGAAGAAGCCAGTTAGTGCAGACTTTGTGCAGAGAGAAGGAGATGGGGAACAGAGGTGAATAAGGCTGGTGAGGTAGACACCTTTGATTCTAGGAAACTCAGATAAGTCAGTAGCTTTGTGAGCACTGAATGAGTGGGTTTTGGAGCCCAGTGTGTGTTTTTACTTGCCCGCCAGGTGCAAGCTAGGATTAAAGATAATGGCCCACCAGTTCATGGCTCTGTTGTATCATTACCATCTGTCTGAATTCAATGTGAACCTGCATGGGCCAGGTGGCTGTGATGGTGGCCATGCCTACTGGATTACAGAATCAAAGTACATGCTATTTACCATTCCTATGTCATTTTTATTTCCCTTCAAAGGACAAAGTGGCTATTTACAAAATTACTTAATTTCTCCAAGAAAGTTCAGAGGCAGTTATGCGAGAGACCTTAAGATGGCAGCAGAGTAGGCAGATGCACAGACTCCCAGCTCGCACCACCAAACTGGATTACAAATTAATTTAGGAACAATCAGCATGAAAAACCAACTCTGGACTACAAGAACAGCTCTCAAAAACCGAGGAGCAAAGAAGAAGCCACATCAAGCCTGGTAGGTAGCACCAAGGAGCAGTGAATCTCCCCTGCTTACAAGAATGGAGGGGTGGTGAGGCTGAGAGCCCAGAAGAGCTCTTAGTCCAAGGAAAAGATAAGAAAATATCGCTCACAGCCACTTGCCTGGGGACCTGGGAATGAGGTGTGTTGAAAGGGCTGGCTTGTCTTACAAAAAGAAAGGGGAGAGAGAGAGACAGATGGTGAGGGGCAGAGGAATGCATGGGATGACCTGAGATCTGACTCATCCAGTGCTGAAGGCAGCCATAGCTGGGAAATGGATTGATCCTTTCACATAACACAAGACAAAAGTGCTTCCAGGTCACACATCTCCAGACATCTCTCCAGCTCCAATCAGTGCAATAAGACACAGCTGAAAACAAGAAATGGGAAGGAGGGGTAGTAACGCAGGTCTTCATGGAGATCTGAGATACACCTCTTCTTACTGAAGCTGTGAAAACACTCCAACCGCAGAGAGAAAAACTGGCAGATCAGACCTTCAGAGTCTCAGGTTATACCCACCACATTCCTGGATACAGTTTCAAATAACCCCCCTGCTAAGATCAGTAAACAAGACTACAATGACCTGTTGAGAAAACTGAGAAGAAAACAAACAAATGAAGACTTCAAAGCAGCCTAACTTCTGAAAGTGGATTACAAATAACAGCTGAGCCCAACCCAAGAAGATCTAGAAATAATACAACTGAAAACTGGAGGCAGACAAAACCAAGCCTAGACTCAACCAGCATAACACCCAAACACACAGACATAATGAGAAGACAGAAAAGTGTAATCCAAATGAAACCACAAGAGAAACATCCAGGAAATGAACAGAGTGATATGGAAATAACCAAACTTCCAGATGCAGAGTTTAAAATAATCATTGTAAGGATGTTTAGGGACCTTAGAACAACAAGGGGTGGTCATTACAAACACCTAAATAAAGAAATAGCAAGTATAAAAATGGATAATGAAATATTTAAAAAAAAATTAGTCGGAGAAGACAAATACAATATCAGAAATGAAGATCACAGTGGAGGAAATTAAAAACAGGATGGATGAAGCTGAGGATCAAATCAGTGAGTTGGAGGACAACTGGAATGAAGGCATGAAAGCAGAGAAAAGAAAAGAAAAGAGACTCAAAAAGTCTGAGGAAACTCTTAGAGAGCTCTGTGAAAACATAAAGAGAAATAACATCCGCATCATAAGGGTTCCTGAAGAAGAAGAAGAAAAACAAGGGATAGAGACTTTGTTTAATCATATTTTAGCTGAAAACTTCCCTAAATTAATGCAGAAAAACTCTCACAAGTTCAAGAAGCACAGAGAACTCCATTAAAGAGAAACTGAAAGAAATCAACACCAACACACATCATAATTAAAATACCAAAGCTAAGTGATAAAGAGAAAATATTAAAAGCTGCTAGAGAAAAAAAGGTTATCACTTACAAAGGAGCCCCCATAAGGATGACATCTGACTTCTCAACAAAAACAATTGAGGCCAGAAGGGAATGGCAAGAAATATTCAAAGTAATGCAGAACAAGAACCTACAACCAAGACTACTTTATCCAGCAGGCTATTGTTTAAAATTGAAGGAGAAATAAAAAGCTTCCCAGACAAAAAAAGCCTCAAGGAATTCATTACAACCAAACCAATGCTGCAAGAAATGCTAGGGGGCCTGTTGTAAACAGATCAAAGTGGGAAAAGAACTCAGCAAAAGAAGAATACAGCTCTAAAGAATAAAATGGCAATAAACAAATACATATTAATAATAACCTTAAATGTAAATGGATTAAATGATCCAATCAAAAGACATAGGGTAGCTGTATGGATAAGAAAATGTGACCCGTACACATGCTGTCTACAAGAGACACATCTTTTAACAAAAGATACACATAGACTGAAGGTAAAAGGATGGAAAAAAAATTTTATGCAAATTAAAATGAAAAAAACTAGGGTAGCAATACTTATATTAGACAAAATAGTCTTTAAAACAAAGGCTATAATGAGAGATAAAGAAGGCCACTACATAGTGATAAAAGGAGCAATCCTATAGGAAGATATAACTATTATAAATGTCTACACACCTAATATAGGAGCACCTAAATATATAAAGCAGATTCTGATAGATATAAAGGGTGAGATCAACAACAATACTATAACAGTAGGAGATTTAATTACCCCACTAACATCACAAGATAGATCCTCAAGAAAAAAATTACCTAAGAAACAGCAGACTTAAAGGGCATACTATATCAACTCAATTTAATAGATATCTTCAGAACATTTCACCATAAAGCAGTGGAATATTCATTCTTTTCAAGTGCTCATGGTACATTCTCTAGGATAGACCACATGTTAGGGAACAAAAGTGGTCTCAACAAATTTAAGGAGATTGAAATCACATCAAGCACTTTCTCTAATCACAATGGCATGAAACTAGAAATCAACCACAACAGAAAAACTCAAAAATTCTCAAACACATGAAAACTAAATAGCAGGTTGTTAAATAACGAATAGACTAACAATGAGATGAAAGAAGAAATAAAAATTTGCTAGAAATGAATGATAATGAGCATACAACAACTCAAAATTTATGGAACACAGCAAAAGCAATACTGAGAGGAAAGTTCATAGCACTACAGGCATACTTTAAGAAGCCTGGCTTAGTGGTAGAGCGTCAGCCTGGCGTGCAGGACTCCTGGGTTCAATTCCCAGCCAGGGCACACAGGAGAAGCGCCCATCTGCTTCTCCACCCCTCCCCCTCTCCTTCCTCTCTTTCTCTCTCTTCCCCTCCCGCAGCCAAGGCTCCACTGGAGCAAAGTTTGCCCGGGCACTGAGGATGGCTCTGTGGCCTCTGCCTCAGGCGTTAGAATGGCTCTAATTGTGGCAGAGCGACACCCCAAGATGGGCAGAGCATCGCCCCCTGGTGGGCATGCCGAGTGGATCCCGGTCGGGCGCATGCGGCAGTCTGTCTGACTGCCTCCCCATTTCCAGCTTTGGAAAAATACAAAAAAAAAAAAAAAAGGCTAGAAAAAGCTCAAATAAACAACTTAACCCTGCATCTAAAAGAACTAGAAAAAAAAACAGCAAGTAAAGGCCAAATGTAGTAGAAGAAAGGAAATAATAAAGATCAGAGTGGAAATAAATGACATAGAGGCTAAAGAAACAACACAGAGGATCAACGAAACCAGGAGCTGGTTCTTTGAAAAGGTAAACAAGATTGATGAACCTTTGACTAGACTCACCAAAAATAAAAAAAGAGAGGCCCTGGCCGGTTGGCTCAGCGGTAGAGCCTCGGCCTGGCGTGCAGGAGTCCTGGGTTTGATTCCCGGCCAGGGCAAACAAGAGAAGCGCCCATCTGCTTCTCCACCCCTCCCCCTCTCCTTCCTCTCCATCTCTCTCTTCCCCTCCCACAGCCAAGGCTTCATTGGAGCAAAGATGGCCCGGGCACTGAGGATGGCTCTGTGGCCTCTGCCTCAGGTGCTAGAATGGCTCTGGATACAACAGAGTGACGCCCCAGATGGGCAGAGCATCGCCCCCTGGTGGGTATGCCGGGTGGATCCTGGTCGGGTGCATGCGGGACTCTGTCTGACTACCTCCCCATTTACAGTTTCGGGAAAATGAAAGAAAAAAAAATAAGAGAGGACTCAAATAAATAAAATTAGAAATGAGAGTGGAGAAATAACAACCAACACAACAGAAATACAAAATTTTGTAAGAAATAACTATGAAAACTGTATGCCAAAAAACTAGACAACCTAGATGAAATGGATAAATTCCTTAAAACATAAAATCTTCCAAAAATCAATCTGGAACAATCAGAAAACCTAACAGACCAATTATAACAAATGAGATCAAAACAGTTATCAAAAAACTCCCCAAAAAGAAAATTCCTGGGTCTGATGGCTTTACAAGTGAATTCTACCAAATATTCAAAGAAGAACTAACTCCTATCTTTCTCAAGCTATTTCACACAATTCAAGAGGAAGGAAAACTTCCAAGCTCCATTTATGAGGCGAGCATAATTCTGATTCTAAAACAGGACAAAGACAACACAAAAAAAGAAAATTATAGACCAATAACCATGTTGAACTTAGATGCTAAAATTCTCAACAAGATATAGGCAAACCGGATCCAACAATATTTGAAAAAAATCATACACCATGATCAAGTGGGATTTAATGTGAGGTGGCAAGGCTGGTACAATATTTGCAAATCAATCAATGTGAATCATTACATAAACAAAAGGAAGGAGAAAAACCTCATGATAATTTCAATAGATGCAGAAAAAACATTTGATAAAATCCAGCACCCATTTATGATCAAAACTCTCAGCAAAGTGGGAATATAGAGAACATACCTCAACATGATAAAAACCATCTATGACAAACCCACAGCCAACATCATACTCAATGGGCAAAAATTAAAAGCAATCCCTTTAAGATCAGGAACAAGGCAGGCATGCCCCCTTTCACCACTCTTATTCCATATAGTCCTGGAAATCCTAGCCACAGGAACCAGACAAGAAGAAGAAATAAAAGGCATTCATATTGGAAAAGAAGAAGTAAAACTATCATTTTTGCAAATGATATGATATTATATCTAGAAAACCCTAAAGTTACAGTCAAAAAACTACTGGACCCGATAAATGATTTCAGCAAAGTGGCAGGATATAAAATTAATACTCAGAAATCAGAGACATTTTTATACACCAACAATGAACAGTCCGAAAGAGTAATTAAGAAAACAATCCCCTTCACTATTGCAACCAAAAAAAATTAAGTACCTTGGAGTAAATTTAACCACAAAGATTAAAGACTTGTACTCGAAATATTATATAACATTGATAAAAGAAATCAAGGAAAATACAAACAAGTGTAAGTATATACTGTGCTCATGGTTAGAAAGAATAAACATCATTAAAATGTCTATACTACCCAAAGCAATTTATAAATTAAATGCAAGACCAATTAAAATACCAATGACATACTTTAAAGATATAGAATACAGGCCCTGGACGGTTGGCTCAGTGGTGGAGCGTCGCCTGGCATGCAGAAGTCCCGGGTTCGATTCCCAGCCAGGGCACACAGGAGAGGCGCCCATTTGCCTCTCCACCCCTCCCCCTCTCCTTCCTCTCTGTCTCTCTCCTCCCCTCCCGCAGTGAGGCTCCATTGGAGCAAAGATGGCCCGGGCGCCGGGGATGGCTCCTTGGCCTCTGCCACAGGTGCTAGAGTGGCTCTAGTCGCAACAGAGCGATGCCCCGGAGGGGCAGAGCATCACCCCCTAGTGGGCAGAGCGTCACCCCCTGGTGGACATGCCGGGTGGATCCCAGTCGGGCGTGTGCGGAAGTCTGTCTGACTGTCTCTCCCTGTTTCCAGCTTCAGAAAAAAAAAAAAAAAAGATACAGAATACATATTCCAGAAATTTATATAGAACCAAAAAAGAAGATGAAAAGCCTCAGCAATCTTGAAAAGGAAGAATAAAGCAGAGGTATCACACTTCCTGATATCAAGTTATACTACAAGGCCATTGTACTCAAAACAGCCTGGTACTGGCATAAGAACAGGCATATATATCAATGGAACAGAACGGAGAACCCAGAAATAAACCCACAGCTTTATGGACAACTGATATTTGACAAAGGAGGTAAGAGCATACAATGGAGTAAAGATAGCCTCTTTAATAAATGGTGTTGGGAAAATTGGACAGCTACCTGCAAAAAAATGAAACTAGACCACCAACTTACACCATTCACAAAAATAAACTCAAAATGGATAAAAGACTTAAATGTAAGCCATGAAACCATTAGCATTTAGAAGAAAACATAGGCAGTAAGTTCTCTGACATCTCTCGCAGCGATATATTTGCTGATTTATCTCCATGGGCAAGTGAAATAAAAGACAGGATAAACAAATGAGACTATATCAAACGAAAAAGCTTTTGCACAGCTAAAGACAATAAAAACAAAATTAAAAGACAAACTACACAATGGAAGAACATATTCGACAATACATTTGATAAGGGGTTAATAACCAAAATTTATAAAGAACGTGTAAATCTCAACACCAGTAAGATTAACAATCCAATAAAAAATGGGCAAAAGAAATTAATAGACACTTTTCCAAAGAGGACATACAAATGGCCCATAGGCATATGAAAATAGGCTCAACATCTCTAATCATTAGAGAAATGCAAATTATAACCACAATGTGATATCATCTCACACCAGTCACAATGGCACTCATTAACAAAACAACACAGAGTAAGTGCTGGCCAGGATGTGGAGAAAAGGGAACCCTCCTGCACTGCTGGTGGGAATGCAGAATGGTGCAGCCACTGTAGAAAACAGCATGGAGATTCCTCAAGAAATTAAAAATCGAAGTGCATTTTGACCCAGCTATCCCACTTTTAGGAATATACCCTAAGAACACCATAGAACTGTTCCAAAAGGAGAATTACACCCCCATTTTTTGGCAGCATTGTTCACAATAGCAAAGATCTGAAAACAGTGCAAGTGTCCGTGAGTGACAAGTGGATTAAAAAGCTTTGGTACATATATACTATGGAATACTATTCAGCCATAAGAAATGATGACATTGGATCATTTACAATAACATGGATGGACCTTGATAACATTATACTGACTAAAATAAGTAAATCAGAAAAAACTAAGAACTATATGAATCCATATATAGATGGGACATAAAAATGAGACTCAGAAACATGGACAAGAATGTGATGGTAACAGCAGGGTGGGGGGGTGGAAAAAGAGAGAGGGTGTGGGGGAGGGGAGGGGCACAAAGAAAACCAGATAGAAGGTGATGGAAGACAATTTGACTTTGGGTGAGGGGTATGCAACATAATCAAATGTCAACATAATCCGGAGATATTTTCTCGGAACATATGTACCCTGATTTATCAATGTCACTGTATTAAAATTAATAAATTAAAATAATAAAAAGAAAGTTCAGAGGCTGTAAGATCTCTCATTCTCTCTTTATTGCAGCTACTGATGGGGATCACCCATTGTTTTTGTTTAATGTCATCTTAATCTGAGACTCGGAGCAGCAGCTCAGTGGGAGTTCCAGACCCAGCCTAGAACAGAAGCTTTGATAGGACAAAGCACACTCTCTGGACAATGCATGAGTCTCTACCCAAGTCTTCTAAAGCTTCCTGGAATGTCTGCAGTTCCTCATGCTCCACTAGTTTCAGTCAAGGATGTAGACTAAGGTTTAGGATTACACCTACACCAATGCACTCAACATGCACTTCAGTCCTGACCAGGTGGTAGTGCAGTGGATAGAGTATTGGCCTGTGACACTGATGACCCAAGTTCAAAACTTGAAGTCACTGACTTGAATCTGGGCTCGCTGGCTTGAGCATGGGGTGACCAGCTTGAGCGTGTGATCATAGACATGAGTCTAGCTAGGGTTACTGACTTGAGCCCAAGTTTGTTCATTTGAGCAAGGGGTCACCACTCAGGTCAAGACACAAATGAGAAAGCAATCAATGAACAACTAAGGTGCTGCAACTATGAGTTGATGCTGCTCATCTCTCTCCCTTCTGGTCTGTCTCTGCCTGTCTGTCTGTCTCTGCCTGTCTGTCTGTCTCATAAAAATCATGGTCTACAAACTGCTGCCAGTCAATGACAAAGTCAATACAGAAATTTAAAGTCTGCATTACATGCTGGCTGGATAGCTCAGGTAGAGCTTCCTCCTCATATGCCAAGGTTGTGGGTTCCATCCATGGTCAGGGCACCTACAAGAATCAACCAATGAATGAATAAATAAGTGGAACAACAAAACCAATGTCTTTGTGTATTTCCCTTCTCTCCTCTAAAATCAATAAATCTTTAAAAAAATTGAAAAAAGATAAAGCCTGCATTAGCCATAAAAAGGAAAAAAATCTTACCTTTTGCAACAGCGTGGATGGATCTGAAAATTATGTTCAGTGAAATAAGGGAGTCAGACAAATACCATATGATTTCACTCATATGTGGCATCTAATAAACAGAAAATACCAAAGAAACAAAATAAAAACAAACTAACAAATACAGAAAAAACTTTTATAGTCAGTTGGCATTGCTACACAGGGTCACGTCCAAGCACATACTAGGTAACTTCATTTCATTAAACAGGAAATATCCAGTTTGGGTGTTAACAGACTCACATAGTGAGTTACATGTGAGGCAAACTGCAAATCGGTCATGCGCAATAAAACCTGGTCTGCAAGAGATCAGAAGTGCAAAGAGATTTTTCAAAAACTAGTCCTTTATTCTACGTAGTTTGAAAAGCTTTGGTGTAGGCTATTAAGTGTGGATTAAGAGGTGGGGAAAGTTTCATGAATTCATGTAAGAAAGAACCCAAGGACCTCTATAGAGATAGTCCCAATTCTTGTGCAATCTCAGAGTAATTTTCAGCTTTGCCATGGCCTACTCTAAATCAGTGTACTAGGGCCAAGGTAGGTAGGGTCACAGTTTGGATGATAGTCCACTGTCCACTGTCTATTCAAAGACTGGAGAACTTTCTCCTATCCAGTAGAGCAGAAATAACTTGCCGAGCATGCAGCACTGATGACCAAAAGAAAAGCCACACAGGGACATCTAGTGGCAATGGGAAATCACCAAGCTCTCAAAAGAGTCCAAGATTTTCCAAACAACAAGCTACTTGAGGCTTTAGCTTCATTTATTGAACTTTACTTACACCCTTGCAAATCAGTTACTCAGGAGTCCATAGTGATTTGCAGCACCTGAACTGCAGCCAGACACACTGGCCACTTGCTGGGTCACACCTAACAAGTCACTGGAAAGCCAGATGAAGCAAAGAGAAAAGACAATGAATATATTCTTTCTGCCATTGTGTTTGAGGAGCAAATAGAGATGGGAGACTTCCGTTTTATGAGCAATTACTTCAGTACTCTTTTTCTAGCTGGCTGTAAAACGGATCTGACCATGGAGAGGTAGAGAAGACGCAAAGCTCCAAAATACATGAACTACATTAAACACAGTCTTCCAAACTTGCTGATCTAAAAATTAGCATCAGCAGAACTTTTAATGAGAGTTGCTTGTGAGCCTCACAGCAAGATGACAAAACCAATTCAAAGCTAACCACCCAGACTGATTAAAACAAAGGCCTTAGAAGAGGCGAGCCTCTCCTGGCCTTTGATGGTCAGACTGATGCTGAAATAGATACAGTTGCATCAGATTTTCACTGTCAAAAGCTGACTCCTTCACAGGCAGACAGATGTGAAAATAAATTAAATTAGGTCTAAATTAAGTCGTAAAACTCATAGCAGATTTTATTCTGAGAAAAAAATAGAAAGTCTATTACTGCTGATTTTTTGCCTCTTTTATGTTTAGCGAGGTCAAATTTTACATACTACAATTCATGTACTCTAATGTAGCTTTTTAAAAAATTACCTAATTGACAAAATCTCAAAGTCCTCCCTTCAACCCACCTATCCTTACCTATCTAATGATAAGAAAGCTCTTAAACCTCTCCATTCATGCCACTTAAACCTCTTCTTGATTATAATTTCCCACCGCACTTGAACTCATACTGCAGTTCAAACTATTAACTCGAAAAATCTCTTTCTTCAAGTTTATTCTCCTTTTCCAAATGAGATTTGGGCAACCAAAGACTATATTGGAGATGTGGTCTCTGCACATTGTTTGTCTGTAAACTTTTCAGAAATGTGTCTAAGTAATATTTTTTGCATATTCAATAACATTATTACACCTGAAAATGTTAAAAACAATTATTTAATATCAAGATGTTAACATGTTTGCATTTCCTCAATTATTTACTATTTTCACTTTGTTTTTATTTTGTTTATTGAATTAGAATTTCAATAACATTCATAAATTAAGAGATGATAAATCTTTCTGATTTGTTTAATCTATAAATTACCTTCTCTTTTTTTGTCTGTCTCTGTCTTTTACTTCAAGTATTTGTTGAAGAAATGGGATTGTCCTAGAATGTTTTCCTCAGTTCTAACTTTTCTAACTTCATCTTCTAATAATATTTGTCTTCTCTATTTTTTTTTATAAATTTGTATTCAGGCCCTGGGCGGTTGGCTCAGCGGTAGAGCGTTGGCCTGGCATGCGGGGGACCCAGGTTCGATTCTCGGCCAGAGCACATAGGAGAAGCACCCATTTGCTTCTCCACCCCCGCCCTTCCTCTTTGTCTCTCTCTTCCCCTCCCGCAGCCAAGGCTCCATTGGAGCAAAGATGGCCCGGGCGCTGGGGATGGCTCCTTGGCCTCTGCCCCAGGCGCTAGAGTGTCTCTGGTCGCGGCAGAGCGATGCCCCAGAGGGGCAGAGCATCGCCCCCTGGTGGGCAGAGCGTCGCCCCTGGTGAGCGTGCTGGGTGGATCCCGGTCGGGCGCATGCGGGAGTCTGTCTGACTGTCTCTCCCCGTTTCCAGCTTCAGAAAATTACAAACAAACAAAAAAAATTTGTATTCAAAATTAGAGATGTATGGAGATTTATGCTGGCTTTTCTATCTATACAACTTTTTAGGTGGTGTTGGTATAGATTACATTTAGGAATAAATAATCTCTTTTTCTCTTCTTTTTTGTAATGTTAACAACCAGTGACAATCATTGTGTAGATCTATTAATTTATTAGGCATTGAAAAGATAAATTATTACTTCAATTTTTAGCTGATATGCTTCTGCAAAAAGACATTTCCCCTTCAACAATGATTAGTTGTACTAAGGTACACTTTGCATAGGAAATGCAAAATAATATCTTGGATCTTTATCTTTTTTAAAGTTTTAAAAGATAATACAATCCCTTACTTTCTTTGAAGACTATATATGGTTGTATTTATATATTATGTATATAATATGTGTGCATATACATGTACTTAAATATATTTTGTGAACTCATGGATTTAATCATCTTTGATGTCTTGCAATTTATTGCAACTATTATACTTACAGATATTCAAGTCATCTTGTTTACGACAAGACAATTTGTTCATTTTGGCCCTGGCGTTCTTTTAAGATGACACTAATAGTCTGAGTAGCATCCTTATTTTATGATATGACAAATAAAGTATGAAGTTCATCTTACATTTTTCTTTCTTTTTTTTCCTTATTTTTATTAATTTTAATGCAGTGAAATTGATAAATCAGGGTACATATGTTCAGAGAAAACATCTCCAGATTATTTTGACATTTGATTATGTTGCATACCCCTCACCCAAAGTCAAATTGTCTTCCGTCACCTTCTATCTGGTTTTCTTTGTGCCCCTCCATTCACCCCACCCCCTCTTTCTCCTTCCTCGCCCTACCCCCCCCCCCGCCTCTGTTACCATTACATTCTTGTTCATGTCTCTGAGTCTCATTTTTATGTCCCATCTATGTATGGGTTCATATAGTTCTTAGTTTTTTCTGATTTACTTATTTCACTCCATATAATGTTATCAAGGTCCATCCATGTTATTGTAAATGATCCGATGTCATCATTTCTTATGGCTGAATAGTATTCCATAGTATATATGTACCAAAGCTTTTTTTTTTTTTTTAATTTTTTTAATTTATTCATTATAGTGAGGGGAGAGAGAGTGAGAGAGAAAAGGGGGGAAGAGCAGGAAGCATCAACTCCCATTTGTGCCTTGACCAGGCAAGCCCAGGGTTTTGAACCAGCAACCTCAGCATTTCTAGGTTGACGCTTTATCCACTGCACCACCACAGGTCAGGCCTGTACCAAAGCTTTTTAATCCACTTGTCACTCACGGACACTTGCGCTGTTTCCAGATCTTCGCTATTGTGAACAATGCTGCCAAAAAATGGGGGTGCATTTCTCCTATTGGAACAGTTCTATGGTATTCTTGGGGTATATTCCTAAAAGTGGGACAGCTGGGTCAAAAGGCAGTTCAATTTTTAATTTCTTGAGGAATCTCCATACTGTTTTCCACAGTGGCTGCACCATTCTGCATTCCCACCAGTAGTGCAGGAGGGTTCCCTTTTCTCCACATCCTGTGTTGTTATTCTGTGTTCTTTTGTTAATGAGTGCCATTGTGACTGGTGTGAGGTGATATCACATTGTGGTTATAATTTGCATTTCTCTAATGATTAGTGATGTTGAGCCTATTTTAATATGCCTATTGGCCATCTGCATGTCCTCTTTGGAAAAGTGTCTATTCATTTCTTTTGCCCATTTTTTGATTGGATTGTTTATCTTCCTGATGTTGAGATTTACACGTTCTTTATAAATTTTGGTTATTAATCACTTATCAAATGTATTGTCAAATATGTTCTCCCATTGTGTAGTTTGTCTTTTTATTCTCTTCTTATTGTCTTTAGCTGTGCAAAAGCTTTTTCGTTTGATATAGTCTCATTTGTTTATCCTGTCTTTTATTTCACTTGCCCATGGAGATAAATCAGCAAATATATCGCTGCGAGAGATGTCAGAGAACTTACTGCCTATGTTTTCTTCTAAATGCTAATGGTTTCATGGCTTACATTTAAGTCTTTTATCCATTTTGAGTTTATTTTTGTGAATGGTGTAAGTTGGTGGTCTAGTTTCATTTTTTTGCAGGTAGCTGTCCAATTTTCCCAACACCATTTATTAAAGAGGCTGTCTTTACTCCATCGTATGCCCTTACCTCCTTTGTCAAATATCAGTTGTCCATAGAGCTGTGGGTATATTTCTGGGTTCTCTGTTCTATTCCATTGATCTATATGCCTGTTCTTATACCAATACCAGGCTTTTTTGAGTACAATGGCCTTGTAGTATAACTTGATATCAGGAAGTGTGATACCTCCACCTTTATTCTTTTCTTTTAAGATTGCTAAGGCTATTCGTGTTCTTTTGGTTCCATATAAATTTTTGGAATATGTGATCTATATCTTTAAAGTAAGTCATTGGTATTTTAATTGGTATTGCATTGAATTTATAAATCGCTTTGGGTAATATAGACATTTTAATGATGTTTATTCTTCCTAACCATGAGCACGGTATATACTTCCACTTGTCTGTATCTTCACTCGTTTTTTTTTATCAAAGTTTTATAATTTTCCGAGTACAAGTCTTTAGTCTCCTTGGTTAAATGTACTCCTAGGTACTTAATTTTTTTTGGTTCCAATAGTAAAGGGGATTGTCTCCTTAATTTCTCTTTCTGACGGTTCATTGCTTGTGTATAAAAATGCCTCTGATTTCTCAGTATTAATTTTATATCCTGCCACTTTGCTGAAATCATTTATCAAGTTCAGTAGTTTTTTGACTGTGACTTTAGGGTTTTCTAAATACAATATTATATCATCTGCAAATAATGATAGTTTTACTTCTTCTTTTCCAACTTGAAAGCCTTTTATTTCTTCTTCTTGTCTAATTGCTGTGGCTAGGATTTCCAGGACTATGTGGAATAAGAGTGGTGAAAGGGGGCACCCATGCCTTGTTCCTGATCTTAAAGGGATTGCTTTTAATTTTTGCCCATTGAGTATGTTGTTGGCTATGGGTTTGTCATAGATGGTTTTTATCATTTTGAAGTATGTTCCCTGTATTCCCACTTTGTTGAGAGTTTTGATCATGAATGGGTGCTGGATTTTATCAAATGCTTTTTCTGCATCTATTGAAATTATCATGTGGTTTTTCTCCTTCCTTTTGTTTATGTGATGAATCACATTGATTAATTTGCAAATATTGTACCAGCCTTGCCACCTCACATTAAATCCCACTTGATCATGGTGTATGATTTTTTCCATATATTGTTGGATCCGGTTTGCTAACATTTTGTTGAGGATTTTAGCATCTATATTCAACAGCGATATTGGCCTATAATTTTCTTTCTTTGTGTTGTCTTTGCCTGGTTTTGGAATCAGAACTATGCTCGCCTCATAAAAGGAACTTGGAAGTCTCCCTTTCTCTTGAATTGTGTGAAATAGCTTGAGCAGGATAGGAGTTAGTGCTTCTTTGAATATTTGGTAGAATTCACTTGTGAAGCCATCTGGCCCAGGGCTTTTCTTTGTTGGGAGTTTTTTGATAACTGTTTTGATTTAATTTTTTTTATTTTTATTAATTATACTAGGGTGACATCAATAAATCAGGGTACATATGTTCAAAGAAAACATGTCCAGGTTATCTTGTCAATCAATTATGTTGCTTACACATCACCAAAAGTCAGATTGTCCTCTGTCACCTTCTATCTAGTTTTCTTTGTGCCCCTCCCCCTCCCTCTTTCCTTCTCCCTCTCCCCTCACCCCCCGTAACCACCACACTATTATCAAAGTCTCTTTGTCTCGTTTTTATATCCCACCTACATATGGAATAATGCAGTTTTTTCTGAATTACGTATTTCACTTCGTATAATGTTATCAAGATCCCACCATTTTGCTGTAAATGATCCGATGTCATCATTTCTTATGGCTGAGTAGTATTCCATAGTGTATATGTGCCACATCTTCTTTATCTAGTCATCTATTGAAGGGCTTTTTGGTTGTTTCCATGTCCTGGCCACTATGAACAATGCTGCAATGAACATGGGACTGCATGTGTCTTTACATATCAATGTTTCTGAGTTCTCAGGGTATATACCCAGTAGAGGGATTGCTGGGTCATAAGGTAGTTCTATTTTCAGTTTTTTGAGGAACCATCATACTTTCTTCCATAATGGTTGTACTACTTTACATTCCCACCAACAGTGGATGAGGGTTCCTTTTTCTCCACAGCCTCTCCAACATTTGCTATTACCTGTCTTGCTAATAATAGCTAATTGAACAGGTGTGAGGTGGTATCTCATTGCAGTTTTAATTTACATTTCTCTAATAACTAAAGAAGATGAGCATCTTTTCATATATCTGTTGGCCATTTGTACTTCCTCCTGGGAGAAGTGTCTGTTCATATCCTCTTCCCATTTTTTTATTGGATTGTTTGTTTGTTTGTTGTTGAGTTTTATGAATTCTTTGTATATTTTCGATATTAGGCCCTTATCTGAGCTGTTGTTTGAAAATATCATTTCCCATTTAGTTGGCTGTCTATTTTGTTATCAGTTTCTCTTGCTGAGCAAAAACTTCTTAGTCTGATGTAGTCCCATTCATTAATTTTTGCCTTCACTTCTCTTGCCTTTGGCATCAAATTCATAAAATGCTCTTTAAAACCAAGGTCCATGAGTTTAGAACTTATTTCTTCTTCTATGTACTTTATTGTTTCAGGTCTTATATTTAGATCTTTGATCCATTTTGAATTAATTTATTACAAAGGGACAAACTGTAGTCTAGTTTAATTTTTTTGCATGTGGCTTTCCAGTTTTCCCAGCACCATTTGTTGAAGAGGCTTTCTTTTCTCCATTGTGTGTTGTTGGCCCCTTTATCAAAGATTATTTGATCATATACATGTGGTTTTATTTCTGGGTTTTCTATTCTGTTCCATTGGTCTGAGTGTCTATTTTTCTGCCAATACCATGCTGTTTTGATTGTCATGGCCCTATAATATAGTTTGAAGTCAGGTATTGTAATGCCCCCAGCTTCATTCTTTTTCTTTAGGATTGCTTTGGCTATTCGGGGTTTTTTATAGTTCCATATAAATCTGATGATTTTTTGTTCCATTTCTTTAAAAAATGTAATTGGAATTTTGATGGGAATTGCATTAAATTTGTACATTGCTTTGAGTAATATGGCCATCTTGATTATATTTATTCTTCTTAACCAAGAACAAGGAATATTCTTCCATCTCATTATATCTTTTTCGATTTCCCTTAACAATGGTTTTTAGTTTTCATTATATAAGTCCTTTACATTCTTTGTTATGTTTATTCCTGTTTTTTATTTTTTTGTTGCAATCGTGAAGGGGATTGTTTTTGAGTTCATTCTCAAATGTTTCATTGTTGGCATATAGAAAGGCTATGGACTTCTGTATGTTAATTTTGTATCCTGCGACCTTATGTATTGTCTTATTGTTTCTAGTAGTCTTTTTGTGGATTCTTTGGGGTTTTCGATGTATAGGATCATATCATCTGCAAAAAGTGATACCTTTACTTCTTCTTTTCTGATATGAATGCCTTTTATTTCTTTGTCTTGTCTGATTGCTCTGGCTAGAACCTCTAGCACCAAAATAAATAAGATTGGAGAGAGTGGACAACCCTGTCTTGTTCCTGATTTAAGGGTGAATGCCTTCAGTTTTGTGCCATTTAGTATGATGTTAGCTGATGGTTTATCATATATGATCTTTATCATGTTGAGATATTTTCCTTCTATATGCATTTTGTTGAAAGTCTTAAACATAAAATTGTGTTATATTTTATCGAATGCCTTTTCTGCATCTATTGATAAGATCATGTGGTTTTTGTTCTTTGTTTTCTTGATATGATGTATTACGTTAACTGTTTTACGCATGTTGAACCAGCCTTGAGATTCTGGGATGAATCCCACTTGATCATGATGTATTATTTTTTAATAAGTTGTTGTATTCGATTTGCTAGTATTTTGTTTAGTATTTTAGCATCTGTATTTATTAGAGATATTGGTCTGTAGTTTTCTTTTTTTGTGCCATTTTTGCCTGGTTTCAGTATGAGGGTTATGTTGCCCTCATAAAATGTGTTTGGAAGTATTGCTTCTTCTTCAATTTTTTGGAAGACTTTCAGTAGCATAGGAAATAAGTCTTCTTTAAATGTTTGATAAAATTCGCTAGTATAGCCGTCTGGGCCTGGACTTTTATTTTTGGAGAGGTTTTTAATGGTTTTTTCTATTTCTTCTCTACTAATAGGTCTGCTATTTTCCATTTCTACTTCTTCTTGACTCAGTCTACGAAGGTTGTATTGTTCTAGGAATTTATCCATTTCTTCTAGGTTGTTGAATTTAGTTGTGTAAAGTTTTTCATAGTATTCTACAATAATTCTTTGTATATCTATGATGTCTGCAGTGATTTCTCCTCTTTCATTTTATATTTTGTTTATATGAGTTCTTTCTCTTTTTTCCTTGGCAAGTCTTGCCAAGGGTTTGTCAATTTTGTTGATCTTTTCAAAGAACCAGATCCTTGTTCTATTAATTTTTTCTATAGTTTTTCTGTTCTCTATTTCATTTATTTCTGCTCTAATTTTTATTATTTCCTTTTTCGACTGGTTTTGGGTTGTCTTTGTTCTTCTTTTTTCAGTTCCTTAAGGTGTGAAGTTAAGTGGTTCACTTGGGCTCTCTCTTGTTTGTTCATATATGCCTGAAGTGATATGAACTTCCCTCTTATCACTGTTTTTCCGCATTCCATAGATTCTGATATGTCATATTGTTATTTTCATTTGTCTGTATATATCTTTTTTTTAACTTTTTAAAATTCTTTTCTTATTTTATTTATTCATTTTTAGAGAGGAGAGAGACAGAGGAGAGAGAGACAGAGAGAGAGAAGGGGGAGGAGCTGGAAGCATCAACTCCCATATGTGCCTTGACCAGGCAAGCCCAGGGTTTCGAACTGGCGACCTCAGCATTTCCAGGTCAACACTTTATCCACTGCGCCACCACAGGTCAGGCTCTGTATATATCTTTTGATCTCTGCGCTTATTTCTTCTTTGACCCATTAATTTTTTAAAAGTATGTTGTTTAGTTTCCATATTTTTGAGGGATTTTTTTCATCTTTTTTGCAGTTGAATTCTAGTTTCAAGGCTTTGTGATCAGAAAATATGCTTGGTACAACTTCAATTTTTCTGAATTTGCTGATGTTGTTTTTGTGGCCCAACATATGGTCAATTCTTGAGAATGATCCATGTATCTGGAGAAAAATGTATACTCTGTCACTCTGGGATGAAGTGTCCTGTAGATGTCTATCATATCCAGGTGCTCTAGTGTTTCCTTTAAGGCCAATATATCTTTATTTATTCTCTGTTTGGATGACCGATCTAGAGCAGTCAGCGGTGTATTGAGGTCTCCAAGTATGATTTTATTTTTGTCAATTGTTGTTTTAAGGTCAATAAGTAGCTTTCTTATATATTTTGGTGCTCCTTGGTTTGGTGCATATATATTAAGAATTGTTATATCTTCTTGATTCAGTGTCCCCTTAGCCATTATGAAATGACCATCTTTGTCTCTGAGTATTTTTGCTGTCTTGGAGTCAGCATAATCAGATATAAGTATTGCTATGCCTGTTTTTTTTTTGTTTTTTTTTTTGTTTTTTTTTTTGGATGTTATTTGCTTGGAGTATTGTATTCCAGCCCTTCACTTTGAATCTGTTTTTATTCTTGTTGCTTAGATGAGTTTCTTGTAGGCAGCATACAGTTGGATTTTCTTTTTTAATCTATTCTGCTACTCTGTGCCTTTTTATTGGTGAGTTTAATTTGTTTACATTTAGTGTAATTATTGAAACTTGTGAGTTCCCTATTGCCATTTTATAGATTGCTTTCTGTTAGTTTTGTATCTTGTTTGATCCTTCTCTTTCATTTTTCTATCTTTTGTTTTTATTTGGTTGTATTCCATACATCTTTCCTCTGTTGCTATCTTTTTTGTCTCATGTGCTT
The DNA here is from genome assembly GCF_036850765.1 of Saccopteryx bilineata. Taxonomy (NCBI): domain Eukaryota; kingdom Metazoa; phylum Chordata; class Mammalia; order Chiroptera; family Emballonuridae; genus Saccopteryx; species Saccopteryx bilineata. Next base: position 116,440,293 of record NC_089490.1, on the reverse strand, counting down.
CTGTGGTGGTTTTTTCAATGGAGGTTACCATTAAGTAACGAAAAGGGTTCCTACCCACTTCATTGTAGTGCGCTATCTTGTGAGTACTTTTGCACTCCATTGTTTTTTGCTACTGTTAATCTCCATCCTCTCCCCCCTTTTTTTGTTGTTATCACAGTTTAAATTTGGTTTTATTGTGTTCTTCTTGGAGCTTTTATTTGTGGCTCTGTTATTTTTTGTTCTTTGTATCTGATTGGAGAACCCCCTTAATAATTCCTGGAGTCGAGGTTTTCTGATGATAAATTCCCTCGTCTTTTCTGTATCTGTTAATGTTTTTATTTCTCCTTCATATATGAAGGATAGCTTTAATGGGTATAGTATTCATGGCTGAAAATTTCTCTCTTTCAGGACTTTAAATATTGGAGTCCTCTCTCTTCTAGCTTGTAGAGTTTCTGTTGAGAAATCTGATGATAATCTAATGGGCCTTCCTTTATATGTTGTAATCTTCTTTTCCCTGGCTGCCTTGAGAATTTTTTCTTTGTTGTTGGTTTGTGCCAATTTCATTATGATGTGCCTTGGAGTAGGTATGTTGGGGTTAAGAAAACTCGGACTTCTGTTTGCTTTTTGAATTTGAGGCTTTAATTCTTTCCATGGGCTTGGGAAGTTCTCATCTATTATTTGTTTGAGTATGTTCTCCATTCCATTTTCTCTCTCTTCTCCCTCTGATATACCTATTATTCTTATGTTATTCTTTTTGATGGAGTCAGATAATTCCTGTAGGGCTATCTCATTTTTTTTTTAATTTTTGAGTCTCTTTCTTCTTCTCTCTGTTGTGCTTCAAGTTGCTTGTCTTCTATTTCACTAATTCTACCTTCTATCTGGCCTGTTCTATTAGCTAAGCTTGTTACCTCGTTTTTCAGCTCGTGAATTGAGTTTTTTTATCTCTGTTTGATTTGTTTTTATAGTTTCAATTTTTTTGGTAATATATTCTTTGTGTTCATTGAGTTGTTTTCTGAGCTCCCTAAATTGCCTTTCTGTGTTTTCTTGTATATCTCTGAGTATATTTAGGATTTCTATTTTAAATTCTCTGTCATTTAGCTCCAAGGTTTCCAATATACTAAATTTTTTCTCCATAGATTTTTTCTCATCTATCTGTGTTACCTCTCTTTCTTTTGTATCCATGATTTTCTATTTTCTCTTCCTTAATGGCATCTGAGTGTGGTTTTCTTGATAGTATTAATGAGATTTAATAAAGAATAAAAAGTTAGAAATAAAAATAAAAAATAGAAAAGAATTTAAAATAAAAAAGAATTTAAAAAAATTATCCCCCCCTTCTTTTTTCCTCTTGTCTCCCCTCCTTCTTGAGAAAATCTTGTGGTGAACTATGAATTATATTGTGCTAAATAGAACAAACAATGCCTATAATGGAGGGCCTGAGTTGGGGATAAGTAATAAAGGGGCAAAAGAAAGAGATATCAACACACAAAATGCAAATAAGGAAAAATTGGGTCAAGAATAAAATGATTTGCTTTTAGGTGTTGGTTAACTAAGAGATATGATAAGAGGGATAAGAGGGAAACAGGAAAATGGGGGAAAAAATAAAAAAAATTACTATTGTATTTAGTGGAACAAGAACTAGATAAAATGGAGAGCCAGGGTTGGGAGCACTGCTAGTGAGTTAAAAAAGCGAAGTAAAACCCCCCAAAATGCTACAAACATAAGTTTGAGTCCCAGATAAGATAATTTGTTCGTTATTGAGGATTGAATGAGAGGAGACCTAAAGGAGAAAGTAGGAAACTAATATAGAGGGAGAAAAGAAAGAGAGAGAGAGAGAAAAGGAGAGAGAGAGTTAAGGGTTTTGGATTGCAACCCTCATAGAAAGAAAGGAAGAAGAAAGAAAAGATAATGGGAGATGTAACACTTATGGGTAGTGTTGTTCAAGGAGAGGAGAGAATAAGACTGGCAGAGAATTAAACGACCAAATTGAAAGAAGAAAAAAATAATCAAGACATGAAGATAAGAGAAAGAAATGAACAAATATAATAAAATGGGATAGGTTATAAAGTCTGTGGATTATTCTTGATTTTGAGAGGGTATCTTCTTGCTTCTTCTATTCTCTCCTTCTTCCTGGTTGGTGACTCTGTATCCCGGGTTCTGCCCCTGTGGCACGCTCAGGTAGAAGTTTGCAGTTGATAAGTCTCTATGGTGATGTCATATATTGGGCTTCAGTTTCGTTAGCAGTCGAGGCTCATTAGCGTTTGTAGGCTCCGACAGTGAGAGAGTTTGTATTCCCGGAACCTCTCTCCTAGTCTTTCCTTCCTGAATTAGTAGCCTGATAATCCAGCTATGGGGTTGCTGCTGCCTCTGCCTGGATAGTAAGAGGCTCAAAGAGCTGGCAACTCCCCACTCTATTTCCACTCAGCACAGGGCTCTGGGTAAGGCTCAGTCAGTCAGAGCTGCTAGCATAATCAGGCAGGACTTCCGCCCACTCAAAGATCTCTGACTCTGCCCCTCTGTCCGGTAACATGGGTGGGCACCCATTCCCGGTACTGTCGGAGGAATCTCTTGCTCACTATCTGCACGCGCCAACCAGAATATCAGGCCAGCTATCTCACACTACGAGTGAGACCCCTGCCCACACAGAAAAGTTCCAGCATTGGAATTAGCTCTCGCTCCCTCCCTGTGTGCGGCTTTTTCAGAGTGCTGGGGCTGCCCGGAGATTCTGCTTTCAGCCCACACAAAGGCCTCTGACTCTGCCTCTCTGTGGGGTAACACGGGTGCCCACTCCCGGGGCTCTAGGAGGAATCTCTCACCCACTATCTGCGTGCGCTGACCAGGAGATCGGGGTGGATGGCTGTACCAAGCGCCTTTCTTTGTCTGGGTTTGGCGCGAGTACTAGCTTGTATTGACTGGGTTGCCATAAGCACAGTTTTTCTTCAGCTTGGATCTCCGTGCCACAGCCTGGTTCAGCTGTTTGTGACGCGGCCTGGATCTATTCACCTCCTTTGCCTGCCTTAGTTCCTATACTCTCAGTTCCCAGTGAAAGCAGCCCTATTTAGGTTAGTGAGGAAGGCGGAGCTTTTCTTACTCCTTATTACCTTTGGGGTTTGGTTATATATTTAGCCAATTTTTCGCCCGACCATATCTTCGGGTGTATTGCAGAACATCTGGAGGCTCCAAGGATAAATTTTTCTGTTTCTGGTTGAAGATCTTGTTGAGTTTTGGGGGAGATTTATCGGTATCACTCCCTACAGCGCCATTGCCCTGATGTCATCTCCCTCGATTTAATTTTCGTAATTGGTCTGTTTAGGTTTTCTGATTGTTCCAGATTGATTTTGGAAGATTGTATGTTTCAAGGAATTTGTCCATTTCATCTAGGTTGTCTAGTTTTTTGGCATACGGTTCTTCATAGTATTTTCTTACAATATTTTGTATTTCTGTTGTGTCCGTTGTTATTTCTCCACTCTCACTTCTAATTTTATTTATTTGAGTCTTCTCTCTTTTTTCTTGGTGAGTCTAGTTAAAGGTTCATTGATCTTGTTTACCTTTTCAGAGAACCAGCTCCTGGTTTTGTTGATCCTCTGTGTTGTTTCTTTAGCCTCTATGTCATTTATTTCTGTTCTGATCTTTATTATTTTCTTCCTTCTACTACATTTGGGCTTTACTTGTTTTTTTTTCTAGTTCTTTTAGATGCAGGGTTAAGTTGTTTATTTGAGCTTTTTCTATCTTCTTAAAGTGTGCCTGTCATGCTATGAACTTCCCTCTCAGTACTGCTTTCTTTGTGTCTCATAAATTTTGAGTTGTTGTATGCTCATTATCATTCATTTCTAGAAAGTTTTTATTTCTTCTTTGATCTCATTCTTAATCCATTCGTTATTTAACAACCTGCTATTTAGTTTTCATGTGTTTGAGAATTTTTAAGTGTTTCTGTTGTGGTTGATTTCTAGTTTCATGCCATTGTGATCAGAGAAAGTGCCTGATATGATTTCAATCTTCTTATATTTGTTGAGACCACTTTTGTGCTCTTAACATGTGGTTAATCCTAGAGAATGTATCATGAGCACTTGAAAAGAATGTATATTCTGCTGCTTTAGGGTGAAAGGTTCTGAAGATATCTATTAAATCGAGTTGATCTAGTGTGCCCTTTAAGTCTGCTGTTTTTTTCTTAATTTTCTTTCTTGAGGATCTATCTAGCGATGTTAGTGGGGTATTAAAATCCCCTACGATTATAGTATTGCTGTTGATCTCACCCTTTATATCCATCAAAGTCTGCTTTATATATATAGGTCTCCTATATTAGGTGTGTAGATATTTTTAATAGTTATATCTTTCAGTTGAATTGCTCCCTTTATCATTATGTAGTAGCCTTCTTTATCTCTTACTATATTCTTTGTTTTAAAGTCCATTTTGTGTGATATAAATATTGCTACCCCATCTTTTTTTTCTTTTCCAATTGCATGAAATGTTTTTTTCCATCCTTTTACCTTCAGTCTATGTGCATGTTTTGTTTTAAGGTGTGTCTCTTGTAGACAGTATATGTACAAGTCCTGGGGTCCTGTTTTCTTATCCATGTAGCTACCCTCTATCTTTTAATTGGATCATTTAATTCACTTACATTTAAGGTTATTATTGATCTATAGTTGTTTATTGCCATTTTATTCTTTAGAGCTCTATTCTTCATTTGCTATATTCTTTTCCCACTTTGATTTGTTTACACCATGCCCCTTAACATTTCCTGCAGCATTGGTTTGGTTGTAATAATTCCTTGTTTGTTTGTTTTTTGTCTGGGAAGCTTTTTATTTCTCCTTCCATTTTAAATGATAACCTGCTGGATAAAGTGATCTTGATTGTAGGTTCTTGTTCTGCATTACTTTGAATATTTCTTGCCTTTCTCTTCTGGTCTCAAGTGTTTGTGTTGAGAAGTCTAATGTCATCCTTATGGGTGCTCCTTTGTAGGTGTTAGCCTTTTTTTCTCTAGCAGCTTTTAATATTTTCTCTTTATCACTTAGCTTTGGTATTTAATTATGATGTGCCTTGGTGTAGGTTTCTTTGGGTTTCTCTTTAATGGACTTCTCTGTGCTTCTCAAACTTGTGAGAGTTTCTCCTGCATTAATTTAGGGAAGTTTTCAGCTATGATATGATTGAATAAAGTCTCTATCCCTTGTTCTTTCTCTTCTTCTTCAGGAACCCCAATGATGAGGATGTTATTTCTCTTTATGTTGTCACAGAGCTCTCTAAGAGTTTCGTCAGACTTTTTGAGTCTTTTTTCTTTTTTTTTCTCTGCTTTCATGCCTTTATTCCAGTTGTCTTCCAATTTGCTGATTTGATCCTCAGCTCTATCCATCCTGTTTTTAATTCCTTCCATTGTGATCTTCATTTCTGATACTGTATTTGTCATCTCTGACTGATTCTTTTTTAATATTTCAATGTTTTTTTATACTTGCTATTTCTTTCTTTTTTTTTTTTTTGTATTTTTCTGAAGTTGGAAATGGGGAGGCAGTCAGACAGACTCCTGCATGCACCCGACTGGGATCCACCTGGCATGCCCACCAGGGGGCAATGCTCTGCCCATCTGGGGTGTTGCTCTGTTGCAACTGGAGCCATTCTAGCACCTGAGGTAGAGGCCATAGAGCTGTCCTCAGCATCCAGGCCAACTTTGCTCCAATGGAGCCTCGACTGTGGGAGGGGAAGAGAGAGACAGAGAGGAAGGAGAGGGGGTGGGGTGGAGAAGCAGATGGGCACTTCTCCTGTGTGCCCTGGCCGGGAATCCAACCCGGTACTCTTGCATGCCAGGCTGATGCTCTACCACTGAGCCAACCTGCCAGGGTTATACTTGCTATTTATTTAGGTGTTTGCAATGACCATCCATTGTTGTTCTAAGATTCCTAAGCATCCTTACAATCATTATTTTGAACTTCGCATCCAAAAGTTTGGTTATTTCCATATTACTTAGTTCATTTCCTGGATGTTTCTCTTTTGGTTTCATTTGGATTGCATTTCTCTGTCTTCTCATAATATCTGTGTGTTTGGGTGTTTTGTTTGTAGAGCTGGTTGAGTCTTGGCTTGGTATTGTCTGCCTCCAGTTTTCTATTGTGTTATTTCTAGGTCTTCTTGGGTTGGCATCAGCTGTTATTTGTAATCCACTTTCAGATTTGGGCCTCTTTGAATTCTTGATTTGTTTGTTTTCTTAAGAGGTGATTATCTTGTTTGCTGACCTCAGCAGGGGGCTTATTTGAAACTGTATCCAGGAATGCAGTGGGTGTGACCTGAGACACTGAAGTCCTCTTCTGCCAGTTAATCTCTCTGGGGTGGGTTGCTTTCTCAGCTTCATTAGGAGGAGGGTTATCTCAGATCTCCATGGAGACCCTTTTACCCACTTCTTGTTTTCAGTTGTGCCTTGTTGTGCTGGTTGGAGCTACAGAGATGTCTGGAGATCTGTGCCCTGGAAGCACCGTGACTTTTGTTTTGTGGAAGGATCAACCCCTCCCCCAACTATGGCCGCCTCCAGCACTGAATGAGTCAGCTTTTCAGGTCATCCCCTGCATTCCTCTGCACCTCACCATCTGTCTCTCTCTCTCCTTTTTCTTTTTGGAAGACAAGCTGGACCTTTCAACACACCTTGTTCCCTGGTTGCCAGGTAAGTAGCTATGAGCAGTATTTACTGCTCTTTTCCTTGGAGTGAGATCCCTTCTAGGCTCTCAGCCCCACTCCCCCTCCATCTAGAAGGGGAGATTCCTATAAGCAAGATTCAGGTACTCCCTACCAGGTTTGTTGTGGCTTCTTCTTTGCTCCTCAGTTTTTGAGAGCTGTTCTTGTAATCCAGATTTGGTTTTTCATGCTGATTGTTCATAAATTAGTTTGTAATCCAGTTCAGTGGTGTGAGGTAGGAGTCTGTTCATCTGCCTACTCTGCTGCCATCTTCTCATCTTACATTTTCTGATGTGTTTTTTTTTTGCAGACTCATCATAAGTTCAAGCTAATACTTCCAATTCAAATTAGAAAGGATGCAGTTTTTACTTAACCTAACTAATTTCATATCTGTATCTCTCTTGCAAGCCCCAAATACTAGTTTACAATGGCACTAGTATAATCACTCATTTACTTTATCCCACACTACATACACGATGGTCTCAGAGTAATAGCAACACCACCACCAATCTTTTAATTACTGCAAAAAAAAAATATTTTTAAGTTCTTTTGTCTCCACTAGAAATGTACAAACTGCTACATTAAAGTCACTTGAGATAATTCTTCTGTGGGAGGTTATGTCATCAACAGGATACACCCTGAGGTTTTTCTTTTTCTTTTAACTTTCTTTTATTTTTTTCATTTTTCTGAAGCTGGAAATGGGGAGGTAGTCAGACAGACTCCCGCATTCGCCTGACCGGGATCCACCCGGCATGCCCACCAGGGGGCGATATTCTGCCCCTCTGGGGTGTCACTCTGTTGCATCCAGAGCCATTCTAGCGCCTGAGGCAGAGGCCACAGAGCCATCCCCAGCGCCCGGGCCATCTTTGCTCCAATGGAGCCTCAGCTGCGGGAGGGGAAGAGAGAAACAGAGAGGAAGGAGAGAGGGAGGGGTGGAGAAGCAGATGGGCACTTCTCCTGTGTGCCCTGGCTGAGAATCGAACCCAGGACCCCTGCACGCCAGGCCGACGCTCTACCACTGAGCCAGCCAGCCAGGGCCTTCTTTTAACTTTCAATGTTTGATGGTTACTCTTTGTATTTATTTATATTTAATTATTATGTTAAATAATTACATTTCAAAGTTACATCATCAAAACAAAATATTAAAAAATAGTTTCTATCCTTTTCTCTTACAATTTATTTCTCTTTCTCCTTATATTTACATATTTTCTAAAGCTTTAGGTTGTCTTTTTATTGATTTTTTAAAATTTTTATTGATTTTTAAAATATATTATTCAATAGTAAATACAGAGATTTAGAAAATTATTTTATACAGCTGCATAACAATCCACTGCATTAATACATTATAATTATTTCAATCATTCCCTATTGGTGAATATTTAAATTGTTTGCAGTATTTCCTTATTATGAATGATGTGTCTATGAACAGCCTTGTTCATTAGTACTTTTGTGTTTTTAACTGGTATAATTTGAGGATAAATTTCTAAATGTGGGACTCTATGTAAATATTCTAGTTCATATTTTGACTATTTTAAAACTTAAGCTCAAAATTCAAAACATAGTTATTGTTTCATTTTTTATAAAGAATTTGAAGCGATATTGCAATAGTGAATTTAAAATTTGTAGGGCAGAGCAATGAGAAGTCGTGAGTTTCCTAGTGTTTCTCCATAAAATATAATAAATTTAAGCCCATCAGAAAAACTAGAAGCAACTTTAAAGACAATAACCATGAGTATATTACGTGCATGCAATATAAAATCACTACCATGAGCATAAATGTCCCAACGGGGGGAAAAATATTAAATTAGATCTCATCAGCTGTTGAGTTTTTCATTTAATTTTATTTGGTCATAGGTTATTTTGCTTTCTATTACTGTAAACTATTTGGCTTTGGGTATGAAGTGATTAAACATTAATGGTTTTAACTACTGTTTCTGAGAAGTGAGTGATTTAGCAGTGCTACACTGGAAGTGTCATGATTTCTATATATCTACTATAATAAAAAAGACATGTTTCCAGCAAAAGAGGTTTTAAAACTTCAATATCCATCACTATAACATCAGAGTACCAATCTCACGGAGAAAATTCTGCTACCAGGTAGAGGAGATACAGACTCAAAGCAATCAAGTAAGAAGCATACATAGAGGTCAATTAACAATATATCAGCCCTCTAACAATTTAGCAAATACTTACAATCACAAATATTCTAGCATATACCATACATATTGGACTTAATAATTTGAAACAAAAATAGATAACTTGGGCCAAATACAAGAGGATCAATGTTGAAATAAAGTTGTTTTCTTGGTCACTGATTAAATTCTAGCAACAGTTATTTAGTGAAAAAGAACTAGAAGACTTTCTGTATTTGTTTGTCCTCTATTACTATATTTTATAGCTGAATGATGAACAAACATTTTGTAAAAGATCAGATAACAAATGTTTAAACTGTGTGAGCTAAGAGGCAAAATTAAGTATGTTGTAAAGGTACTTATATTGCATAACAAAAAAGAAAACAAATTTCCACATTTTGCATTAATGAAATTAAAAAACAATAATAATAAAGAAAAATTTTGTTTTTGTAATTCATATCTACTTCTGAGAAGAATGAAATTTTATTCAAAGGATAGCATTTTGACTAATTGGGCTTCAAAAGTAGTGTTCTCAAATAACAAATTTATTGCAAATGTTCATTAGTAAAAACCAATTTTAGATTGTGAGCCAAACAAAAATAGGTTGCAGGAATATTTGACCCACAGTCCCTTGTCAACTGGCCTCTGGCATAGATAATTTTCATTATAGCATGGGTTTAGTCCATTCAACAATTCTTTTACTTTCTTAATAAAACCTAAATTAAAGAATCCCCACTAGAATACAAACTCTACAAGCTAGGGATTCATTTGTGCATTGATATATACCAAGCACCTGGCACATAGGAAGCCCACTGTTGATATTTCTTTTATGAAGCAATGAATAAAATATTTCCTGCTATTTTATGTGTAGACATTTGGGCTAAGTGGAACTTAACTCTGAAAATCAAGATTCTGTTGGTTCTCAAGTTTATAAATTTAGTACTCAGACAAGGACTGAGCAGAGCCCTTATTTTCAGGATTAATACAATTCATAGAAAGATAATATACAATTATGACAGCAAATACTAACAAAAATTTTACATTTGGGCCAGTAATAATATTGTCTGTTTTTTATTCAATATGCCAATTATCAGAAATTGATTAATTCTTATGAAACACTTGGTTGATAGCAGGGTATAGATGATAATTTCAGAATAACAGACTGGGCACAGTTTGGGAACCAACTTGATTATAGAGGCAATAAGGCTGTCCAAATATTGTTCTTTGTCCCATCTGTCTCCCGAAGGGAGCACATTGCTAATGAGCATGAGAAGGCCAAGTCCACACCCCCACTATCACATTTTTTATTTACTTATAACTATTGCTATCATACTGAGGATAGAGCAGATTGCTACTAACCTGATACAATTATGACACATTAGAATAAATGATGTTTTAATTGCACAGTGTTGTGAAGTGTATAAAATGCTTTACATGTGTCTGAATTAAACCTCATAATAACAACAAAGTAGGCAGGTGCCATGGATTGATTGTATAAATAGTCTAAATTCTTCATCTTTCTACTCCTTCCTGTCCTTGTGCCATGTGACTTCACAATTCTTTTCATTAAGGAGGTTGAGTCTATTTCTTAGCACTTCAGTTCTGCAATCAAAGCTATGACTTCTTCTGGCCGCTAACATCTTAGTGGATATGAAAAATGCAGACTCTTCAGCAGGTTCTTACACATTTCCATGTCCTTTCTTATTCTGCCATGGCCATAACACATGGAGCCCAGCCTACTGGAGCCTAGGTTAGCAATCTTTACCTGTAAAAAGGCAAATGGGGCCCTAGCCAGTTGGCTCAGCGGTAGAACGTCGACCTGGTGTGTGGAAGTCCTGGGTTCTATTCCCAGCCAGGGCACACAGGAAAAGCACTCATCTGCTTCTCCACCCTTCCCCCTCTCCTTTCTCTCTATCTCTCTCTTCCCGTCCCACAGTCCAGCTCCATTGGAGCAAAGTTGACCCAGGTGCTGAGGATGGCTGCATGGCCTCAACCTCAGGCGCTAGAACAGCTCCGATTACAATGGAGTAATGTTCCAGCAGAGCGGAGTATTGCCCCCTGGTGGGCATGCCGGGTGGATCCCGGTCGGACGCATGAGGGAGTTCCTCCCTGCTTCTCATTTTGGAAAAATACAAAACAAAATACAAAAAACAAAAGAAAAAAAATGGTACATCTTTTTGGTTCTGTAGTCCATGTGGTCTCTATTGCAACTGTTCGACTACTCAGCTCTGCCATCATGCCACAAAAGAAACCATAAGAAATATGAAAAAGCATGAGCACAGTTTTGTTCCAGTAAAACGTTATGTATAAAAATAGCCCCTGGGCTGGATTTGGTAGATGAACCACAGTTTTCTGACCCCAGGACTAGAAAAAGAGACACATAGAGTTGAGTTGTCTCAGTAATGCTAGCTGAGGTCATTTGAAGTCAGCCAGGCTCCAGCAGTTCTCAGTTATACGAGACAGCCAGAAACGCCCAGTAGAACTGCCTGGCCAACCTATAGCTTCCAGCAGACACATGAGCAAACCCAGCCAAAGTTAGCTCAACCTTTCAGAATCATTGAGAAGCCATTGAGTCATGGGGTATTGTTACACAGAATTATTGTGGCAAAAGATTAGTAATACAGTAGACAAAGTATTAATTTTGCCAATTTAGAATGAAAGGTTAAATTCCGTATGTTGGCCATTCTCTCAGGCAGCCAAATAGTGTCAGAGTCAAGATTCTGAAATCCAGTGTTACACTATACAAAACTGTTCCAGTCCTTAACTTTTCTCTTTATTTTACCTGGTTTTGTTTACATAGAGAGTCTAGATGATTTATGCTAATAGGTGAGGATTTTTAGGAAGCTAAATCTAACTCTCCACTAATTTCCCTCTTAGCTTATAGCTATTGAAAATCATGTCACCCAGGTTAAAAGTTCGGATAATTTTCTTTAAATTGTTAACTCAGATCTCCCGTGGTGTGTCATAGTTTATATTGTCCTGGTTCATGTTTTCCGAAACTCCAGTAAAAGGCAGTAACTTAAATGGCCCGTCTTTGCACTCGACTCTTCTTTCTCCATTTTATTGTTCCTATTTTATGCAAGGCTGTCTGAGGTTTCTGAAGTAAATGTGATTTATGGCCCACACCCATTGACTGAGGAGGCTCATAGGTCTTATAGCTCATTCCCAATCTTGTACGTGAGCTGTCAAGTATGAGAGATTGGTGCCAAATTCAACCCAACATAGCCCCTTCCCGGTAGTCTGCCTTCAACAACTCCTCCTTGTCAAATCCAACAGTTTACATAGGATATACAGTGAATAAAATAGTCTGAAAGATACAAGTGTAGAGGGCTTTTTCGGTTGATAGCAGGAACACCTATCAGCTTCCCACAGGACTGACATTTCAGGTTGGCAGGGGAGAGATGATCATAGGAGTTTTGTGCTGCTGTTTCTAAATGGATTGTAGAGACTCCTATGGCAAATTGCCTCACTTCTCACCATCTGCCTCCAAGAGTCAGTGTATGCAAGTATGCAACTCAAAACTTTTTTTTTTAAATAAAGTAGACTCCTCAGGTGAATGGCTTATAAAAGCCATGCAGGACTCCCTAGGCTCAAGTCTCTTTTTCTGAATTAATGTTTAATGTTTAGGGCAACAGAAACTTCACGCTCTTCTCACTGCCTGGAGAAACGTCTGGCTTCAGAATCATTGAATGTTAAGAGTGGGAGGGTGGCTGTGAGTAGTGCTTAGGTGTTTCTTGAAGTTCCCCTAATAACCAGGAACCGGAGGTTGTGTAGCGACCTTTTGGTAGTTAACCTCCAAGCTGAACAAATCATCAACACACCAAGTCACTAGTGGCCCGTCTATAAGACTCAAGAGGTAGACTCTGTCTTAACATGGTGAAAGAATGTTTTAATCAGAAGAGAGATTATATAGCCAAGGAAACAGAGAGAAAGAACATAAAAAGAAGCACTGACGTATCTGTCTAAAGTGCACACAATGGTGAGTAGGCTCGTGTCAAGTGTGGCCTTGCCAATCCCATTTGGATGGTTCTCACAGGTGTGAAGATAAATGCAGGGTGATATAGACCAGTGGCCCCCAAACCCCAGGCCGCAGACCGGTACCGGTCCGTGGGCCATTTGTTACCAGTCTGCAGAGAAAGAATAAATAACTTACATTATTTCCGTTTTATTTATATTTGTCTGAACAATGTTTTATTTTTAAAAAATGACCAGATTCCCTCTGTTACATCTGTCTAAGACTCACTCTTGATGCTTGTCTCGGTCACGTGATACATTTATCCATCCCACCCTAAAGGCCAGTCCGTGAAAATATTTTCTAACATTAAACCAGTCTGTAGCCCAAAATAGGTTGGGGACCACTGCTATAGATGATAGATTTGAGTATTTTAGTCACATTCGTGAGATCACCTCTAACTTGAAATGGATATGTCAGATTATTTTAGCCTTATTCCATTTAACATTTGACTCATCTAACTCTCTTTGTTTTAAACTCATACTCACCAAGCATGCTTTTTGCCACACAGGACTACCTACAATGTGCAGAACAGAGTCATGGAGTGACTTTGGTTTCCTTGGCAGTGCTCCCTCAGAGAGAATCGACATAGCCTTTCTGATCCCAGTTTAGCTTCAAGGCAGCTTGACCACAGAGGCAGAATGGACTGATGCTGGGATTTAGACCATAGAACCGTTACAAGACTGAGTTTTAATGGATTCTCAATTATTCTTGTTTACATTACAGTTTCATTTATGTTTTGGTTCTTATAAGTCTACTTCTCAAAACCTACTCACATATAAACCCTGAAAAAGTAAGTCTCTGACCCTTCAAAACAGAGAAACTCACCCAATTGGCATTGATAAAAAAAAACTTTTTTTAAAAGTATTATACAGTCTCTTGATATAAATGCAGTTTTCATATCTCACCACTATCCTTTAACATGCCCAAGCCAAATCAGTAAATCTTATAGATGTCTCACCTATCAAGAAGATTCTATCAATACTTTAGTTAATGTAAAAAATAATATGCTATGTCCTACATAATATATATATTATATATATTTGTGTGTATGCATAGGACCTAGATGTAGAGATTTTGATAAAACCTGCCCCACTCTCCAGCCCCATTTAAGTCACTGCACCCTCCCCGCAAGATTCCTATCCACCTAGATGATGCCTCTGTAAGAATTACAGATAAGTATCTTCTCATTTTTGAGAAAGAATCTTGACTTACTTATGATAGAGTTGGTTTAGGGTAGATGAGAACAGAATAAGGCATTAGTAAAAGAAGATAGTAAAATTTGAAAAATTAATGTATTATTTAATTTCTAAGTATCCATAAAGATGGTGGTAGTACTGTATGTGTGTGTGCGTGCAGTGTATGGCTGTGTACATGACTAAAGATACATATACAAAAGTAAATAAAACACAATTGTCTCTTTTAATGAGATCTAATTAAGTGGCACAAACATGAACATAACCAACATACTTCATAGGTAACAGTCAATGTAAACTGTGCAGTCTCTTCTCCCTGTCTCATCATGGGTTAAGGTCACTTAATGCACAGACATCACTCTAAAGTTCCAGATATCATGTGATTAGGTGGGAACTCCTTGATGTGGAAGAGAATCTACTTGGAAATATTTTTTTCCTTCACCCACCTTAAAAATTATTCAGCCTGACTGGACAATGGCAAAGTGGATAGAGCGTCAGACTGAGAGGTGAAGGACCCAGGTTCAAAACCCCAAGGTCACCAGCTTGAGCACAGGCTTATCTGGTTTGAGCAAATTTCACCAGCTTGAGTCCAAGGTTGCTGGTTAAAGCAAGGGGTCACTCAGTCTGCTATAGCCCCCCAGTCAAGGCACATATGAGAAAGCAATCAGTGAGAAACTAAGGAGCCGCCACAAAGAATTGATGCTTCTCATCTCTCTCTCCTCCAGTCTGTTCTGTCCCTCTCTCTGTCACAAACAAAAAATTCATAAATCCCCCAAGATCTACAGCTTCTCGTGTGAATGCAAATACAGTTAGAAACCATTAGAGATTGTGGTTATAACTATTATTTAAACTTGCAAGTTGAAAAGATAATTTCCAGACTTCTTAATTTTTCCTCATATGTGTTCTGTACATATACCTAGTTCTTACACCTCAGAAGATAATAGTAAAAGCCATTTTTATCATGATAGTTGTCTGAGAATGGATATCAAACACCGGTAGCTGAATAGATAACCACTACATTAACCATGATCCACTTTGCTACTACTCTGAGAAGTATTACCATAAAATTACCAGAAATTTTAGAAAACAATTAGAGAACACAATGGTTAAACATATATCTCACAAGAAGCTAGAAAAATCTCAGGCTTCTGAAACACTCAAGAGCTCATGATTAAAAGATTGCTGAAGTCTCAGCCAGTGGCTCAGCAGATAGAGCATCAGCTGGTGTATAGATGTCCTGGGTTCGATTCCAGTCAGAGCACACAAGAAAAGTGATCAGTTTCTCTTCCTTTTCACCTCCCGCTTCTCTCCCTCTTCCTCTCCCACAGGTAGTGGCTCGATTGGTTCAAATATTGGCCCTAGGGGCGGAGGATGGCTTGGTTGGTCCAAGTGATCGGCTTAGGTGCTAAAAATAGTTTGGTTGACTCAAGCATCAGCCCAAGACAGGGGTTGCTGGGTGGATCCTGGTCAGGGTGCATGTGAAAATCTGTCATCTATCTCCCCTCCTCTAACTTAAGAAAAATTACTGAAATACTTTATTGTTTAGAAAGTACCTTTTATAGGTTTAACATACATAGATCATTTGACCTGCAAGAAAGTTTTGAGGAAAACTTCAGATCAGAAAAGATAAATAGGTTGCCTAAATTTAGGTCACAGGAGGTTGGAGGTATGCATAGAGAGAGAGGAGGGAAAGAGAGAGAGAGAGAAAAAAAAAGAGAGAGAGAGAGAGAGAGAGAAAGGAATAGAGAGAGAGAGAGATTAAGCAGGCATATCCACTCTTTGAAATTTGGACTGGTCACTTCTGAGCTCATGGTCTTTTCCATTAATATACCACAAAGCTTTATTGAAGTCAACACCCATTGGTAAGCAAAACTGTGTGTAACGTTAGAAAAGGAAGTGGAGAGAAATTTGTACAGCACTATTTAAGAAATATGTATTTAAAGTGAAGAGTAATCAAGATAGAAAGAAAAACATAATATAAATTGGATTGCAAGTACAAGAAAAATACCGTCATTTTAAAAGTTCATATAAAAGCCTGAACTTTATAAAGTTTTAAGTATGCACAATTCCATTTAAGACAAAAAATCTAAATCTGTGTGGATATATAGGTTTATAGATTTGTGTATATATATATATATTATAAAATTTTATGTTTATATATTTATATTTTTATGTAGAAACCAACTGAGCATCATTAGATGCTAAACCTATTTCATTGAGTGAAAGTTTATAGAACAGGATTTTCAAGATCTTAATTTAACAACCAACATATTACTAAGCAGATAAAAAGATATCTTTACAATGCATAAATCTGCTTGATAATACATACCTTACCGAATTGATCAAATTTAATATCCCCATAACAGGACAAACGGACAGCATAAGCCTATCAATGTGCTGTAATGTGAACAACATAATATCAATAAAATCTGAATCTAAATTGAGAAAATCACAGATAGAACACAACGAGATCAGGGGTCATTCTATAAAACATCCAGCCTCTACTCCTCAAACAGTGTGAAGGATATAAAAGGCAGAGAAAAAAGAGAAAGTTAAAGAACTCTTATTTTACTAAAAACTAGAAAGAATAAAAAATGCTTCTGTGGTTCTTGTTTCATTCCTGGATCCAAAAATAAAGTAGTTATAAAGGAAATTATTAAGAAAACTAGGGAAATTTAAATATGAATTATATATTTCTTAATATTGCATTAAAATTAAATTTCTTGGGTGTGATAATACTATTGTGATATTTAGAACTTGTCTTGCTCACAGGAAATGCATGGTGAAGTATTTCAGAGTGAAATATGTTGATATTTACAATTTACCTTCGGATTATTCAAAAAAAGCAGGGAGTGAGAGAGCTAGAGCAAATATGGCAAAACATCAGCAGTCAGTCAATTGAAGTAAAAGACAAAAAGTTCGTTGTATTACTTTTCCACTTTCCCACAGGTTTGAAACTTTTGGAAATACCAGTTGGGAAAAATAAAGCCAAATAAAATTATTCTTTAAATTCTTTATTTCATATGCTTATTTCAGCAATAATAAAAGACAGATTTCTTCTCACACGTGCACTCACTCCTTTTATATTTAAAGTATAGAATGGTGAATGAATGTTACAAATTATAATCAAAATTTACAAATAAGGACTTTAATAACAAGACAAAAGATTTAAGAATTACATTCAATTTCTAGCGCAATCATAACACAAGAATAAAGGATACTGGTGATGTTAATAGTTACACTAGGTTTTTCCCATCTTAATTTCTCACTTAAAATCTTAAAAATTATTTATTATAAATTGGAAGCATAGAATTCTTAGAAAATAATTGGATGATGAGTTGTATGATTCTCCTTATAGGTACAATCTACTCTTCAGCAACCTGTATGCCATTGAAAGAGTAACTCCATATCCAACAAAAAAAGCCAAAGCACGATTTGGCTGGGGAAGGGGTAACAAATAAGCAATTGTGTGGTAGATCCGTGCTCCAACAAAGAGTCTGAAGTGCAGGAGAGCCGTAGAGAGATCTGGACCACTTAAGGAATACAGAAGGCCAATACCAAGAAATGGCACAATATTTTCAATATCATTCAGGTGGGCCCTGTGGAAAAAAGATGATGAGTACAACTTTAATTTTAAAGTTAACAGAAATATATTCATTTCCCCCTCACTTCTAAAACTAAATATAAATGTTAATAGATCTTAAAAATTCAAAGAAAAATTTGTTTTATTTATCTTTGCTTCCTTATGTACCTGGTTTTTATTTAGAATGCCCCATTATTTTTGTTTCTTTTTATTCTTAGTATATCTCAACATGTGACAGGGAAGGCATTTTGTACTTTCAAGAATATTAAAACTGCATCTATATAGTATAACTCAATTCATTTTGTAACTATGAAATACTTTTTCTTCCAGGTTTCATACAATAATAATTCAAGTTTCTTCTTCTAAAAACTCTTCCTCCAAAAGAAGATAATCCTTTTGGTTATAATCTTTCTAAACTCCTCCCTCAATTCTTCTAGTCTTCAAAATGGTTACTGAAATAAACCATGTGGCAAACCACGGGTTGCCAAAAGTTAATTTAGTATTTTAATATCAAGAATCTCATGTTCTCAACATCCAAATAACACAATGTACAAATAACTTTTTAAATATTGGTAACATTTTAGCCAGTGAATCCTCAAATTACAAAAGAAATTCACTAAGCGGAGGGACAAAGTAGGAAGAGTACACAAAAATAATAACACAAAAAAGGGTATGTTTCCTAAGTGTTCCCTTTACCACAGCTAGAAGAAAACAACAAGTATGGCTTAGCCACAAGTGTCCCTCCAATTCATGGCACCTCAGGTTTCTCTGGCCAGAGGTGTGCACATCTATTACTGATTTCATATTTTTAAGTACTTAATTTTAAAATGTGATGTTCCTGTTTATGTCCCCAGAATTAAAAATTGCTTAGAATCTAGAAAAGAAATTAAAATTTTATAGTTTATCAGCTATTGATATGTATTTCAAAATGAAAAATATTTTTGTTTTATGTTACTCTCTTTTAGCAAAAATAAATATATATTTAAAATAAAATATAAATATTTCATTTTAAAGTAAAATATAAATATATATATTTAAAATAAAATAAAATATAAATATATATAATATATATAAAAAGATATATATACACCTAGAAAAATATATATATAATAGCAACATGCTGTATATTCAATATCATTATCTTCTCTCCTTTCCTTTCTTCTGTTTTCCACAGATTATCTCTAAGGTTGCCTGACAGAGATGATGACAACATAAAGGTATGAAGAAGGTGACAGTATCCTAGATAATTAATGGTTTTGAAAGATTTAAATAACTACTTGTTCCTGAATAAAAGCAAAGCAGAAAGATATGAGTGTTCCTGTCCCCTTTTTCATGGAACCCAAGATTTCCTGACAGTAAAGTGGGCAAGGAAGAACAGAAACACTCCTTTTTCTAAAGAAGGACCTGCTTCACCTTCTTCCAGAGAGCGTTGGTCCTCTGCATTCTGAGACCACAGATAGACCATGGTCGTTAGTGTTCTCCTTTGCAACATTCTAAAAGGTCAGGTATTTCAATTTGGAGAAGAACTTTTAAGAGGAAGAGCCTGTGGAAATCAATTCTCTTAGAAGCCTGTATTAGGTTATTGGAAAACAGGATGCCAAATTAAAACAGAGAGGAAAGCCAAGGACAATAAGAACTGTAATATGCTTCCCTGAAAGAAGAGAGAAGGTCAGGGGCAAGGCTCCCTTTGACCTTCCTGGCCTCTTCCTTTTCTCTGACCTCCCTCTTTTAACCTTATTTCTCATCATCAATTTTCTTTCTCCATCCTCAGCCCTCAAAATATCCTCACAGATAATATTCCTTATTGTCCTGGAAAGGCCTGTTTTCAATAGACCCTCATACTCTTTGCTAATTTATGCTATTTTCAGTGCTGTCCATGTCAGCCCCTGTCCCAGACACACACTTGTCCAGATCTCCCAGTGCGCCCACGGTAGTCAATATCACCCTTGCACTGTAACCCTTTCTCTGCTCAAATGACACAGCTCATCCCAGAGTGGCAGCTTCCCTCATTTTTGTGTCATTCTTAGACTTTTTTATCCCTGGTGGACATCAGTCTTTATTTGTGACCACTTTCTACCTGGGTCTATTCCCCCTACCCTATAATTCATGTTTCCATCTTCCTCTCTCCTTCAGACAGATGTCCCTTGGTATCCGGCTGACCTTACCACCAACCCTGCTCTATGCTCATGACATTCCAGTCATTCTTCCCTGTCTCAGATCAGAACCACTTGGATCTTGGTACCAACCTGCCCTGGAGTACAGTTGCCACACGTCTTTGAGAATTGTCAGGGTGTGGCTGACCACAAAAGAAGCTTCACAGCAGACATTTCATGACTCCTTTATCTCAGTCAAAGATCTTCCTACTCAGCATACAATAGCGTCTAAATTCCCACAAAGAAATTTTCCCAAATTGGCATGATTTCTCCTCTTCTCTTCCTTTTTATAAATCCTAATACCCTTCAAAGTTCTTCCTTGATGAAATAGACCTAAACATCCTAGGAAGTTATACCTCTTACCCCACAACTTAGGCCTCCCTGGAGATAGAGGAGTTGGCACACACATCCCTGCCATCTCCTTGTCACCCACTCAGTCTCTTGTATCTCCCTGCGAGGACCTTTTTATACATGTTTGTAATCCCAGTTTTTTCACTTCCACCTGAAGGAAGGGTGGGTCACTAAAGAGCCTCGCTTGATAGCCAACACTATTTCCACTCCTGGGTCCCAACTAGTTATTATGTGGGACTCAGGACAGAGGGAAGAGATAAAAAGGCCCACCTCCCATTATTTCCTCGAAAGGTAGCATATGCCCACATCTGTGTTCCAGCTTTTATACCTGCAGCACAAAGGACAGGTCCTTTGATCACCTAGCTAACAGGGCTTCCATTAAATAAATTGTATCAGAAAAACTGGATTTTCAAAGGCAAAAGAATGAAAATGGACCTTATCTTACACTGTATATAAAAATCAACTCAACAAATGGATTAAAGATTTGCATGTAAGAACCGAAACTATAAAATCCTATAAGAAAGCATGGAGAGTAATCTCTTTGACATGGATGTTGGCAATAAATGTTTTTAAATTTAACACCAAAACCAAAGGCAACAAAAGCAAAACAAAACACACAAAAAACCCACAAGTAGGACTATATCAAACTAACACGCTTCTTTCTGCTTAGCAAAGAAAACTATCAATAAAATGGAAAGGCAACCTATGTAATAGGATGAAATATTTGCAAACCATATATCTGATATGGGGTTAATATCCAAAATATATAAAGGAACTCATACAACTCAATAGAAAAAGAAAAAAACCAAATAACCCAATTTAAAAATAGAAAAAACCTGAATAGACATTTTTTTCAAAGAAAACATACAATGGCCTCAATATCATTGATCATCAAGAAAATGCAAATCAAAGTCACAATGAGTTATCATCTCACATATATTAGGATGATTATTATGAAAAAGACAAAAAATAACAAATGCTGGCAAGAATGTGGAGAAAAGGGAGTCCTTGTACACTTTTTTTGGGAATGTAAACTGGTAAAGCCACTACAGAAAACATACAGTTCTTCAAGAATATCTGCTCCAACAATCCCACTCTGGGTATATAGTTAAAGGAAAAGAAAGCACTGTCTTGAAGAGATGTATGTATACTCACATTCACTGCAGCTTTATTCATAACAGCTAAGTTATAGGAAGAACCTGTGTCCAGCAATGAATGAATGGGTTTAAAAAATGTGGTATATACAGTGTATGTATGAACAGTGAAATATTGGATAGCTTTAAAAAAAGAAATCCTGTCATTTGCAACCACTTGAATAAAACTAGAAGGCATTATGCTAAAATAATACAGACAAAGACAAATATTGTATGGTATCACTTATGTGGAAGAAATCTTTAAAAAAATGGCACACTTATAGAAACAGAATAAAAGTGGTTGCTAGGGACTGGGGTGGGGATAAGAAGGGCAGTTTTGTAAAAGGGTACAAACTTTTAGTTAAAAGATGAATAAGGTCTGAAGATAGAATGTATTATGTGGTGACTACAGCTAATAACACTATATTATATAATTGAAATTTGCTAATAGAGTAGAACTTAAATGTCCTCACCAAAAAATAGGGGTGTCAATATGTAAGATGATAGATGTGTCAATTAACTTGGTGGGGAAATACTTCCACAGTGGATATGATTTGATTAATATATCAAATCATAATGTTGTATACTTTAAATATCTTTCCATTTTATTTGTCAATTATACCTCAGTAAAGCTGAATTGTTTTTCCAATTTAACTGACTTTATGACAAGAATTAAGAAAAACACCTCCAGAATAAAATTTAACATGCTTCTAAAATAAGTATATTAAGTATATTGTTAGAAAGCTACATAGATGTCATCTTGGCTTCCTGCTTTTCATTGTTCATTGAGTTCTCAGTACTACAAAGGAGAGAGGTGAGAGAACTATATCCCACACTCATATTCTGAATCATGCAAAAATGCCTTAGTTCTTCACCCTTTTACATAAGATGACAGTCTCACCTCTGGAGAAAGATAACAAAACTGCAAGAATCTACCCTTCTCATTTTACCTCCCACCTGTCATTAGTTTTGACATATCCTTACCCAGAATAAAGTTATTAACCCCGACAGAGTGCAAAGAAGAACAGCAAAATTGGCAACAGGTGTTAACTGTAGTGATAGCTGAAGACTTTCAGATCCTTAATTTTCTGTAATTATTATTTGGGCTACATA
Source organism: Saccopteryx bilineata (assembly GCF_036850765.1). Classification (NCBI taxonomy): domain Eukaryota; kingdom Metazoa; phylum Chordata; class Mammalia; order Chiroptera; family Emballonuridae; genus Saccopteryx; species Saccopteryx bilineata. The sequence goes on along the minus strand of NC_089490.1, from coordinate 116,417,993 downwards.
AAATGACTGACTTTTCTTCCTTCTTCTTCAATACCCAAACATCCTTACTGAACTCCTTGACCAAAGTTCTTTGACCAAGTGAATAATTTCAGGCAACGGTTTACCTTCGCACGCGTTCTACTCTGTCATCTACCCGAAGATATTTCTTGGCATTTTCTCCTTTGCCAAAGCTTGCACAGTCTTCTGGGTTGGCAAAAACCTATTCCAAATAACAAGAAAAGATTTTTCCAATACCATATAACACTGAGGTATCCTATCTAAGTTATTTTCATTTTAATAGAACAGGCCTCCTACTGAAAGAAAATTTAGATCAAACAGAGGGGGAGAGGAGAGCACCTATAGTTTAAATCTGAATTTTTACTAGCAGTACAAAATATTTTTTGAAAAGAAAAGCCTAAATAAAAAAATTAAATTAAAACCAATGTATAAAAATAGTGAAAAGGAAGCAAATAGAAAAGAGGGCATAATTCTAGGTCATCATTGACTATTATGATGGTGGACTGGTATTTTTTTCATAGTCATGGTCAGGCACCTTCTCTCAAGGCCATTAACATTTCTACTAGATTGCTCATCTGAAAGCATTAGTTTAGTTGCTAAAGATTAGAAGAGCAAAGCGCAGGAACTGTATTCTGTACTTTGTCAGACTACGTGTGCCTCTGCTTCTCCTGAATTAACTAAAACTTTGAGTTGGATAATATAGTGAAGTATAAAAGTTTATTTCATTCCTATAAATGCAAAGTACATGTTCTAAGGCACATGTTCTAGGGCACATGTTCTGTAATTATTATGCTGTTTGAAATGATTTCCCCATCCCTTGAAACTTGAAACATGCACTTAAAAAATACTTAAGCATGTTCCATTGTTTAATAATTTATGATAAATTAATAAATAAAAACATGAACTACCAAATTAGCCTTAATTGAAGCTCAGAAATCTCATGAAAATTTTAATATTTTTCTTAATGTGATATGAGTATTTATTCCAGATAAAGAGGTTGAGAACTGATGGGCAGGAATGTGATACCGTATTAGCTCTTGAAGTCAGGTCTGTCAATCTTGTCCCTAAATAAATATCTGGCATACACTAGACAGCCAATAAATAAATTTTGAGTGAGTAAATAAATGTATTACAATGACAAGTACATGAAATTTGAGTTTAAACAAAAATGAATTTGAATCTCAGTAAAAATGGGAAGCCTTGGGTAAACAACTTGACACTTCTTTCAGTTCCTCAGCTATAAAATAAGGACACTGATGAGAATCTCACATGATCATGTTAGCAATTATGTGAAATGATTTCATGATCTGGTACACACAAAGAGCATCATGGCTCCTGGCACACATCACTAGCACTTTACCAATTTAAATTCCCTTGTCCTTTTCTTATAAGACAGGCTGCGTTTCTGCTATCCTTGGTACCACTATGTTTCTGGAGGACAGTGGGGACCTGGTGGAAGGCAGCTGTTTTATAGGTTGCTGCTCTAACATCTTGTCCCACTAGGGATTTAAACATTCAGGAATATGCCCCATTAAAATGCAAATATCCTTAGGGAAGGAATTACACCTCAAGACAGTATAAAGAAATACCTTAGGAAGGACTATGACCTCTAGATAACAGCAAGGCACAATTGGGACAAAATTCAGGATAGGCACCGAGAGAGAAATAGGTGGTTGTCAGGAAAAAGAAATTGTTGAATACGCACAGGGACCACACCAAAGAAAAATCACTTAACTTTGACAAGGTAGAGTTACTCAGTTCTCCTCACTGTGTCATATTCCTTGTTTGAATACAGGATATGTGCTCCAAATCTTTCTACCACTCTCTCGCATGCCTCCAGTTTTTATTTTTAAATAATTATTACAATGCTGGGTAGCAATGTTATTTACTTAAGAAGTCAAAAGTATCCAATATTCAAATGCATTGGGAATAAGAACTTTAATTTTGTCCCCAAAGTGTACCTTTGACATATAACAGAGCTGAAAACACCAGTTCATTGTCTGGAAAATGACTATTTTGTAAACTCTAGTTGGCAAAATTACCTTCAAAATCACAGACAGTTTTTTTTTTTGGAAACCTTGGATACTCCAGAAATTTCCTATGCTAAAACAGCATGACAAAAGGTAAAATCCCCAATGGAAAAAACATTTACCATTTGGGGGTGAAAGCACCTGGTCCATAAATACATCAAATCCATCTCTACCAAATGATTGCATGCTTCTTTGGCAGCATTAAACAATGGGCCATGAAACTTTACAAAATAAAAGAGTAAATTAAGAAAACTGCTTTTCAGAATTCCAACACTCAAAAGTGTTACTGGAACAAGCTGGGTTTTTAGTTGCCCGTTGCTGTCATTCAATCACAAAGATGGATCTGAGTGATATTAGAGTGTCTTTTATTCCAGTTGTCAGCAAGCTGAGAAGGCAACTTCTCCTGTCCAGAAAAAAATGTCTTAACACTCTCCAGGTGCTGGCTGTTTTTATAGGGCTCGGGGGCAAAGTTCATACAGTTAATCATATCACACTGTGCAGAAAGTGGGGCTGCAGTTTGCAGGCATATCTATCTCCCCCACAAGTTCTCCTGATGTAGCACAGGTCCTATCAAGTGTCCTTGGTAAATCTTCAAACCTGACATGACCTGGCACTTCTGAGACCAGCTGCCTCTGGGAATTGTCTACAAAAAACGACTCCCTTAGGAGACAAAGTAAAGATTTGTGATTGGTGAACTAAGTTTCTAATTAATTTATCGGCCTTAACTTTTCACAATAAATCCTGTGGCTAGGCTTTTACAAACAATTATTGTGATTTAAACTTTTCTAATCTTTAAGTTCCTCTCCATGGACACCTTCCCCTATATTCCTGCAAAGGTAAACTTTTTGTTGCATTTCAAAGTAAAAGGCAGGGAGCCATTAGGGGAGAACAGCAAGCCCGACCTGGTGGGCACAGTGGCCTGAGCCTCACCCTGGAATGCTGATCACTGGTTTGAAGGTCACCAGTTTGAAACCCCAGGCTTGCCCAGTCAAGGCACGTTCTAGAAGCAGCTACAAGTTGATGCTTCCCATTTCTCCCTCTGCTTTTTTATCTCTTTCTATAAAATCTTTAAAAAGAAAGAGAGAGGGAGGGGGGGAAAGAGAGAGCAAGAGAGAAGCAAGCAGATTAACTATTTCCTAACCCTTACATATCTCTTATTCATTACAACTAAAAGCTACTATTACTGAAGCCAAATTTCTAACTTTTGGGCTCCCCTATCAAGATAAAAAAATATTTCCTTCAAATTTCTTACCTTTCTTGTCATTCTATAGAACGCAGTTGCAGGACTCATAAACATCATTTTTGAAAGAACAATCGTTGTATAGGAGGCAAAGGCCATGAATACTTCATTTTCCATTAGCTGGGTAAGGTCAACCATTTTTTCAATGTTGATCTGGAATCTTAAAAAATAATGTAGACAAGATAAAGAAAAAGCAGACATAAATATTCCTAATATCTTAATGGTCACTTGGTGTGCTGTATTGCAATATTAACCATACTGCTCTTTAAAATATCTTGAGTTATTTACAGAAGAAAAAATCATCATGTTTTTCTAAACTTTCAAAACAAATAGTATTTTCTTTAGTTCTATGTCATAAAGCTTGAAGACATCAAATGAGTGGAATGAAAATGAATATGTAGGCGCCATTATTATAAGACAAAATAAATAGGCAAAATGCTGCAGACAGACTGAAGTCACACTTTTACATCAAAATGAATCACAGTTTGGACACAAAAGACAAGAAAGAGTTCATGAACTGAGCTCTTTACTTTTTTTTTTTTTACAGAGACAGAGAGTCAGAGAGAGGGATAGATAGGGACAGACAAGAACTGAGAGATGAGAAGCATCAGTCATTAGTTTTTCGTTGTGCATTGCGACACCTTAGTTGTTCATTGATAGCTTTCTCATATGTTCCTTCACCGCGGGCCTTCAGCAGACCGAGTAACCCCTTGCTCCAGCCAGTGACCTTGGGTCCAAGCTGGTGAGCTTTTGCTCAAACCAGATGAGCCTGCGCTCAAGCTGGCGACCTCGGGGTTTCGAACCTGGGTCCTCGGCATCCCAGTCCAACGCTCTGTCCACTGCACCACCGCCTGGTCAGGCAAACTGAGCTCTTTAGAAACATTAAACTATGTACCCAGTAGTACCATTAATGTTTGATTAGGAATGGCTATGTTCTTATATATGTTCTGTCTGCTTTAGAAACCAAACGTACAGCTTTTTGTTATTTCAGTAGTACTCAAGATCTCAGGTTTCAGGAATTGAATTACAATCCCACCACTTGGTTATTAACCCTAGTTGAGAGATTTGGCCTTTGAGGATGAATTTCTTCATTTATAAGATGGAACTAGTAATAGCTCCCAATTTAGTGGTGGCTGTCAGGATTTAATTGAGATAACATGTGGAATATACTTAGCACATCACCTGGCCTGTGGAAAACCTCAGTAAAGTTTATTATATCCTATCAGGTTCATCACATCACCATGAATCACATCACCATGATCAGGATCATTATTAATAGCAACGCAAGTGAAGAAGAAGGATAATGAAAGCAAGCATAGCTGGGCTGGCAAGCCTAAGGTGAAAAATCGGCACTATGGTACTTTCATCAAAGGAATAGGGAAGGAGGATTCGCTTTACATAACTCTTTAGGTAACTTCACGTGCTGCATCTACTGCCATCTAAAAGATGGCAAGACTAAAATTAATGTAACTATCTTAGTCTAAAGGCAGACATATAATTGGGAATGTACTCAGGAGTAAAACTAAGGCACACTGGTGATACTGAAGTCAAAGTGCCTAGGGATTTAGGGTAAATCTTAAAATGTAAACTCCTCGCACTATCTGGTAGTCATGCTTTTTAACCTCTTTGTGTTCTATTATCTGCTCTGCTATTTGATTCTTCTCTCATTTTCACATAAACATACATCTTTTCTCATACCCAAGCTTAAAATCTATTTAAGTTGCTTAGCATGGAGTACATTATCTTCTAGACTGGTGGATTTCAACCTTTTTACACCTGGGGACCAGTGAAAATAGAAAAAATTATTTGGGGGACTGCTAAGGCAGAAACCACCCTGAGCATAAGCAAATTTGACTGAGATCATTGGGTCTAAAATCTTGATACAATATCAGGGTGGCTGACTCTTTCATGCACTCGCACAAAATTTCTGGTGGACTGGTCTGCAGACCAGTTTGTGAGAAACACTTGTAGACAATGTTCATACCTGCCTTGAAAACCCAACGCTTGCATGAAATCTTATTAGACTGATCTCTATCAAATTCTAACCATTATATCCATTTACCAATAATCTATAAATCTGTATCTTTCTCTTCTCTGTTACTGGCCTTATAGTTTTCTATGTGGTACTGATGAATGTGATATAAACCACATACAATATACATATGTATTTACCTTTATGTGTCACTCTGAGTCCAACTAGGCCATGTACTCTATGTGCATTGCCTTATGTAATCTTTGTAACTGTAATATTATAATCCTCATAACTAGATCCATTTTACATTTGAAGAAAACGGGAATTAGATATGTTAAGCAGCCAAGCTGGAACACAAACCCACATCACTAACCTCATATCTTACACCCAAACAATACTGACCTGGTTCCTTCAAGAGACTGCAAACTGCTCAATTCTGACTCAGCGAACACTGACTGACTGTGGGCTCTCTGGCTAGCACTGTTGGTACCCTTCACACCTGTTAACTTCTTTCCTCTTCCAATTATGTTCACAAGGTAGGTATTAGTATTCCCATTTTGTAGATAAACCAAAGCTTCCTAAGTAACCCCTTTTTTGAAGGGTAAGCCAAAAATGTACTTCTTAAATTTAGGCAAACAGAAATGATATACTATAGTTTAAAAAAAAACAAAACAAAATACCTATGGTGAAATACTGAAATACTTCACCTCCACAAGTCAATAGTCTTGAAAGCATAGCATGTCAGGTAAATTCTCTGTGCCAGGAATACTTCTGATAGCATTTCATTTATCTAGCACTGAGGGGTGAGAGTCATAAATAAGCTACTCTATCCTCAGAGCTCAAGTAATTAGTTTAATAAGGGACTCCTAGTCTTACACTTCTGGAAAGAGATCTAGAACAATAAGGAAGTTAATTTAAAAGAAAAAAATTAAGAGAAGTTTATCAAGTAGAAAGTGTAGCTATTTAACAATAATTTTTAAACGCTTAACAATTTTTGTAGGTCTCTACTAATGCTCCCAGAATGAAATTTATTTAGTAATGAAGTAACAGTTCTGAGGATGTCCCCCCTAGGTAAAACTTGGTATGGAAAGAGTAAAGAAAAGGTAGAAGTCCTCTAAAACTGTTGGTGGAAAAAGAATACACAGATGTCAGCAGTTGGAAGAGCTTTTTCTTTAAATATGAACAATACATTGAAAGTGGACCTCACACAAAGAGAGTTTCACAATCGCCAAAAATGTGGCTGAATTTCTCAGGCCTGTGGTTTTGGGAGATGGGCCAACACTGAGCCTCTGATGTTACACCCTGTTTGTCCATGACCCGCCTCTGAGATCAACATCTCCCACTCCCAACACACCCGAGGGCCAAATGAGAGGAGTAAGGTAAGACATTTAGAAAGTACAGTCATTTATAGCATGAGATAAGGTACTACCAATACAGACTTTTTTTTCAAAGTCAGTATGCCAATATGTTGCCTTAAGCCTGCATCACAGTTGGGCACTGCACTCAAAACGAAATTATTGAAAGCTTCTTACTGGAAAAAGTTGCCAGGAGGAAGAAGAGCAGTATAGTGATAATAATAAGAGGGTAAGATGTGAAATCACTTGAGTATCCTAGGAATGAGGTAAAAATAATCTAAAGTAAGCAGAAAAAACTATGAAACTTGGTTAGAAATTATAGAAAAAATTGTTACAAGGCATAGTGTGCTGTTTCTTTAATTGCCCATGACCAGCTGGCATAACAGAGAATACCTCAGTCTGTCTGTCTTGCCAGAGAGCAGCACTCAGTCCCCTATGTGAAGGTGACTGCCTTGAGAGTTCAAAGGACAGAATGTTGAGCACACTTGGACTCTGGAGCTAGACTGGAGTGCAGGTGGGTCTCAACTCTGCCACTTAGCTGGAATTTCACTTCTCGGGGACCTGATTACCTTCCCTATAAAATGAAGCTAATAATACTGCCTACCTCACAGGAATCTTCCTATAAAATGAAGCTAATAATACTGCCTACCTCACAGGAATCTTGTGAGCATTAAATGAGTAAAGTGTAAAGGACTTAGAAAAGTCCTGGGACCTGGGAAGTGCTCTCTCAGTACTGGGTAAATATAATACATAAGCTCCTACTCTGATGCTGTTCTAGGCACTGAACATAACATTTTAGAGTTTTCAAGAAGCTTTCACATGATCTCTCTTGATTTAAAAAACATTACTGTAGTGACAGCAAGGAAGATCTGCCCCATCTTTAACACATAAGGAAAATAAAGCCCAGAGAAGTAAAGAGGCTAACTGACCCAAATTTACAATTGCAGAACCAACACTGAAACCCAGCTTTCTCAGCTGTTTAACTCTGGCGTGTCCAGCCTCAGGCAAACAACTCAAGATTGCTCTGGTCTTTGGGGAGCATTTTCTGTCAAATCCCCTTTTTATCTTGCCCTCCCCTCCCCTAGTTGTCTTCAACAATCAACTGAAGAATATTCCTCTTCTCTTTACAGGTTCTTGGTGAAAAAGAGCAAAGTTCTTCTATTCATGGTGTCCCCACTATGTCAATATTGTGAAACACGCAGAAAATCTGGGCATACAAGCTCAGGGCCGTGACTCTGCAATTTTATATTTTCTGAAGCCAACAAAAGAATATTACCCATGTGATAAGGAATTAGATAACTCAGTGCTCTTTTGTTGCTTCTTATGAATTCTGGAATTTTCTAAACAGATTGAAGTAACTGCAGAGTTAGTCCCCCATGCTTCAGAGCCCAGGTGCTGGGAAGAAAATGCGGTAGCTCTGAGGGAATGTGGGTGAGGCTGTTCTCAGGGCAATGTGCTAACCTCCTTTTCAAGCCCCAATGATTAAAAAATTCTACTCTAAAAGAAAAAAACCTTAGAAAAATTGTCCTTATCTACCATAGGCAGCAATACGCAAATGTGAACCAATTTGTCATTTTAAAAAGTGACCAAGGATGGTCAACACATAATCCTTTTATTTTGGACACAACAAAGCTCCCAAACTTCCCAGTTGTAAGCCCACAAGGAGACAAAGGGTGTGTCCAGCCTGGTATTCACAGCAAGCCAGGCCCTGAGAACTCTAGGCTGCAGCAGGGAGTCTGGGGAACTCTCCCTCTGACCAGAGACAATGCTTTATTACAGCCCAGTGGAAAACTCCCTTGGGGAGAACTAGGAACTGGGAAAAAGACAAAATAAAAATGGTGAGTGGTGCCAGGACTATCAACACGCCTTGGAACTACTTCGAAGGAAGCAGGGAAATGGAAGACACTGTTCTCTCCACCACCCCAATCCGGAGATAACATAATAGCTGAGGCTTTCACACCCAAAGAAGATCCCCATCGCTTACTCCTTCCACATGGCTCCCTCCTCCAGACTGGGGAGTGGAAGGGGTGGGGGGATGGAGAGCGTTCTGTGGAGTTCCATCCTTAGCTTTCCAGTCAACTGATCATAAAAATATCACGGTCTAAACCATGTCCTCCTGCACTTTGCTATTATTATTATTATTTCAAACTTGCTGAACGTCCAAGTGCTTATCAAATGAAAGGGGAGGACAAGTCCTGTCCTTCGTCACTTGGTACAAAGGCCAGTTTGACTACGAAGAAGAGCCACTTCAGAATTTTACATTCTTAGGTTGAACAGAAGTTGCTTCAACTGCAGCGACTTCATACACATGACGGCAACTTCCACGTACTTTTTATTCCCTCAAAGTTCAAGGGGGCCTTTCAAAGTGTATGAGGAAAAAAGATTGAGTAAATCACTTAAACATGAAAAGATTACTCTGTCAAATTTCATCCCTGGAGTCTGACAACGGGAAATTTTACCTACAAGGGTAGAGGAACACCACTTTCTTTAAGTTGTGACCCAATTTAAAAGCAAAGAGCAGCTAAACCGAGCAAAGAAGTTGCGAGGCTGGCAGAGAGACCTCTCTCAAGCCTACACCCGCCATCAACTTTTCCCCGTCCCGCCCACCACCCTCTCCGCAGCCTCCCCCTCTCCGCAGCCTCCCCCTCTGCACCCCCTCTCCGAGCCTCCCCCTCTGCACCCCCTCTCCGCAGCCTCCCCCTCTGTACCCCCTCTCCGGCATGTACCGTGCGTGGATGGCAGCAGCAGTGAAGCAGGGAAGCTGTCCCAGCAAGCGGGCGGCTGAACTGCGGGGACTTGCACAACGCGCACCGGCCGACCGGACGCGGGCGCCACGCCCCTTCTGGCTAATTTCCTATTAATTTGTTCCCTGCCTCGCCAAGCCCCTCCCTTAAAGTCGCCTCCTGTTTCTTTCCTGCTTACTGGTTCCCTTTTTTCTGTACCCTTGTATTTGGCGCTTGAAGAAGCTGCTGTTCCTGAAATGCCATTTGTCCTATACAGTGGGGCGGGGACGCTAGCGACTGTGCGGGAACTCTGTATTCTCTAACATTTCAAGAATGGTGGTGGGAAAGCAAGGCAAAGGCCGTTAACTTTTATTTAGATGGAAACAGTGTAAAAAAAAACCCCACTTAATGTTGACTCTTGAAAGCATGAAAAGCTTTATAGAAAATTTACATGGGGAGGATACTAATTAGAAGTCATTGATAACATTCTGTTCCGTTGAATTTCACTTTCCGGCCCCTGTACCAGGCCAAGGCTGTCATTGACACAATGTAAGCATTTGATAAAGATCACCTATATTACTCCAAATCTGTGACGCCTGACAACTTGCTTCCTCATTGTGTCCCCTCACGTTCAGAATCCAAAATAGAAGTGGAGATTTTACTAAATAGTTCAGTTCACTACACAGTCAATCTAATGGTTTTTACAGGAACATTTAGGGGAATGTTTTAGGAAGGAATGGTTATTCTAACATCAATATCTACATTAAAGATATTTCCAAGATTCCTAACCTCACAAAAATATTTACAGATGTAGTGCCCTTTGTGTTTCTAAAAATGTTTAAGTATTTATGTTTTCAATCTATGTTACTTCTCTCCTGGTAATATTTCTCACACATTTACCATCTGCTATGTGTTGTATGCTACCTTTTTTTCTTTTTTGGTCCTAATGTTACTGATAGAATCAATCAGAGTCGAAAGACCAGTGTAACAGGCTTTAATGAAAGGAAACCTGCCGGGCTGTCTTGTAAGCGAGAGCAGCCCCCAGTTCTCTAATCGGTAGGGTTAAATAGGGGATTTGAGGGTGGGGGTTGGTGATCATTAAGGAAAAATGCAACTTTCAGCAATTTATGTAAGATTAACTGTAAATAAGCTAGGGGACCTTCCACACCCAGGTTAGTCACACAGATGCCTGGGGGAAGGTGATCTGCAACATCTAGTTTGTCAATGTCCCTTTATCCACGAGGAGGGGGTCATGGCCCCCACCTGCAACCCTATCAGTTACCACCTTTAGCCCTTAAGGCGTGCCCCCAGATTTAGTTGTCTTAGATTTAATTGACAAATTCAAGTTCTACCATAAAAGGAAAGAAGACTTAGCAGTTTGCTCTAGGAAAGAGGAATTAATGACAGGTCTGAGAACAATTTCAGCATAAGCGTATTAGTAAGAGTAATGATAAATCTAGCATCAGAAGACATTGACACTTCATTTTCATGTCTGTATCTTTTGAAAACTATATTTACTCACCTACCTTATTAAGGAACATGGGAACCTGGCTGTAACACTAACTGGAATAGGACAGAATTTGAGATAACTATTTGGAATTCTTGCTACAGGAGTTTAGTACTACCAGCATTTAACAGACTCTTATTTATTATGAAGTGATATGGCCCAAATCTTATGGATAACATTACAGAAAAAAGGTACAGACAGCTATAACTTAAATATACTGTTCACAAAAATTAGGAGATATTTCAAAATGAATATGAAGCAATTAAAAAAAGTATTTGATTTGATTTTATTAACAAACATCAGAAAGTCAAATGACAAATCAAAGAAAGTTGTTCAATTACGCAAATAAGATGCAAAACCAACTTTTATTTCATTGGTGAAAATGCACTATACAAAAAATGCACTATGCAAAAGGCTGAAAGTACTGGAGTATTTGCACGTTCCCTGATCCCTTGATTTTTGTGAGCACTATAATTTGCTCCACAGAGTTCCAGATGAGCATTTATAGCAGGCTTTTGAAAAGAAAAGGAGCACCTGACTCAGGAAGCTAATCTAGATAATATGATGTAGATAAACAATTAACTCAAAAGACTAGGATAGGGTCCAGAAACAGAATCATCCTACTTGGTTAATTGATTTTCAACAGAAGTGCCAAAGCAGGAAAGTTGTCAACAAGTCTATAGCCATATGGAAAAAACTTCAACGCCTAGCTCACACCATACACTAAAATTAACGCAATAAAATATCTAAAAGAAAATATCTTTATGACCTTGGGGTAAGCAAAAATTTCTTAGACCAGACACAAAAATTATTATCTATAAGAGAAAACAATTGATAAATTGGACTTCATTAAAAAAAATCTTCTGCTCATCAAAAATATCATTAAGAAAATGAATAGGCAAGCCACAGAATGGGAAAGAATATTCTCAATACATTTATCTAACAAAGAACTTGTATGCAAATTATACCAAGAATACTTATAAAAATAATTGAAGCAAAAACAACACAGTTAAAAATAGCAAAATATACAAAAGATTTGAACAGATATGTCATAAGAGAAGATATATTAATGGCTAAGAAGCATATATATGCAAAGGTATTCAATGTATTCAGAGATATGCAGTTCAAAATCACAAAGAGATATTTTTACCCAAATATTAGCATGGCAAGAATAAAAAGACAGACACAATGAAATATTGATGAGTTTGTGAAACAAATGGGATTCTCATGTGTTGCCTGTGAAAGTATAAAATGGAACACCCATACTAGAAAAACCGCCTCCTATTTTCTTATAAATGTACACATAGGCCCAGGCTATTATTCAGCGATTTCACTTCAGGGTATCACCCAAGAGAAGTGAGGACATAGTGATGTGCACACACACACACAAAAATAGTTTAAGAATTTCTTTACAACTTTATTCATAAATACCAAAAACTTGGAAAATGTTAATGTCCATCAGCAGAAAAATAGGAATACAAATTGTGAAATATTCATAGATAAATACCAACTACATCACAATAAAAAAATAACAAACTATTGATACACACAAGAACATGATGGAATGTCAATACTATATTAAGCAAATGAAGAGAGACAAACACTACATACTATATGATTTCATTTTTATGAAGTTTAAAAACAAAACTATGGTAATAAATATGAAAAAGGTGGTTATTTCTAGTGAGAGAAGGTGGTGATTGGCGGGAAAGAACCATAAAAAATTTTTCGGAGTGATGAAAATGTTCAGGATATTAGTTGCATGAGAATACTATATACATCGGTCAAAGCTCATTGAACTACACGCTTCAAATCTGTGTACTTCAATATATACAAATTCTACCTCAATAACAAATAAATTTTTAAAAATCCATTAATGGTGAAAGGTGGCAATGAGCTAAGCCTAAAATAATGACATAGTCACTTCTAGTAACTCCATCTTAACATCAGAAGGAAAGTGTTGAAAGAAAATGTAGGTAAATATATTATAGAGAAGTCTGCAGAATCCTAATGTATTTCTGTGTTTCTCCCTTTTCTGAGGAAGTGAAAGATAGTTTGTTTTCCCAGAAAAAGGATATTCTTAAGTGCAAAAGTCTGCCAAGGGTTAAGAAGGACATTATCCCTTTAATTTCAAGCAGTTGAGCAACAACACCTAATCTTGCCAAGATTCTCTGGCAAATGTTTCGGGCCATGTGGAGACATAATTCTTCATTTGTGGAATTAATATTGACTTTTACAGCATATACCACTACACTGATTCATAGACCCTACAGTCCAGGGGAGGTAGCCTGTCACTCCAGTCACAAAAATTTAGTTACAAACACATGTTAATGTAATCAGTTCCTTTCAGTGAAAGTGATATATTGGAGGCTTTAAAACAATGACTTCACAGAAGCAAACCTGAACGTACTATTTCATGTTGAGAAAACATGTCCTATGCACCATTTGTTAATATCTCCATAATTGCTTTTGTTTCTTTGACATCGTATAAGCTCACTGACAACAATTAGCAGAACGTACTAATAAAAGTTACCACCATTTCACCATGGAGCCCCTTTTAGAAATATTAGAGCATTCCACATGCTGAGAGAAATCACTTGGCAAATCTTGTAGAAGCTATTTTTCTCTGCCAGACCTCTTTAAAAGTCTTATTTTTCTCGGATTTGATTTAGTAACTTTAGATCTCTGCATTATGTTGTGTTTTGCACAAAACTATTGACTTCAGCTAAGGAACCGTGAACAATAATTATTTTGCATGACTAAGCTCTGGTACACCATTGTCAGACAGGCACTTTACAGTACCACCAGTTTCAAATTTTAGAACAGAATTGTCAAACAAGCGAATGCCAACACCAAAGACTTCTATTTTCAAGCTAAAGGCATGAGTTCTATAATATGCAATAACAGAGTGAATCTTTGAATTCTTGTGAAAGCTCCTGATTTGACAGTCCTAAAAATGAAAGCGTGTTTTCATCTAGAACAGATATAGCAGAAGGAGCAACAGTACAAATTTTGAAGCAAGGCTGAAGTATGGCATTAGTGCTAGAAAAGGGATGCTCTGCCACTGAGATTATTAAATGGTATTAAGAAGGGTGTGTTTATGATGCACAGAGAGCAACTTCCTCAAACTGAAAACATCTAACTGCTCATCTCAGTTGGATACCTTTCCAACCATTTAATCAAACTCTTAGGGAGTCAACAGTTTATATCAACTAAAATTTTTATCTTAGAAGAAATATAAATCTAATACAAATGTTTCTCAAACTTTACAAAGTCCAAGAATGGAACTCATTATCACAAACATTACTAGACAGGGACATACATTTTATATAAATTAAATGTATTTTACCCTTCAGCGCAGCCAGCTAGGACCCATTAGGAACATAGAACCAAACAATCTCCGTTTAGAAAGTTGGGCTTTTATCCCATTAAATTTTTATAGCACTTCAATTTTCTACCATTGTCTTTTCTTCTACTGATAATTTCATTCTTAAGGCAATAATTTAGGACAAGTGTTATCTTCTTTGTACATAGATTAAGAAACTGAAGACAGAGATTAAATACCCTTGAAAAGCCATGTGATAATTAGAAAACAAAGTGGGAGGAGGGGAAGCATGGCTTATACTGCTGTCTTTAAATATTTTGTATTTAAATATTAAATTTAATACTAAAATATTTTCAATACTTCTTTTATCAGCCCAGGAAAGTGTTCAGATGCTCCAAAATGAATTTATACTAATATACTTATTATTGATGATTTATAAATGAGAACTCCAATTTATTACATTAAAAAAAGAGTTCTTTTCTAGGTAGAAAACCAAATGGGATATAACAAATCATTCAGAAAAAAGAAAATGCCTGAACCGGCTACATTACATTTGAAGAATTATCTCAGGTTCCCTTTAGTGGATGCCTTTGAAGTGAGCACAGAAATATTACCACAAGTTTGTAACTGGATTCTCCAATTTTAGCTTCTCTCCCCACCAGTATAGCACTGCCTGTTTGGACTTCCTGAAGCACAGCACCAATCTAGGCATTCTTCTACTCAAACCTGGTAGTCGAATTTAAGAAACTTTATGATTTCGACCAATCTCAATTATAAGATACATAATATTTCAGTAAAAATAAACTACATGGGAAATGAAATTGAGTCTTCTTACCTGGTTTGGTCAACTGCTAAGGTATCAAAGTCAGGTCAAAATCTTGACTGTAATAGCAAGGTAAGCTTGACCTGCAGGCATTTAATACAGTAACAGTACTCAAAGGAGAATGTATATATAACTCAAGCTTCCCTCTTTGAAGAGTATGAGGCTCTGTTAAAAATCATTAAGCAAGCATTTTGAAAATAAACAATACATTTTAGTATGCATATGTAAACTTGTAAAATTTGTATTAGGGAAAATTTAGAATTTACAACTTCTGATTCTCTCAAAAGAAGCAGGCAACTACAAGAGAGAGTTTAAATGGCTCTACAGTAAATAAATGAGAGATCAAAACAGGAAGGCTCCTAGAGCAGAAAGCAGAGCCAGCAGGCCAGCAGAAGCAGTGGGGAAGGGCTGAATGAGACGAGGTGGCTGGGGAAGAAGAGGGATTTCAGAGGAAGAACAGATGTGGCTAGAGAGTATTTTTATCAGGATTTCAGGCACAGTGTGTAATGTAACCGTCCTCCTCTCTTCCTATATACTCCAAATTTCCTGAAAGTCTTAGAGAGTTAATTTTCCTTTGGAAACTTATGAGGAGTGCTGAGCTGGGCTCCTACCAACAGGATGAGGCCCCTTGAGCACAGGCATGTCTTGGTTCAGCAACTCATAAACAACGAACATCCAGTAGGCTCTGATCACAGTTCCAGTTTCTCCTTAGGAAGAACCTGGCAATAATTGGATTCAATAATCCAAGAACTGGGATTAACTTGATTCAGAATGGATTTTTCTCCTATGTGTTCTACTCTTTTTGTTCAGCAAAACCTATGCTGCACCTTGATTTAGCATCCTTATTATCAAGTCTCAGTCTTTATTTGGACACTTGCTCATAATGCAATCTCTATATATCGAAGTCTACATATTTCAGTTCAGTGGGAAGGTTTTTTTTACAATATGATCTTTAAGTGCTGACTGGTTGTGAATGATGATGCCCTCAAAGTCTGTAAGATCAAGAACTTTCCATTCTCTTACTCACAGGGGATAAGAAAGATATGGGTTGAGTTTAAACCCTCTGTTATGATTAAGAGAGTTGCTTCTTGCTTCACAAGGGATCTGAAGACAGCTTGCTCTACATTGATATTCATAGTAACAGGATGCTCTCTGTCAACACTATGAAGCTTCAACCCCCTATAATCCTTTCAGCAATGGCTTAAAAGTGCCAAATTATTGTAATGACAAATAAGTATACAAATAATTAATACTTTAACTGTATAGGAATTCCAGGCCAGGCAAGGAAAGTAGAAGACAGGGGGAAAGTCCAAATGTATTGCTTGGTTACTTGACACGACTTCCATCTGTTTCATTGCTATACCTCACCTCTGTTGTCTTATCTAGATTAGCTTCTTTCTTACACTAGTCTATCTAAATTGCCTAACCTAGCTCCTATTTTCCCTTAGTTTGAAACCCCGTTAAAAGTAATTTCATTCTCTCCAAACTTTTGTAGCTGATTATATTTACTATTTTTACAACATGTATACCTTATCTTGTAATTTTATTACTTTGGTTATATTTTAACACTCATACTAGACTATCTCTACTCATCTTTAAATATATAGTATATAAATATAGGGCCCTAAGTTTGTTGAAAAACAATGTACACATGCTCACACACACACAAGGACTAGAAGGAAAGATGCAGATGGTTTTGATTGTTTTCTCTGGTTTAAAGGCTTCCATATGCCTTCCATTTTCTTCCTTATACTTCCCTCTGCTTCTGAAAACGTCCATCTATTAAATATTATTTTTAATGAAAAACTAAAATAATAAATACATTTGATCAGAAATCCAATATTTGATTACCTCCTTTACCAAAGATACTTTAGGCCTTTTTTCACAATACTGTCAAGTGATATCAATAAAACTCTTACCATCTATGGGTATTTGCTGGAAGGATAAATAAACTTAGTTCTCACATTCATATAATAAAAACAAACTCTGATAGTATCAGTTCAAGTGGTTTTCAAATTATATTTTAAATATAATTGTTTTCAAGTAAAATCTAACACAGAACTTTAATATTTAAAATAATTTACAACAGGTGTAAGTTTCTCAGATGGTCTAAAATCTTTAGTGATTAGTGAGCGCAAATATGTGCTTCTTTGATTAGGAAATCCTTGAATTACCCTTATGGAACCGTGAGGTTCATCTAGTCCAGCATTCCCATATCATCAGGAAGTAAATTGAGGCACAGAAAAATTATAATACCTGTCCAAAATCACTTAGCTAGTTACCAGAACCTACATTTTCTAAATCTAAGATTCTGGCTATAATATCATATTGTCCTAATTTTTGTTTGTGATAGTTTTAGAGCAGGGGTCCCCAAACTTTTTACACAGGGGGCCAGTTCACTGTCCCTCAGACCTTTGGAGGGCCGCCACATACAGTGCTCCTCTCACTGACCACCAATGAAAGAGGTGCCCCTTCCGGAAGTGCGGTGGGGGGCTGGATAAATGGCCTCAGGGTGCTGCATGCGGCCTGCAGGCGGTAGTTTGGAGATGCCTGTTTTAGAGCATTACATTTCTCTAACCTAATTCCTGATGGTGATGTATACCCAATTTGAATCCTAGAGTCCCTACACTCTGTTAACACCCTAGTCTTTAATGTCTTTTATTCCAGACCTCAGGGAAGATTTCCTTGCCAGAAATCTCTGTTGCCCAATGGCTATTTCCTTACTTCCAAAGGCTATTCCTCAATGCCTGGCTTGTAATCTGACTATATACCCATTGCAATACCACTCCTCCTCTGACAGTGAATATTTGGTTGAACTTGAAGGTAATTACATCATTCTGTCTCTTCCCTTTTGGCTTAATCTTGCAATTAAAAGCACTTCCGCCTCCATGTGTCTATCTCTAAATTTACCACCCCCAGTTTGGACAACACATTTAAAGTTTCTCCTTATTCTGTTTGCTCTTTCTTGCTCAACTGATAAGGAACATGTGACACACTACCCGAGTTATGCTCGGATTTTTGGCAAATTTTGACACACCAAGCTCAAAAGATTGCCCATCACTGCTCTACACCCTGACTCTTATTTTCTGTTTGCCTTTACTTGGACTTACCTGGACACTAATGCAGCCCAGCAACTTATGTGGACTGTCTTACCCCAGGGGTTCAGAAATGGCCCACACCTGTTTGAGTAGGCACTAGCTCAGAATTTAGCAGCATGCAATCTTGAAACTAGTACTCATAGGTTTGCCATCATGAGTGTAGAGGAATGGTAAAGAAGGCATTCTTGAGATCTAGGACCTTGAAGTCAGTGATGTTTGAGGAATGTGTGACAGTAATGTGTAGAGATTAGGGACTCCTGGATGGAGGGGAACTACAGCCTCATTAATTAGGCATAAGTCTTGTATGAGGCAATAAGCCCCTGAAGGTTTTGAACAGGAAGGATGAGGGTACTGCAGGGAGAGTCCATGGGGATGAGTTAGCCTTGATTTAAGAGGCTGGTAATGATGGGTTTAAGGCCTTACAAACAGACACAGTTACACATTAAACAAAGACTTCACATACAAATTATAAATTAAAAAATTTAAATGAGCGTGCTTTACTTGTTTCAATTAAAATTATACTAGAGATATTTTCTGACAAAGACAAAACAGATTATTCACACAGCTCAATAGACAACTCTGTCTTTTTAAGTTTCTCTAGATGGCAGGGATTTGTCAGCATAGAGGGGAGGAAGAGAGGAAGCAGAAGAAACAAACAGCGTGAACAGCTGGATGGAAAGAAGGAGGGTCAGAATTTTCAGGAGACGGAGGAGGTTGAGGTGCTGGTGGTGGTGCCACATGGTCAGAGGAGTTGAAAAGATCAGAGCTTAGAGGACAGTTGGAGGAGGATGGGGGGAAAGGGGTTTTTGCTAAAAGTATTTGGTAGGTCGAGCAAGAGGAACAGAGGGCAAGTAGAGATTGGAGAAAGAAGAAAGCCTGTACCTAGGGAATTTCTGCGGCTTTCCCTGTCCAGTGGCAAACATTATTGAGATCTTTGAGTGTACTGTAATCAAAAGTAGTTAATATTGGGGCCACGCGGTAAGTCCCCATGATAGGTAAAGGAAGTAGATGGGAGTTGGGAAGGAAGGAGGAGCGTCCCAAAGGAGTAGTTTCTGAGGCCTGAGATTGGGAGAAGCCCATGTTAGGCTGAGAATAAAGAAAGAGAAGAGCATCCTCAAACTCTTTCAATTATTGTGAGTAGAGTAGAGTGTGTGAGATGTGAGGAAACCAATTGTCACCAGAGACCTCAGTTCCAGAGAAGAAGAAAGCAACCTGGCTAGTCATGTAGACTTTTGAGGAAGTCTGTAGAAACAGGCTGCTCAGAGTAGAAGCCTCTCAAACTGTGAACCTCGGAGAGCAGAGGGAGGGTGAGGGAAGGAGAGGAGCCTACCGAAGATTGGAAAAGCTTCAAAAAATCTCCTACCTCTTGTCTGGCAGGGGGTTCAGGACAGGGTCAGATCACCAGCCAATCAACCTACAATTACACGTCCAAACAGAATCAGGGAGTAAGCCCAGGATGAGCTGCCGCTACCCACTGCTTCCCTGGTTGTAAGTTTGGATGGCAAAGAGGGATCATCCAGGCAGTTAGTACCCTGTCCTGGGTTTCAGCACCAAATGATAGAATCAATCAGAGTCCAAAAGACCAGTGTAATAGGCTTTACTGAAAGGAAACCTGCCGAGCTGTCTTGTAAGGGAGAGCAGCACCGGTAACAGACTCAGACCATGTTTTAGGGATTAGATTTAAGGAAGCAGGAAGGGTAGCAGGACATTTGCTGATTGTTGCTATCGCTGGGTGCAGGGGTGCTTTTCACCAATTATGGATGTTGGTTCATTTTCAATTGTCAGCACTTTCAACCGTCCATGACTTTATCGGACATTCCTTTGTAGTTGGTCACCTGCCACAAGCCCTGAAACAAAACTTGTGCCAGCAGGGTTAAAGAAATAAAACCTAAGAACAATGTGACCAAAAGAATAGTTAGAAATATAAGGCAGTGGTTGGCAAACCACGGCTGGCGAGCCACATGTGGCTCTTTGGCCCCTTGAGTGTGGCTCTTCTACAAAATACCACATATGGGTGTGCAGGTACACGCGGGAATATCAGTAGGTTGGGCAATGGGAGACGTGGCGCAGGCAGGCAGCGGGACACACAGCGCGAGGGAGGCGCACGCGATTCATGCACCAGTTGAGTGAGTCAGTCAGCAGTTTGGTTGTGCAGTGGTTAGTGCTAGTTGCATCTGCAAGTCACGTGCAGGTGACAAAAGTACCTACTCAAAGCATAAAGTTACCTGTATTTTTCCAACCAGCTGCAAATCCTTTAGGTATTTTTCTCATCAATATAAGAATTGTAATTATTTTGTGTTGGTGGCTTTATTATTATAAAATGAAACATTTTTGTAGGTGCCCTGTCTGACACGGCTACAAAGAAGAAGCAAAAAGAAAAAACAACAACAAAAAAACCCGGAAGACAAAAACTGTGAATTTAAAGTTGAATGGACCGAGATTTTCACGTTTATTCAAAACTTAAATGGCCTTCCGACCTGATTTATTTGTCAGGAAAAATTGGCGCATAACAAGAAATCAAATTTGGAGAGATACTTTACAACTAAACATGTGTCATCTAGTACTAAATATCCTGTCGGTGATGCAAGGAAGAAAGCAGTTGAGGAACTTCAGAAGAGTCATGAAAAATCAAGTTCTGTATTTAATTACTGGATGCAATCTTCCAACAATGTTAATATTGCAAGTTTTGTGGTTAGTCAAGAGATTGCTAAGAGAGGAAAACCATATACCGAATAAATAAAAAGTTGTTTTATAAATACATCTGAAGACCTATTTTAGGATTTTAAGAACAAAGCAGATATTCTAAAAATAATTAAAGAGCTACCATTGTCTGCTAAAACAGTGAAAGATAGAACAGTCAAAATGTCTTTGAATATAACCAACCAGCAAGTCAAAAATCTTAAATTGGTTTCAGCTTTATCAGTAGCAGTTGGTGAGTCTTGTGACATAAATGACATAGTGCAAGTTTCACTTTTTGTATGATTTATTTCATCTACAGGTCCTAAAGAAGAACTTATAGGATTATTGCCACTCAAAGGTCAAACACGTGGAGAGGATATAGCAAATGCTGTAATTGAGTGCATGGAAAAACATCATATTCCACTCAATAAAATTGTCTCAATTTCAACAGTTGGGGCAAAAAGTATGACCAGTGTAAGAAACGGGTTTGTTACTATTTTAAAAGAAAAAATTAATCACAAAGTACTTACTTACCATTGCATCATTCATCAAGAAGTGCTTTGTGCACAGACATTTCCAGAAGAAATTTGCAGTTATGGAATTGATGATTAAGATTATCAACTCCATTATAGCTAAAGCTCTTAATCATTGCCAATGTAAAGAATTTTTAGTTGAAATGGAGAGTGAGTACACAGATCTTCTGCTGCATAACAAGGTACTTTGGTTATCACGAGGAAATGTTTTGAAACGTTTTGCTTCCTTATTAACAGAAATTAAAGCATTTCTCCTTGAGAAAGGTGTTCACTATCTAGAACTAATGAACAATCAGTGAATCTAAAAATTTTATTTCATGGTAGACATTATGTCTCATCTAAATCAGCTTAAAAGTAAACTACGAAGGACAGCAAACACAATTTTTTCAATGTTAGAAGAAGTTATTTCATTTGAAAACAAATTATCTCTTTTTGCTCAAGATTTTGAAAGAGAAACTTTAATTCACTTTCCAAGCCTGTTGAAACATGACCAAGAAAATAATTCTGATATTGACATTTGCTATTTCAAAACAACACTTCTAAATATGAGGGAAGCTTTTCTCAACAGGTTTCAGTAATTCAGAAACAGCAAAGTGACTTAGCCTTTGTTAAAAAAAAAACACCTCTTAATGCTATTGTAACAGAATTAAATTTTTCTCCCTTTAATATTGACAATGCAACTTTGAAATGCAATTGCTGGATTTAAAAAACAAAGAATTGTGGAGCTCAAAATTTGAATGTCTTTGTGCTGATATAGAAATATTGGAGAAAAACAAATGTGAACTTAGTTCACAGTACAAGTGGTCTGCTTTGAAAGACATGGAGAAGAAAAATATGTTGATTTTTAACACCTAAAATAGTATTCCTGACTCATATAATCAGCTGAAAAAACCAGCATTTGCTGTTCTTTCCTTATTTGAGTCTACATATTCATGCAAACAATCATTTTCAAGCATGAACCTTATCAAGAGTAAATTGAGAAATCATCTTATTGATGAGAACCTGGAATCATGCCTAAAATTAAAAACAACAATATTCAAACCTGACTTACCCAAACTTTCCAAGGAGATGCAAGGCCTTGTTCACATTAGTGTTTGTCAGTCATTGTCATGATTTAATTTTATGGATACCTTACAATTTAATTTTATCAATAAATAATATTGTTATTAAGTATGATAATCAAGTTTTATTCAACATATCTATAATTTAACTAAGACTTAAAACTTTAAGTAAAGTTTATTAAGTTAGTTTTAGGGAGCATTGTGGAGTAAAAGGAGAAGTAGTGTTGAGAATTGAGAAAGGTATGTTGAGATGGATTGGACATATAGAGTGGATGAACGAAAGAAGAAAGATGAAACAAGTATACAAGACGAGTGTGGATGAGAGAGTTGAAAGGGGTCGACCTCAGCGAATGTACCTCAATTGGATTGAGGATGTTTTTAGCAAAGGCCAGTTTAGGAGTACCCTAATTAAGTTAATAACAATGTACCTACCTATATAGTTTAAGTTTAAAAAATTTGGCTCTCAAAAGAAATTTCAATCATTGTACTGTTGATATCTGGTTCTGTTGACTAATGAGTTTGTAGACCACTAATATAGGGAGATTGACCTGGATTGAGAAAAAAGTAAAATGTTTATATCTCCTAATTTTTTGTGTGTGTATCCCGATTCTTGCAAAAACTTTTTTCCACTAGAGTTAAGATGAATTATTTTAAAGAATATATTAAGATAATTTTAGTCACAAATTCTTCAGATTTTTTTGTTTTGATTTAATTGGCATATGGCTACATCTTTCTTTTAATTTGTGAGCCTTGGGTGAAACCATGAAGTAGACAAGCTCATTGGAAGATAGCGTCAGCAAGCTTTGCTCTGCACCTAGGAAAACATGAAAATGCCTGCGGTTCCATCTTGGGTCTGCATAATAGTCAGCTGCCATGATCCTTTTCTGAAAGAGAATGGTAGCTGCCTTCAACCTGAAGATGATCTCGAAAAGTTTGGACTCTTTTCCTGCCTAACTTCTTTCTATATATTTGTTAATACTTTTCAGTTACAAATATAAAAATATACAAACAAAATTTAGCTAAAATGGATTTATTAACTTACATAATTATATAGTACACTGGATATAGCTAGATTCTATGAAGGCTTAGGGCAAGTTTCATAAAAACAAAATTGGTATCTTTCTCTATTACTGCTTTACTTCCTTGGTGTTGTCTATATACCAGGAAACCTCTCCCCTCATGTTTACTAGAGAGTCCTGTCTCTGGAAACACGCTAAGTCACAGAAGTATCTTTCTTGGTCCTAACTGGTGTTAATTGGGTCAGGTATCTATCTCTAAAATCAGGCCAATGAAATATACAGAATGACTTACACTGCTGTAGTGCTTAATTTTATGGGTCAACTAGGAAGGTGTTTTGGAATAAAATTAATATTTAATTAGTGAACTTTAAATAAGCTGATTGTCCTCTATATTGTGGGTGGGGCTTATCCAATTAGTTAAAGAATTGAATAGAACAAAACAACTAATCTCCAAGAGAAAGAGGAATCCCTCAGCAGACTGCCTTCAGCCTTTATCTGCAGCATCAGTTTTAGTTTGCACCAGCGACTCTCTTGAGTCTCCAAGCTGCCAACTCACACTGCAAATTTTGAATTTCACATAATCTATCATATTTTTAATCAATCTCTCATTATCTAATATCTATCCTACTGGTTCTGACGCTTAAGAACCTTGATTAATACAACTGCTGAGAAGGTAAACCTCTAGAGTGGAGGATGACACAGCCAATCCCATCCAAATGTTGATGGTGAAAATTGGAAATAGTTTTTGGAATAAGGTAAAGAAGCTTGGTTCCTAACAGAACAATAAATAAATATCCACTAAGACTAAGAAATTTCCTATGACCTTTTGATCTCTCTGCTTCCTTTTATAACTCATTTCTGATTTTATAACTAATTTTCTTTCATAACCCAGACCAAGTAACTGGGTTTGATTCTCAGTTTGGCTACTTAATAGATATATGACCTTGGGTAAGCTATTTGACCATTCTGTTCCTCATTTTATTCTTCTCTGTTTTTCATTTAGAGATAATAATAGTTCCTACCTCATAAGATTGCTGTGATAATTAAAAATAAATATTTGTATAATTATTAAAACAGGGATTGGAACATAAAGGTATTCTACTGCATTGTTATTGTTATTAATATCATACTCATCCTCATCATCCTCATCATCGTCTCCTTTTATCCTC
Organism: Saccopteryx bilineata; assembly: GCF_036850765.1. NCBI lineage: Eukaryota > Metazoa > Chordata > Mammalia > Chiroptera > Emballonuridae > Saccopteryx > Saccopteryx bilineata. The sequence continues at coordinate 116,393,462 of NC_089490.1, read as the reverse complement.
ACTTCTTTTTCCCACCTTATTGAGTTCCCGGTTTCCCTCAGTACATGGCTCAGCAATCTCAACTAAGACTTCCTGGCCTAGTTTTTCTAGATTCCTCTGTCTCCTCTATCATAATTTACTCATGACAATAAGGTTTTCATCAATACATTCTTTGTATAATTTATAAAGCTGAACAGGCAAGCTAAAATCATAGATTGCTAGAACTTGTAGAAATCATCTAGTTCAGTAGTTTCAAAGTAAGGTGCAGAGGAATCTTGATTCATGCAGTTGAGGAGAAAATACATTAGGCCTTATATGTTCACATATTTTCAGTGTAAAATTTAAGAAAGAAATAAGCTTATTATTTAATGAATAAACTCACAGCAGTCTATATATGTAACATATGTTAGTGGATAAAAACTCAAAGATTTTTTTTTACACTAATAGAATACTAAATAAAAAGCAGTTGAGAGATCAGTGATCTCTTCATCCTTAAAGGAGAAATCATGAGGTCTACCAAGTAAAATTGTTGAGGATTAAATTAAAGGAGAGTACATTTAAAAAGAATATCTATAATTTAAGACTTAAAACTTTAAGTAAAGTTTATTAAGTTAGTTTTAGGGAGCATTGTGAAGTGAAAGGAGAAGTAGTGTTGAGGATTGAGAAAGGTATGTTGAGATGGTTTGGACATATAGAGAGGATGAATGAAAGAAGAAAGACAAAACAAGTATACAAGACGAATGTGGATGGGAGAGTTGAAAGGGGTCAACCTCAGCGAATGTCCCTTAATCGGATTGAGGATGTTTTTAGCAAAGGCCAGTTTAGGAGTACCCTAATTAAGTTAATAACAATGTACCTACCTATATAGTTTAAGTTTAAAAAATTTGGCTCTCAAAAGAAATTTCAATCATTGTACTGTTGATATCTGGTTCTGTTGACTAATGAGTTTGCCGACCACTGATATAGGGAGATTGACCTGGATTGAGAAAAAAGTAAAATGTTTATATCTCCTAATTTTTTGTGTGTGTATCCCGATTCTTGCAAAAACTTTTTTCCACTAGAGTTAAGATGAATTATTTTAAAGAATATATTAAGATAATTTTAGTCACAAATTCTTCAGATTTTTTTGTTTTGATTTAATTGGCATATGGCTACATCTTTCTTTTAATTTGTGAGCCTTGGGTGAAACCATGAAGTAGACAATAGCTCATTGGCCCGATGTAAGGACTTAATTAATGTTAGTTTCCTTTCTTTCATGTTTCAAAGTAGAGGTATTTTTGTTGAAAGATAGTGCCATTCAAAAACAAGAATAAATAATACTGAATTATTTGGTGCTGATAAAGATACATGTTATTGGCCCTGGCCGGTTGGCTCAGCGGTAGAGCGTCGGCCTAGCGTGCGGAGGACCCGGGTTCGATTCCCGGCCAGGGCACATAGGAGAAGCGCCCATTTGCTTCTCCACCCCTCCGCCGCACCTTCCTCTCTGTCTCTCTCTTCCCCTCCCGCAGCCAAGGCTCCATTGGAGCAAAGATGGCCCGGGCGCTGGGGATGGCTCTGTGGCCTCTGCCTCAGGCGCTAGAGTGGCTCTGGTCGCAACATGGCGACGCCCAGGATGGGCAGAGCATCGCCCCCTGGTGGGCAGAGCTTCGCCCCTGGTGGGCGTGCCGGGTGGATCCCGGTCGGGCGCATGCGGGAGTCTGTCTGACTGTCTCTCCCTGTTTCCAGCTTCAGAAAAATGCAAAAAAAAAAAAAAAAAAAAAAGATACATGTTATTAAGTAAATTTTTGCAATTCAAAACACTTTTAAAGGATACAAACAATATAATAAATCATTATCATAATACCTCAGGTAACACAGTAGACTGGTAGTTGAGGGATACAAGGGTAAGGCTCCTTTGCTATGCTCCCCCAAATCAAATTATATAGGTCACCACCACTGTTGGTACCAGAATTCTCAATTGGTGGAGTTTAGGAGCATTGATCTGTTTGAAAGGGGAATCCAGGCACTTGTTCCTAAAGCTGCTTGCATAGAAAGGACATTGTTTACTTAATATATATTTATTTGAAGTAGTGTGTGTGTGTGTGTATGTGTGTGTGTGTATATATATATATATATATATATATATATATATGTATTTTTTTTTGTATTTTTCCGAAGTTGGAAACGAGGAGGCAGTCAGACAGACTCCTGCATGCACCCGACCGGGATCCACCAGGCACACCCACCAGGGGGTGATGCTCTGCCCATCTGGGGCATTGCTCTGTTGCAACCAGAGCCATTCTAGCGCCTGAAGCAGAGGCCATGGAGCCATCCTCAGTGCCCGGGCCAACTTTGCTCCAATGGAGCCTTGGCTGTGGGAGGGGAAGAGAGAGACAGAGAGGAAGGAGAGGGGGATGGGTGGAGAAGCAGATGGGCACTTCTCCTGTGTGCCCTGGCTGGGAATCAAACCTGGGACTCCTGCATGCCAGGCTGATGCTCTACCACTGAGCCAACCAGCCAGGGCCTTGAAGTAGTATATTTAAAGGGATGGTTCTATTGCTTCATCCCCACTCCAGCCACCCCTAGTTGCTGCCACTGGCTGTCATATATGTCTGTATTCTTAGCCAGCAATGTTTTTATTTCTTCTTAAAATCCTAAACAAATAATAGTAAATCTTCTTCATATTCATATGTGCTCTAAATACCTGCTATACTATGCAAACTGTTCACTTTGACTTAATAAGTCTTCCTATCCCTAATTCAAAACTAATTAGCTTTGTTTTTCAAATTGCTGACACTGGGGGTCTTTGCTATAACAAACCTGTGTGAGATTAGTGATATAACAGCTCGTGCTGTGCTTGGGCAAATATTTATAGAGTAATCATATTGGATAGGGTTGAATAACCTCTTGGATTATGTGTGGGCTTCTGCCAGGCAATGCTGCAGAATTTTGCTAATTTAATGGTACAGTCCATTTTTCTGTCTGCTGATACAACCTCTACAGATACTGACACAAGTATAATCAGGAATATTAGTGGACAGCATGGTTTCTTTTTCAACACCCTTGACAGTAATGTGCCAGAAGAATGAAAATATCACTTTGCAAATATGAATTATGGGATAGGTAAACAAAAGCTTATATAGGGAAAAAATTAAATATACATACACCTAACACAGTGAGGAGCCTAAAGTAAGTAGTCAGTGGATAAATAATTGTTACATTATTAGTATATGAGATACCAGAGGAATAATTTTGCTTTTATTTACTTTTAGGTATAGGTCTTAATTAAGCATGCCAGTTTTAGTGTTAATGGAGGATTTCTTCTATAACAAACTGTATTGATATGAATTCAACCTCTTACAGAGATACAGTCAGAAAAATCTGAAATATACAGTTAATTCTTCACATGTGGTCTTTAACCTGTAGTCTGAAAGGCGACTAAGACCTTGGGAGGGAAGAGATGAAGGCAGTAGTTATTAAAGGTCATGCAATTTAACAGTAGCCAAATGGAGACTAGAAATCCCAATTTCATATACCCTGCCCAGGGTTTTCCCTACCTGAGCATACAGACCTATTAAAACAAAATAGTACAGTGTTGTCATATGGATAAGTTTAGGAAACTGGATGATTTCCTTACACATATTCTTTACTTATATTGTGATACAATTTTAAATTTAATAAAGACTATATATTTAATATGCATTGATAAAAAGACCTTGAGCTTTTCATTTGCATTGATTAATTGCAATTGCAACATTTTAAAAATACTGTAGAGCTATCTGTCTTAGACACTCTAACTGATTAGCTATATTTAGATGTGAGAAGAAGGCAGAGTAATTCTTAAAGAGTTCTATGTTTCTTACAACTGACTTGACTGACAGGCCTTAAGTGCTATTTCTTTCAAAGCAAATATGACTCATTGCCCTTAGGTAGAATGTGTGCACAGGCTAGAAATATTGATCTGTCCACATCCTCGAAACATTAAGACACAATAAAAAGAATTTTTAACTTAATCTGAATAATGCAATAGCAAAAATATACGAACAGTACACAATTGACAATGGTAATATATCTATAATGTTTTATAATGCCAAGGATATAATTTAAATTCAAGAAACAGAAACTGTCTTTCCAGCCTGAACTCATCCACTTCAGCTTACCGGTGACACTTAGAACATTAGTGACTAAAGAAACTTATTTAAAAATATAAATAAATATGCCATAATAAATTTAAGCCATTGAGTTCAAGGTACCCACCTTATAAATAACTCCAATCACTAGCTCAAAATTTAGAAATGAGAGCAATTAGGAGGCAGTTTAGTAAAACTTCTCTTTGAAGATTGCTAATAGTGGAGTGAAGACATGTTCCCAATTACTCCTCATCAACATTGGCCAAAGGAAAATGGAGGTAGAGGCAGGTTACAAAGGAAGCCTGGGACCCAAAGGTTCCAGTCGATAGATGCTCTCCTTCCTGGTGCTTCCTGAACTACTTGAAAACCCATTTTTTCTACTTGCCCCTGGCCAGTCTTCTGCTACTTCTGGTTTCTAGTTCTCACAAAAGGCAGAAGAGAATAATCAATACTGCTGTGGGTTATAAAACACAGTTTTCTCAATTTTGGCTCTGGTGGCTCTCCCAGCCCCATGGAGGAGCCAGCAGCTGGGTTCTTCCTTCCAGCCATAGTTTAATAACAGGGCTGCAAGCCACACTGCTGTCACTACCTTAAGAGTAGTATTTTTAATTAAGTAAACAAAAAACCCAAGCAGAATAGAAACAGACTCATGGATACAGAGAATATTTTGACAGTTGCCAGATTGGGTGAAAGGGAGGTTGAGGGATGGGTGAAGAAGGTGAAGTAATTATGAAGTACAAATTGGTAGTTAAAAAATAGTCATTGGGATGACTATTGGGAATATAGTCAATATACAACATTGGGAATATAGTCAATAATATTCTAATAAACATGTATGGTGTCAGATCAATAAGAGATACATTGGGATGATCACTTAGTCTAACCACTGGGAAGTATACCTGAAACTAATATAATATTGTGTGTTGACATTAATTGAGAAATAGAAAATGATTTAAAAAAATGAAACACATCCTGGCTGGTTAGCTCAGTTAGTTAATAGCATTGTCCTGAAATAACAAGTTTGAGACTGACCAGGCAGTGACACAGTGGATAGAGCATCGGACTGGGATGCGGAGGATCCAGGTTCAAGACCCCTACGTCACCAGTCGCCAGCTTGAGCACAGGCTCATCTGGTTTGAGCAAAAGCTCACCAGCTTGGACCCAAGGTCACTGGCTTGAGCAAGGGGTTACTCAGTCTGCTATAGCCCCACGGTCAAGGCACATATAAGAAAACATTCAATGAACAACTAAGGTGTCGCAACCAAAAACTAATGATTGATGCTTCTCATCTCCCTCCATTTCTGTCTGTCTGTCCCTATCTATCCCTCTCTCTGACTCTCTCTCTGTCTCTGTAAAAAAACAACAACAAAAAAACAAAAAACACAAGTTTAGAGGGTTTGATCCCCGGTCAGGGCACACACAGGAAGCAACCAAAGAATGCACAACTAAGTAGAACAATAAATGAATGCTTCCTTTCCTCTCTCTAAAAATCAATAAAACTAAGCTCTGGCTGGATAGGTCAATTAGTTGGAGCATCATTCTGGAGCATGAAGGTTGCCAGTTTAATTCCCCAGTCAAGGCACATACAGGAGCAGCTCAATATTTCTGTCTCTCTCTCTCTCTCTCTGCCTCTCTAAATAAATAAATAAATAATAATAAAACACAAACAGTGAGCCTTAATGCAAACTATGGACTTTAGTTAATAATATATATTGTATTGTCTATCAATTGTAATAAATGTACCACCTCAGTGCAAGAGGTTAACAACTGGAAAAAGTACAAGAGAGGGATAAGGGGGTGGGGATATATGGAAACTCTGTACATTCTGGTTACTATTTCTGTAAACCTAAAATTGCTGTAAAAATAGTCTACTGATTACAAATTACAATTTTAAAAAGACTCACAAAAAGCAGCCTGACCAGGCAGTGGTGCACTGGATAGAGTGTGGGACTGGGACACAGAGAACCCAGTTTCAAAATCTTGAGGTTGCCAGCTTGAGTGCGAGCTCATCTGCTTTGAACAAGGCTCACCAGCTTGAGTCCAAGGTCGCTGGCTTGAGCAAGGGGTCACTCACTCTGCTGTAGCCCCCCGGTCAAGACACATATGAGAAAGCAATCAGAATATTTTGATATATTGCGGCACTAAGGTGCCACAATGAAGAATTGATGTTTCTCATCTCTCTCCCTTCCTGCCTGTCTGTCCCTATCTGTCCCTCTCTCTGTCTCTTTCTCTGTCTCTGTCACAAACAAACAAACAAACAAACAAACAAAAATAACAGTTAAGCTTTCTACAAGTAGCTGTTTCCACTTAATAAATGTATATAATATTTTCCTAGGGCAATGGGGATAGGCTTCCACACAATTATATTATTTGAGGAGCAATTGTCAATAGATGAGAGAAAAATGGGATAGAGGCAGAAAGAGTTGGTGAGTGTGGGAAGAAAAGGATGAACATGTCACCAGAAGGCCTTTTCCATGCCTGCTGACTTCTGCTGTTTCCCAAGACTGCCTGCCCTCTGCAATTTCTTGCCATAGCCTCTCACCCACTCTTATCTCAGTAACTGCCTGGGATTGGCAAAGATGTGTTTGGCTCTTGCCAAGTGTGTAGTTCAGATTATTGCTTGGAAAAATTTCAATTTAGCCTTTGTCTATAGGCTAAGACTTGCCCATACAGTGTAATCAGCCCAGTTCTTAGGCAGAAGAATTTAAGGGTTCTTATTTAAGAAGTTTTATCTCCATGTTAAATTAGTTTGCTTGCTATTATGACACTGTGACTAGTCCAATCAAGTTTCTGCAAGGCTGGGTCCCTGTCCCTGAGACATCTTTATTATCTAGCCCTTCAACTACTTTGCACCCTATCCCTGAATCTAGGTTTTTGACATCCACTACTAAATATCTGAATGCTTTCCTGTGTGGATCACTGTCAAACCTCTTTACAGAGAGGGGTCTCTGTAGACACTATAACTATCTGCTCTCCCTCTGCTTAAAGAGATACATGAGATTCACTCTAACCTTGGTCCATACACAGGCTGTTCTTTCCTCTCCCAATTTTATATTCCCTTTCTAGAGTCACACCCTGTCCTCCCAAGGCTAGTTACAATCTGATTTTAAAATACCTAGGGTGTCTATGGACTCTTAATCCTGATCTTCTTTGATCTGATCCAGCTTCATACTGAAATATAACAGATGTTATATACGTAACAAGAAAGTATTAGAGAGAATAGTAATTTCTTTTTGTTAAATACTTAGAAAGTACTAGACCCTGTGTTTTCAAGCATTATTTTAATAGTCACAGTCACCTTTTGATTTTTACAATGCTGATAATCTACTGATGAGCTGATGGATATAGGCTTTCCAATTGTAAAAACATTGTAACCCTCTCTCATGGGTTAATAAATAGCCACTACTTTAGTCCTTCAAGTGCCTTCATCTCACTCCTCAGCTGCCCAGGCTTTCTTGTTACACCAGCGCTCCTCCTCCCCATGATCTAGCAATTAAAAAGTTGATGTCCAGCACAGCGCTCTGGCCAGTGGTAATTCTCATTGGTTGTTGTCATACCATTGTGATTGTCAAATGTTGCTAATATCAGGCCCTGACTATTACCCTTAAGTTTACAGATTAAAATAGTGAGGCTTCTAGAAGTTTACTTGACAAAGGATTCATAGTTAGTAAGTGATAAAATGGAGACTCAAGCCTATGTCTGTCTGTCTTCATAGACCATTCTCTTCCCCCAAATCAGTAGCTCACAGAGACAGAGAAGTGTTTCCCAAACTTGTCTGATAAAACAAAGCTTCTGTCAAAATTACAGATTCCTGGCCCCTTCCCTTTGGTGATTCTAATTCATGCCTGTCTAGTTGCAGGCTATAATCTATATTTTCAAAAAGATGATTCTTATGATTATTCAAATTTTGGATATAATGCACTAGGGCATTTCCCCCCCAAATTATTGTGATTAGAGTTGTTATATTTCTATGTCTTAAATGAGTAAATAAAGATGATTACAAAATTTCTGAATCACAGGGAACATTTTATGAATAAAAGAGGATATATGTTTCAGCTGGGTTACTTGCCCACTGTCTTAAGTGAGGTGGTGCAATTCAAAAACAGAATCATTCTTTGATACCTCTAGATACATTATTAGTGACAGCCAACAGTTATAATGAAGAAAAATTATAGTTTACAAATAGGTTAGGTAAAAAAAGACATGAAATGGTCAGGTGAAAAAGACATGGAATGAGAGTGTTGAAAAAAATAATTCCAGATCATTAAAACCATCGGGCCAGCAAGATAGCGATGGAGTAGGCGGATGTACCAACCTCCACCTCCCAGAACCAAAGTGGATTACAACTTCATTTTAAGAACTATCATCTGGAAAAACCAACTTTGGACTATAACAAGAGGACTCTTTAACCAAAGATCACTGAAGAAGCCACACTGAGACTGGTAGGGAAAGCAGAAACGCGGAGAGGACTGCACAGCTCCCAGGAGTGAATGGCAGCCTGGAGGGATCGCATGGCAGGAAGTGAGTTTAGTGGAGAGGGGAGGGTCCTGAGCCCCAGGAACAAAGCCCCAGCATGCAGCACTAGAGACTAGAAGAGGCATATAAACAGTATTTAGCTCTGAAACAAGTCAGGATACTGTTTGTGAGAAAGAGACAGATTTCTCAGACCTGGATTCTTCTTAAAGGAACTGTGCAGAAAACTTCTTTCACAACCACTCACCCAGGGTTCCAGGGGATGGGGAGAGAGGAGAGGACCAGAGTAGCAGAAAGAGAATTTAATCTAGGAGGCACAGGGAGAAACACTTTGAGGGACAGCCACCCTAACCCCTGATCTGAGTAACTTCCCAAATCTAAAGTGACTATTTACCCTGGAACCAGCAATAACTGAAAAGAGAAGCAGGACACAAGCCAAACAAGCTCTCCTGTAGCACTCAGAGCAGAGTCACTAAAAAGGAGGGAACCTTCAGCAATACAGTATTGAATGCTTAGGTTTGAGGTGCAGTGCCCCCCACTCACACTGCTGAGGGCTCACCAAAGGGTGGGTAGCAGCAGGACGGCATGACCCAGAAACACAGTCCCGTCAGCGGGGGCAGAAGCTGGGCCAGCCTGACTAAGGCCCAGCGTGAGCTCAGTCTCGCCTAGCGGGATCAGAGGGAATAAAAGAAAGCAGTCTTGCTGGCTGCAGGGCTAGCGAGCAAGAGCGGTCTCGCCTGTAATTCCACCCACAGGGCAAAGGTGAAAGCCTGGGAACTGCAGAGAGCCAGGGCTTGCAGCACAATGCATGAGCACAGCTATGCCCGTGGGGGTGGGGTAAAAACCCAGAAACAGGTGGAGAACCGCGGCTGAACATAGGTGTGCAACCTGCCCGAGGTGCCAAGGTTTGTGACCCAGGCACGATGTTCCCCTCAGGGGCAGGGTGAAGGCTGTGGCCAATGAGGTTTGTACACCTGGGCATGTGAACACAGCCCCTCCCTTGGAGGAGAGGCAGATACTGCAGCGAAAGCCACAGGGGCCTGGCAGCAGAAATGCCCATACCAGAATGCCGGAAGCAGCGGCAGAGGAGGTGGCAGGCCTGCAGACAGACCACACCTAGGGAACATAAAGGCCACACCCATTGAGTCCAGTGGCCACACTCTTCTTATACACAGACAAAATGGGAAGGCAGAGAAATGCAACACAAATGAATCAAGAGAAATCCCCAGAAAAGGACCTGAATGAGTCATATATAACCAAATTACTAGATGCAAAGTTTAAAATAATGATTGTTAGGATGCTCAAAGATCTTAGAACAGTGGTTCTCAACCTTTCTAATGTCGTGACCCCACAATACAGTTCCACATGTTGCGGTGACCCCAAACCAAAAAATAATTTTGGTAGCTACTTCATAACTGTAATTTTGCTACAGTTATAATTCGGAATGTATTGTAAATACCTGATATGCATTATATATTCTCATTGCTACAAATCAAACATAATTTAAACATAGTGATTAATCACAAAAAATATTTAATTATATATTGAGAAATATTTATTACTAATGGACCTCCTTACCTAGTGTATTGGGGCTACCATTCCGTAAATAGCTGCTTAACTAATGGATCTGTTTTTTCCAGATTAATGGCAAGTTTTCTATATAGAACAGTGTGAACTACGTCATAGGATACACTGCAGTTTCTGCACAGCATGATATCTTTCAGGGCCCTTTTACACTATAAAGCAGCAGTTTTTGCAGTGGAATCCACATCTCATTTACTTCAATGGGAGACCTGTGGATTCCGCAGAAGAGAGATCCCCTGTACGACAGAAATGCAGTTCCGACACATTTCTTCCTCTCCTATTCAAGTCAATGGGAGGCTGCAGCAGATTCCGCTCAAATATAGAGCATGTTGCTTAATTTTTTCCATGCTAGAACTTTTCCTAGAGCAGAAAAATTCCAAAGGTGGAATCCCCCACCCCCAATAGACTTCTATAGGAGGCAGACCTTTTACACTGCAGAATTCGCACAGCAGATTCCTCAGTGTGAGACCTCTTTCAGTCTCAGCGGCTAAAGCCATCAGAAATATGTAGTTTCCGATGACTTTAGGTGACCCCTGTGTTTTGGTCATTCGACCCCCACCAGGGTCACGACTCACAGGATGAGAACCACTGTCATAGAACAATAGATGGTCAAAACAAACACCTAAATAAAGAGATAGCAAGTATAAAAAAGGATATTGAAATGATAAAAAAGAATCAGTCATAAATGACAAATACAATATCAGAAATGAAGACCACAATGGAAGGAATTAAAAACAGGATGTATGAAGCTGAGGGTTGAATGAGTGAGTTAGAGGACAAGATAAACAAAGTCATGGAAGCAGAGCAGCAAAAGGAAAAGAGACTCAAAAGGTCTGAGGGAACTCTAAGAGAGCTCTGTTAAAACATGAAGAGAAATAACATCCGCATCATAGGGGTTCCAGAAGAAGAGAAAGAACAAGGGATAGAGAGTTTGTTCAATCAAATCATAGCTGAAAACTTCCCTAAATTGATGCAGAAAAAAGTCACACAAGTTCAAGAAGCACAGATAATTCCATTAAAGAGAAACCCAAAAAAATCTATACTAAGACACATCATAATTAAAATACCAAAGCTAAGTGATAAAAAGAAAATATTAAAGCTGCTAGAAAAAAAAGACTATTACCTACAAAGGAACTTCCATGAGGATGATATCCCACTTCTTAACAGAAACACTTGAGGCCAGAAGGGAATGGCAAGAAATATTCAAAGTAATGCAGAAGAAGAGCCTACAACCAAGACTACTTTATCTAGCACAGCTATTGTGTAAAATTAAAAAAGAAATAAAAAGCTTCCCAGACAAAAAAAGCCTCAAGTAATTCACTACAACCAAACCAATGCTGTAAGAAATGTTAAGGGGCCTGTTGTAAACAGATCAAAGGGGTAAAATAATATAGCAAAAAAGGAATACAGCTTTAAAGAATAAAATGGCAATAAACAACCAAATATCAATAAGAACCTTAAAAGTAAATGAATTAAATGATCCAATCAAAGACATAGGGTAGTTGCCTGGATGAAAAAAGCCAGACCCATACATATGTAGACATACAAGAGACACACCTTAAAACAAAAGATGCACATAGATTGAAGGTAAAAGGATGAAAAAAATATTTCATGCAAATGGAAATGAAAAAAAAAGCTGGGGTAGCAATACTTATATCAGACAAAATGAACTTTAAAACAAAGGCTATATTAAGAGATAAGGGAGGTTACTATATAATGATAAAGGGAGCAATCCAACAGGAAAATATAACCATTATAAATATCTATGCTCCTAATATAGAAGCACCTAAATATACAAAGCAGACTTTGATGGATATAAAGGGCGAGATCAACAGCAATACTATAATAGTAGGGGATTTCAATACCCCATTAACATTACTGGATAGATCCTCAAGAAAGAAAATTAACAAAGAAACAGCAGACTTAAAGGACACAATAGATCAACTTGATTTAATAGATATCTTCAGAACCTTTCACCCTAAAACAGCAGAATATCATTCTTTTCAAGTGCTCATGGTACATTTTCTAGGATAGACCACATCTTAGGGCACAAAAGCGGTATCAACAAATTTAAGAAGATTGAAATTATATCAAGCATCTTTTCTGACCACAATGGCATGAAACTAGAAATCAACCACAACAGAAAAACTGAAAAATACTCAAACCTGGAATCCAAATACTATGTTATTAAATAATGAATGGATTAATAATAAGAACAAAGAAGAAATAAAAAATTCCTAGAAATGAATGACAATGAGCATACAACAACTCAATATTTTTGGGACACAGCATAAGCAGTCCTGAGAAGAAAGATCATAGCATCACAGGCATACCTTAAGAAACTAGAGGCCCTGGCTGGTTGGCTCAGTGGTAGAGCGTTGGCCTGACATGCAGGGGACCCGGGTTCGATTCCCGGCCAGGACACATAGGAGAAGCACCCATTTGCTTCTCCACCCTCTCCCCCCTCCTTCCTCTCTGTCTCTCTGTTCCCCTCCCGCAGCCAAGGCTCCATTGGAGCAAAGATGGCCCGGGCGCTGGGGATGGCTCCTTGGCCTCTGCCCCAGGCGCTAGAGTGGCTTTGGTCACAGCATAGCAACACCCCGGAGGGGCAGAGCATCACCCCCTGGTGGGCAGAGCGTCGCCCCTGGTGGGCATGCCGGGTGGATCCCGGTCAGGCGCATGCGGGAATCTGTCTGACTGTCTCTCCCTGTTTCCAGCTTCAGAAATAAAAATACAAAAAAAAAAAAAAAAAAAAGAAACTAGAAAAAGCTCAAATAAAAAACTTAACCCTGTATCTAAAAGAACTAGAAAAAGAACAGCAAGTAAATCCCAGAGGTAGTAAACGGAAGGAAATAATAGAGAACATAGCGGAAATAAATGACATAGAAGCTAAAGAAAATATACAGAGGATCAATGAAATGAGCTGGTTCTTTGAAAAGATAAACAAGATCAATGAACCTTTAATCAGACTCACCAAGAAAAAAAGAGAGAGAACTCAAATATAAAATATGAATGAGAGTGGAGAAATAACAACTGACAAAACAAAAATACAAAGGATTGTAAGAAAATACTATGAAGAACTGTATGCCAAAAAATTAGAAAACCTAGATAAAATGGACAAATTCCTTGAAACATATAATACTTTAAAATCAATTTGGAAGAATCAAAAAAACTAAACAGACCTATTACAATAAATAAGATTGAAACAGTTATCAAAAAGCTCTCAACAAACAAAAGCCCTGGGCCTAATGGCTTCACAAGTGATTTCTACCAAATATTCAAAGAACAACTAACTCCTATCCTTCTCAAGCTGTTTCAAAAAATTCAAGAGGAAGAAAGACTTCCAAGCTCCTTTAATGAGGCGAGCATAATTCTGATTCCAAAACCAGGCAAAGACAACACAAAGAAAGAAAATTATAGGCCAATATTCCTGAAGAATTAAGATGCTGAAATATTAAAAAATATATATTAGCAAACCAGATCCAGCAATATATAAAAAAATAATATCTCATGATCAAGTGGGATTTATTCTGGGGAGGCAAGGCTGGTACAATATTTGCAAATCAATCAACGTGATTCACCACATAAACAAAAGGAAGGAGAAAAACCATATGATAATTTCAATAGATGCAGAAAAAGCATTTATAAAATCCAGCACCCATTCATGATCATAACTTTCAGCAAAGTGGGTATACAGAAAATATACCTCAACATGATAAAGGCATCTAAGACTAACTTACAGCCAACATCATACTTAACGGGCAAATTTTAAAAGCAATCCCTTAGGATCAGGGGTGCCCTCTTTTACTACTCTTATTTAACATAGTTCTGGAAGTCCTAGCCATAGCAAGCAGACAACAAGAAGAAATAAAAGGCATCCAAATTGGAAAAGAAGAAGTAAAACTATCATTATTTTCAGATGATATAATATTGTATATAGAAAACTCTTAAGTCTTAGTCAAAAAACTGCTGGACCTGATAAATGAATTCAGCAAGATGGCAGGATATAAAATTAATACTCAGAAATCAGAGGCATTTTTATACACAACAATGAACTATAAGAAAGAGAAGTTAGGAAAAACAATCCCCTTCACTATTGCAACAACAAAAACAATAAATTACTTAGGAGTAAATTTAACCAAGGAAATTAAAGACTTGTACTTGAAAAATTATAAAACATTAATAAAAGAAATAAGACAGATACAAACAAGTGGAAGCATATACCGTGTTCATGGTTAGGAAGAATAAACATCATTAAAATGTCTATATTACCCAAAGCAATTTATAAATTCAATGCAATACCAATTAAAATACCAATGACATACTTCAAAGATATAGATCACATATTCCAAAAATTTATATGGAACCAAAAAAGAACACGAATAGCTTTAGCAATCTTGAAAAGAAAGAATAAAGTAGGAGGTATCATACTTCCTGATATCAAGTTATACTACAGGCAATTGTACTCAAAACAGCTTGGTACTGGCATAAGAACAGCCATATAGATCAATGGAACAGAACAAAGAACCCAGAAATAAACCCAAACCTTTATGGACAACTGATATTTGCCAAAAGAGGTAAGAGCATACCATGGAGTAAAGACCGCCTCTTCTACAAATGGTGTTGAGAAAATTGGACAGCTACCTGCAAAAAAATGAAACTAGACCACCAACATACATCATTCACAAATCAAACTCAAAATGGATAAAAGACTTAAATGTAAGCCGTGAAACCATAAGCATCTTAGAAGAAAACATAGGCAGTAAGCTCTTTGACATCTCTCGCAGCAATATATTTGCTGATTTATCACCACAGGCAAGTGAAATAAAAGACAAGATAAACAAATCAGACTGTATCAAACTAAAAGGCTTTTGCACAGCCAAAGACAACAAGAACAGAATAAAAAGACAAACTACACAATGGGAGAATATATTCGACAATATGTCTGATAAGGGGTTAACCACCAAAATTTATATAGAACTTATAAAACTCAACACCAGGAAGATAAACAATCCAATCATATAGGAAAGAGAAATGAATAGTCACTTCTCCAAAGAGGACATACAGATGGCCAGTAGGCATATGAAAAAATGCTCAACATCACTAATCATTAGAGAAATGCAAATTAAAACCACAATAAGGTATCATCTCACACCAATCAGAATTGCGCTCATCAACAAAACAACACAGAATAAGTGCTGGCTAGGATGTGGAGAAAAGGGAACCCTCCTGCACTGCTGATAGGAATGCAGACTGGTGCAGCCACTGTGGAAAACAGTATGGAGATTCCACAAAAAATTAAAAATCAAACTGATTTTTGACCCAGCTATCCTACCTTTACGAATATCCCCCAAGAACACCATATCACTGTTTCAAAAGGAGAAGTGCACCCCCATGTTTATGGCAACATTACTCACAATAGTGAAGATCTGGAAACAGCCCACGTGTCCATCAGTGGACGAGTGGATTAAAAAGCAGTGGTACACGTGAAACCATAAGCATCTTAGAAGAAAGTATAGACAGTAAGCTCTCCAACATCTCTCGCAGCAATATATTTGCTGATTTATCTCCACGGGCAAGTGAAATAGAAGACAGGATAAAAAAATGGGGCTATATCAAACTAAAAAGCTTTTGCACAGCCAAAGACAAGAATAGAATAAATGACAAACTACACAATGGGAGAACATATTTGACAATACATCTGATAAGGGGTTAATAACCAAATTTTATAAAGAACTTGTAAATCTCAACATCAGGAAGACAAAGAATCCAATCAAAAAAATGGGCAAAAGAAATGAATAGACACTTCTCCAAAGAGGACATACAGATGGCCAAGAGGCATATGAAAAAATGCTCAACATCACTAATCATTAGAGAAATGCAAATTAAAATCACAACGTGATATCACTTCACACCAGTCAGAATGGCGCTCATTAACAAAACAACACAGAATAAGTGCTGGCCAGGATGTGGAGAAAAAGGAAACCCTCCTGCACTGCTGGTGGGAAGGCAGACTGATGCAGCCACTGTGGAAAACAGTATGGACGGAGATGACGTCAGAGTAATGGCGGGGTAGGAAGCGATACCGATAAATCTCCCCCAAAACTCAACAAGATCTTCAACCAGAAACAGAAAAACCTATACTTGGAGCTTCCAGATGCTTCGCAATACACCCAAAGGTATGATTGAGTGAAAAATTGGCTAAATATATAACCAAACCCCGAAGGAAAAAGGGAGTAAGAAATGCTCCGCCTTCCTCACTAACCTAAACAGGGCGGCTTTCTCTGGTAACTGAATATAGAAACTGAGGCGGGCAAAGGGGGTGAATAGATCCAGGCCGCCGCGACACAAACGGCCGAACCAGGCTGTGGCACACAGATCCAAGCCGAGGAAAATCTGATCCTGTGGCAACCCGGGCAATACAAGCTAACACTCGCGCCAAACCCAAACAAAGAAAGACAAGCGGAGCGGCCATTTTACCCGGTCTCCTGGTCGGTGCGCAGTTAGTGGGCGAGAATTTCTTCCTAGGCCCCGAGAGTGGGTGCCCGTGTTGCCCACGGAGAGGCAGGGTCAGAGGCCTTTCTGTGGGCCGAGGACAGAGTCTCTGGGCAGCCCCAGCGCCCTGGGAAAGCCACGCACGGGAGGGAGTGAGAACTACTTCCAACGGTGGAGATTTTCCGTGCTGGTGAGGGTTTCACTCAGAGGGAACCGCGGCCGGCCTCATATCCTGGTGTGCGCGCGCAGATAAGGAGTGAGCGATTCCTCCGAGTGCCTCCGCAGTGCGCGCCCGTGTTATCGCAGAGAGGGGCAGAGTCAGGGGCCTTTGTGTGGGCCAAAGCGAAATCTCGAGCCACCCCAGCGCCTTGCAAAAGCCGCGCACGAGGACGGAGCGAGACTCAATTCCAACGCTGCAACTTTTCCCTGCGGTTGGGGGTTTCACTCAGAGCGTGAGACTGCTGGCTGGATATCCTGGTCGCAGACAGTGAGTGAGAGTTTCCTCCAAGCGCCCCCCAGAAGTGGGCGCCCGCTTGTGTTACCGGACAGAGTGGCAGAGCCAGTGGTCTTTGAGTGGGCGGAAAGCCCGCCTGATTATGCTAGCAGCTCTGACTGACTGAGCCTTACCCAGAGCCCTGTGCTGAGTGGAAATAGAGTGGGGAGTTGCCAGCTCTTTGAGCCTCTTACTATCCAGGCAGAGGCAGCAGCAACCCCATAGCTGGATTATCAGGCTACTAATTGAGGAAGGAAAGACTAGGAGAAAGGCTCCAGGAACATGGACTCTCTCACTGTCGGAGCCTATAAATGCTAATGAGCCTCGACTCCCACGAGACTAAAGCACAATACATGACATTGCCATAGAGACTTATCAACTGCAAGCCTCTACCTGAGCATGCCAAAGGGGCAGAACCCGGGGTACAGAGTCACCGACCAGGAAGAGGGAGAGAAAAGAAAAAGCAAGAAGATAACCTCTCAAAATCAAGAATAATCTGCAGACTTTATAACCTATCACATTTTATTATATTTGTTCGTTTGCTTCTCTTATCTTCATTCTTGATACTTTTTTTTCTTCCTCCAATTAGGCCGATTAACTCTCTGCCGGTCTTACTCTCTCCTCTCCTTGAACTACACTACCCATAAGTGTTACATCTCCCATTATCTTTTCTCTTCTCTTCCTTTCTCTCTATGAGGGTTGCACTCCAAAACCCTTAACTCTCTCTCTCTCTCCTTTCTTTTTTCTTCTTTTAGTGGTTCCCTCTTTTTTTTCTCTCTCTCTCTTTCTTTTCTCCCTCTATATTAGTTTCTTCCTTTCTCCTTTACATCTCCTCTCATTCAAACCTCAATAACAAACAAATTATCTTATCTGGGACTCAAACCTATGTTTGTGGCATTTTGGGGGGTTTTTACTTCACCTTTTTAACTCACTAGCAGTGCTCCCATCCCTGGCTCTCCATATTATCTAGTTCTTGTTCCACTAAATACAATAGTAAGTTTTTAATTTGTCCCCCCATTTTTCCGTTTTCCTCTTATTCCTCTCATCATAACTCTTAGACAACCAACACCTAAAAGCAAATCATTTTATTCTTGACCCAAATTTTTTCCTTATTTGCTTTTTGTGGGTCCATACGCTCTTTTTTTTTTCTTTTTTCCTTTTTTTTTTTTCTTTTTTTCTTTTTTGCCCCTTTATTACTTTTCCCCAATTCAGGCCCTCCATCACAGGCATTGTTTGTTATAACTCACAGTCCACCACAAGATTTTCTCAAGAAAGAGGGGAGAGGGGAGGAGAGGAAAAAAGGAGGGGGGGAATAATTTCCTTTTTTTAAAAATTTTTATTTTATTTTATTTTTCTTTATTTCATTATTAACTTTTTTTAAAAAAAACAATCTTTTCCATTTTTTATTTATTTTTTATTTTTTTTAACTTTTTATTCTTTATTAAATCTCATTAATACTATCAACAAAACCACCCTCAGATGCCATTAAGGAAGAGAAAATCGAATATCATGGATACAAAAGAAAGAGAGGTAACACAGCTAGATGAGGAAAAATCTATGGAGAAAAAATTTAATATATTGGAAACCTTGGAGCTAAATGACAGAGAATTCAAGATAGAAATCCTAAAAATCCTCCGAGATATACAAGAAAACACGGAAAGGCAATATAGGGAGCTCAGAAAACAACTCAATGAACACAAAGAATATATGTCCAAGGAAATTGAAACTATAAAAACAAATCAAACAGAGATGAAAAACTCAATTCACGAGCTGAAAAATGAAGTAACAAGCTTAGCTAATAGAACAGGTCAGATAGAAGAGAGGATTAGTGAAATAGAAGACAAGCAACTTGAGGCACAACAGAGAGAAGAAGAAAGAGACTCAAAAATTAAAAAAAATGAGATAGCCCTACAGGAATTGTC
Organism: Saccopteryx bilineata; assembly: GCF_036850765.1. Classification (NCBI taxonomy): domain Eukaryota; kingdom Metazoa; phylum Chordata; class Mammalia; order Chiroptera; family Emballonuridae; genus Saccopteryx; species Saccopteryx bilineata. Next base: position 116,374,407 of record NC_089490.1, on the reverse strand, counting down.
TGACTCCATCAAAAAGAATAACATAAGAATAATAGGTATATCAGAGGGAGAAGAGAGAGAAAATGGAATGGAGAACATACTCAAACAAATAATAGATGAGAACTTCCCAAGCCTGTGGAAAGAACTAAAGCCTCAAGTTCAAGAAGCAAACAGAACTCCAAGTTTTCTTAACCCCAACAAACCTACTCCAAGGCATATCATAATGAAATTGACACAAACCAACAGCAAAGAAAAAATTCTCAAGGCAGCCAGGGAAAAGAAGAATACAACATATAAAGGAAGGCCCATTAGATTATCATCAGATTTCTCAGCAGAAACTCTACAAGCTAGAAGAGAGTGGACCCCAATATTTAAAGTCCTGAAAGAGAGGAACTTTCAGCCACGAATACTATACCCATCAAAGCTATCCTTCAAATACGAAGGAGAAATAAAAACATTCACAGATACAGAAAAGATGAGGGAATTTATCATGAGAAAACCCCCACTCCAGGAATTACTAAAGGGGGTTCTCCAATCAGATACAAAGAACAAAAAAAAACAGAGCCACAAGTAAAAGCTCCAAGAAGAACACAATAAAACCAAATTTAAACTGTGACAACAACAAAAAGAAAGAGGGGGAGAAGATGGAGATTAACAGTAGCAAAGGACGATGGAGTGCAAAAGTACTCACAAAATAGTTCGCTACAATGAACAGGGTAGGGACGCTTTTCATTACTCAAAGGTAACCACCATTGAAAAAACCACCACAGAAGCACATGAGATAAAAAAGATAGCAAAGAGGAAAGATGTATGAAATACAACCAAATAAAAACAAAAGATAGAAAAACGAAAGAGAAGGATCAAACAAGACACAAAACTAACAGAAAGCAAGATATAAAATGGCAATAGGGAACTCACAAGTATCAATAATTACACTAAATGTAAACGGATTAAACTCACCAATAAAAAGGCACAGAGTAGCAGAATGGATTAAAAAAGAAAATCCAACTGTATGCTGCCTACAGGAAACTCATCTAAGTAACAAGGATAAAAACAAATTCAAAGTGAAAGGCTGGAAAACAATACTCCAAGCAAATAACATCCAAAAAAAAGCAGGTGTAGCAATACTCATATCGGATAATGCTGACTACAAGACAGGAAAAGTACTCAGAGACAAAAATGGCCATTTCATAATGGCTAAGGGGACACTGAATCAAGAAGACATAACAATTCTTAATATATATGCACCAAACCAAGGAGCACCAAAATATATAAGACAGCTACTTATTGATCTTAAAACAAAAACTGACAAAAATACAATCATACTTGGAGACCTCAATACACCGCTGACGGCTCTAGATCGGTCATCCAAACAGAGAATCAACAAAGACATAGTGGCCTTAAACAAAACACTAGAGCACCTGGATATGATAGACATCTACAGGACATTTCATCCCAAAGTGACTGAGTATACATTTTTCTCCAGTGTACATGGATCATTCTCAAGAATTGACCATATGTTGGGCCACAAAAACAACATCAGCAAATTCAGAAAAATTGAAGTTGTACCAAGCATATTTTCTGATCATAAAGCCTTGAAACTAGAATTCAACTGCAAAAAAGAGGAAAAAAATCCCACAAAAAGGTGGAAACTAAACAACATACTTTTAAAAAATGAATGGGTCAAAGAAGAAATAAGTGCAGAGATCAAAAGATATATACAGACTAATGAAAATGACAATACGACATATCAGAATCTATGGGATGCAGCAAAAGCAGTGATAAGAGGGAAGTTCATATCGCTTCAGGCATATATGAACAAACAAGAGAGAGCCCAAGTGAACCACTTAACTTCCCACCTTAAGGAACTAGAAAAAGAAGAACAAAGACAACCCAAAACCAGCCGAAGAAAGGAAATAATAAAAATCAGAGCAGAAATAAATGAATTAGAGAACAGAAAAACTATAGAAAAAATTAATAGAACAAGGAGCTGGTTCTTTGAAAAGATCAACAAAATTGACAAACCCTTGGCAAGACTTACCAAGGAAAAAAGAGAAAGAACTCATATAAACAAAATCCAAAATGAAAGAGGAGAAATCACCACGGACACTGTAGATATACAAAGAATTATTGTAGAATACTATGAAAAACTTTATGCCACTAAATTCAACAACCTAGAAGAAATGGATAAATTCCTAGAACAATACAACCTTCCTAGACTGAGTCAAGAAGAAGCAGAAAGCCTAAACAGACCTATCAGTAGAGAAGAAATAGAAAAAACCATTAAAAACCTCCCCAAAAATAAAAGTCCAGGCCCTGACGGCTATACCAGCGAATTTTATCAAACATTCAAAGAAGACTTGGTTCCTATTCTACTCAAAGTCTTCCAAAAAATTGAAGAAGAAGCAATACTTCCAAACACATTTTATGAGGCCAACATAACCCTCATCCCAAAACCAGGCAAGGACTGCACAAAAAAAGAAAACTACAGACGAATATCTCTAATGAATACAGATGCTAAAATACTAAACAAAATACTAGCAAATCAAATACAACAACATATTAAAAAAATAATACATCATGATCAAGTGGGATTCATCCCAGAATCTCAAGGATGGTTCAACATACGTAAAACGGTTAATGTAATACACCATATCAACAAAACAAAGAACAAAAACCACATGATCTTATCAATAGATGCAGAAAAGGCTTTCCATAAAATACAACACAATTTTATGTTTAAGACTCTCAACAAAATGGGTATAGAAGGAAAATATCTCAACATGATAAAGGCCATATATGATAAACCATCAGCTAACATCATATTAAATGGCACTAAACTGAAGGCTTTCCCCCTTAAATCAGGAACAAGACAGGGTTGTCCACTCTCTTCACTCTTATTTAATGTGGTACTAGAGGTTCTCGCCACAGCAATCAGACAAGACAAAGAAATAAAAGGCATCCATATCGGAAAAGAAGAAGTAAAGGTATCACTTTTTGCAGATGATATGATCCTATACATCGAAAACCCCAAAGAATCCACAAAAAAGACTACTAGAAACAATAAGCCAATACAGTAAGGTCGCAGGATACAAAATTAACATACAGAAGTCAATAGCCTTTCTATATGCCAACAATGAAACAACTGAGAAGGAACTCAAAAGAATAATCCCCTTCACGATTGCAACAAAAAAAATAAAATACTTAGGAATAAACATAACAAAGAATGTAAAGGACTTATATAATGAAAACTATAAACCATTGTTAAGGGAAATCGAAAAAGATATAATGAGATGGAAGAATATACCTTGTTCTTGGCTAGGAAGAATAAATATAATCAAGATGGCTATATTACCCAAAGCAATATACAAATTTAATGCAATTCCCATCAAACTTCCAATGACGTTTTTTAAAGAAATAGAGCAAAAAATCATCAGATTTATATGGAACTATAAAAAACCCCGAATAGCCAAAGCAATCCTAAAGAAAAAGAATGAAGCTGGGGGCATAACAATACCTGACTTCAAACTCTATTATAGGGCCACGACAATCAAAACAGCATGGTATTGGCAGAAAAATAGACACTCAGACCAATGGAACAGAATAGAAAGTCCAGAAATAAAACCACATATATATAGTCAAATAATTTTTGATAAAGGGGCCAACAACACACAATGGAGAAAAGAAAGCCTCTTCAATAAATGGTGCTGGGAAAACTGGAAAGCCACATGCAAAAGAATGAAACTGGACTACAGTCTCTCTCCCTGTACAAAAATTAACTCAAAATGGATCAAAGATCTAAACATAAGACCTGAAACAATTAAGTACATAGAAGAAGACATAGGTACTCAACTCATGGACCTGGGTTTTAAAGAGCATTTTATGAATTTGACTCCAATGGCAAGAGAAGTGAAGGCAAAAATTAATGAATGGGACTACATCAGACTAAGAAGTTTTTGCTCAGCAAGAGAAACTGATCACAAAATAAACAGAAAGCCAACTAAATGGGAAATGATTTTTTCAAACAACAGCTCAGATAAGGGCCTAATATCCAAAATATACAAAGAACTCATAAAACTCAACAACAAACAAACAAACAATCCAATAAAAAAATGGGAAGAGGATATGAATAGACACTTCTCCTCGGAAGAAATACAAATGGCCAACAGATATATGAAAAGATGCTCATCTTCTTTAGCTATTAGAGAAATGCAAATCAAAACGGCAATGAGATACCACCTCACACCTGTTCGATTAGCTGTTATTAGCAAGTCAGGTAATAGCAAATGTTGGAGAGGCTGTGGAGAAAAAGGAACCCTCATACACTGTTGGTGGGAATGTAAAGTAGTACAACCATTATGGAAGAAAGTATGGTGGTTCCTCAAAAAACTGAAAATAGAACTACCTTATGACCCAGCAATCCCTCTACTGGGTATATATCCCCAAAACTCAGAAACATTGATACGTAAAGACACATGCAGCCCCATGTTTATTGCAGCATTGTTCACAGTGGCCAGGACATGGAAACAACCAAAAATCCCATCAATAGATGACTGGATAAAGAAGATGTGGCACATATACACTATGGAATACTACTCAGCCATAAGAAATGATGACATCGGAACATTTACAGCAAAATGGTGGGATCTTGATAACATGATACGAAGCAAAATAAGTAAATCAGAAAAAACCAGGAACTGTATTATTCCATACGTAGGTGGGACATAATACTGAAACTAAGAGACATTGACAAGAGTGTGGTGGTTACGGGGGGGAGGGGGGAATGGGAGAGGGATAGGGGGTGGGGAGGGGCACAAAGAAAACAAGATAGAAGGTGACAGAGGACAATCTGACTTTGGGTGGTGGGTATGCAACATAATTGAACGACAAGATAACCTGGACTTGTTATCTTTGAATATATGTATCCTGATTTATTGATGTCACCCCATTAAAAAAATAAAATTATAAAAAAAAAACAAAAACAAACAAACAAAAAAAAACAGTATGGAGATTCCTCAAAGAATTAAAAATCGAACTGCTTTTTGACCCAGCTATCCCACTTTTAGGAATATACCCTAAGAACACCATAGAACTGTTTCAAAAGGAGAAATGCACCCCCATGTTTATGGCAGCATTGTTCACAATAATAAAGATCTGGAAACAGCCCAAGTGTCCATCAGAGGACAAGTGGATTAAAAAACTTTGGTACAGCCTGACCTGTGGTGGTGCAGTGGATAAAGCGTAGATCTGGAAATGCTAAGGTCACCGGTTCGAAACCCTAGGCTTGCCTGGTCAAGGCACATATGGGAGTTGATGCTTCCTGCTCCTCCCCCCCTTCTCTCTCTCTGTCTCTGTCTCTCTCTTCTCTCTCTCTCCTTTCTAAAATGAATAAATAAAATAAAATTAAAATTAAAAAATATGAAAAAAAGAATAAAACGCTTTGGTACATATATACTATAGAATACTACTCAGACATAAGAAATGATGACATCAGATCATTTACAATAACATGGATGGACCTTGATAACATTATACGGAGTGAAATAAGTAAATCAGAAAAAACTAAAAACTATATCAATCCATACATAGATGGGACATAAAAATGAGGCTCAGAGACATGGACAAGAATGTGATGGTAATGAGGGGTGGGCTGGGGTGGTGGGGAGGGGGCGTGAAAGGAGAGAGAGGAGGTGGGTGGGAGGGTAGAGGCACAAAGAAAATCAGATAGAAGGTGACGGAAGATAATTTGACTTTGGGTAAGGGGTATACAACATAATCAAATGTCAAAATAATTTGGAGATGTTTTCTCTGAACATATGTACCCGATTTATCAATATCACTGCATTAAAATTAATAAAAATAAGATTAAAAAAAAGCTGTGTTACATACACACAATGGAGTACTATGGGGCCATGATAAAGAAGAAAATCTTACCTTTTGCGACAACATGGATGGACCTGGAAACTATTATTTTAAGTGAAAAAAACCAGGCAGTGAAAGAAAAATATCATATGAACCTCACTCATTTGAGGAATCAAGGAATAATGAAAACTGAGGAACAGAATTTTGACAGAGGAGAAATCAAAGGGATCAGAGGAAAAGAGGACAGAGGGAAAGGGGGTGATAGGGTGGGATAAACCTGAATGGAAGGGGGGAGGGCGCTATGGGTAGGTTGGCAAGGGGAACACGGGGAAGAGGGGATGCATTCGGGGCAACACTAGAATGTATGTAAACACAATAAATTAAAATAAAAAAACCCCAACAAAATTTGAATTAGCAAATATCCAATAAAGCTAAGCAGTAGTGATAATATAATAGAGATAAATGAGAATGCGATTCTTTTTTCTTATTAATATATTTTTATTTTATTGAGTTTATTGTGATGACATTGATTTGACCAATAAACTCTCAAACTCCCCCCCCCAAAAAAAATAATTCCAGTCTTGGCCGGATAGCTCAATTGGTTAGAGCATCATCTCGCAGTGCAGAGGTTGCAGGTTTGATCCCCAGTTGGGGCATATACAGGAATAGACTGATGTTCCTGTCCCTTTATCTCTCTCCCTTCCTCTTTCTCTAAGATCAATAAAATAAACATTAAAAAATTAACTAAAAAATAATTTCATGGAACTGAGGGAGGGGACACTGAGTTTACTAAGAAAAATATTAAGGTTCTAAAACCTATCAATTTACCCAAATAGCATTCCATAATATGCTTTTGAAGCCATAACTTGAGAACAAAGTTAAAAGAAATTAAGTGTATGTTGTTACCTGGGGCAGTCATTGGTGCTTCTGCCCTGCCTGCTGTCCCCATTCTGCAGCCATGTTTTTTCTGGAAATGTCTGACAATATGGTTTGTCACATAAAGCCTTTCCAATAGCTTCTCTCTTTTGACATTCTCTCTCCCATGTCTGCTGTTAGCAAAAGCTAATCATGAAACATAAAAAGGTATCCAGAAAATGGCAAGTATCACATTAATTGCACACAGGAGGTTTATGATGCAATTCCCTTTCTTGGGAAAGTGCTTAGAAAGAAGAAAATAGACAAGCAATTGTCTCCAGCCTGGTCTTACAACAGGAAGCGATTCCTTAAATATTTCTAAGAATGGTAGAGTCATCTAAGTCTATAGAACATCCTAGATGCTATTCCCAACACGTAAATCATCAATGAACAGGAAAAACCCAGAGTGGAGCTGAAATGTACTACCACAGGACATGGCCCTGGCTGGGTTGGTTCTCTTCCCAGTGCCAAACCATGCCAAATGCTTAAACACCTGCTTCAGCTATCAGTACACATATTATTCCCTTAGAGAGCAGAGAAGCAAGTCCTCGGATAAACCAGTAAGTAAAATCAAGTGCCAAATATGCCCTCAGCAGAAGCTGATAAAATAAAACATTTAAATAAATTTAACTGAATTCTTCCAAACTGCACACCTGACAATGAAACAATCCACAGTAGTGAAAGCCAAATAGAGAGGGGAAAAACTTTAAGCAATTTTTCTGTAATCCTGAAAAGCCAAACCCATACCTAACCTCACCCTCATCATTTGCAGATAACATGACTTCCTACCCTAGAGTGAAAAAATGAAATAAAATAAAACAATAGCAACCACAACATGGTACAAGGGACTTGAAATAAGGAACACTATCCCCCTTATTTATTTAGGTGAAAATGAAGCTTTTCTTTATATAGTTAGAATTTTTTTCCTTTAGTACTTAACACCTGTATGAGAGTCCCTGACTTAAGAGGTAAGGCTTAGCTAATGAGGTGTGGCAACCCAATTGGAAGCCCGTTTCTAAATGAAAATTGCACTGTGCTGTGAGCACAGTCCCTTCAGGTTAAAGAGGGCATTTATAAAGCAGCAGGGGTGGTAGCTGGTGCTTTCTTAGTAAGAAGGGCCTATAGGGTTGCCACAGCTGGGGCAGAGATAGGCTGACCTAGAGCAATGGACTAACGTGATAATTTTTCCCCAAATTAGTCATATTTCTTCAGGTTACCTTGGTAGATGGAGAGTAAAGGCAAATATAATCCCTGTCCTAATTGTAAACCAGCACTACCCTAATTATATTCCCATTTTCCCTAGATACTCTAAAATCATAGGCTTTCTGTTTGCTAATTCCTCTTATTCATGGCTTTATGACTCCAAAGGAGGCTTTGGGGAGTAGGAACTGAAAATCAGTGCAGTGAGTTAGTTCTACATAAACATTAACTATGAAAAAGGCCTAGAATGGAGCAGCAAAGGGGGTAGGAAGCAAAGAAAACCTCCTATTTCATACAGACTGATTTCAATCAAGGCTAAAGGCAGATTTAAGACCTTGTCACATCAGCCTGGGAGGGCGAGGCAACAGATCAAGAGCACAAAGCAGTGTAATAACCAGCCAGTCTGTGTTTCTTTCCTATGAAAACAAGCAATTTTGTGATAAATTCCCTCCCTTTGCCTTAGAATGTGTTTCATCTTTATCCTAGTTGATATTTAAGAACTATGTAATTGTGAATATTTTGTGTCAACTTATTAACATTAGCCTTGGGAGGGACCATGCACCAAAGCTCATGGGGTAACACTGAAATTTTTAAGTTGTTAGGAGCCACAGGTAGGACAAAGGGTGAAGCTCACAGTGGTAAAGAAATTTATTCACTTTGTCAAGACAATGTTATCTCCATGTGCATTTACCAAACAATTACCCCATGTGATTTGTAAGGTTCCAGTCTGTGTTCGAGGTATAATCAAATTGGAAGGTTATATAATGGTATGCTGGGAGAAGGGTGTGTGTGTGTGTGTGTGTGTGTGTGTGTGTGTGTGTGTGTGTGGTCGTGGATGTGTACATGAGAAAAAGAGTTATCAAGCCACACAATTCTTGATTGAAGATGAACATTCTTAAAACAGGCTTAGGTGTTTTGTTCTGTGCCTTTCTGATGCAAGTAAATAATAAAAAAATAGTTGAGTTATTGCAAAGATCACACAGCCATTATCTCTTAAATTTTCCCAAGGCCACAACTAGAAAGGTAATAATGGCACTAATATTATGGTGTTACTATCATGAAAAGGCATGTATTATCTTAGGTTTTAGTTGGGGAAATGTGTATTGCTTGTTCACCGGGTCAGTATTCAATGACAGGATAGAGGAGGAGTAGATATTATAGTTGAACAGAGCTAAGTGAGCAAATTCTCTGAAAGTGAATGTTTACGTCTGGGAAATAGGAGCATTTAAGGTGGCGACATATTAATCTGAGGCGGTCTGGATCCAATATTTGATCCTCCACCACTACAATTCAAGGAATTTAATGATCAGCTCTCCGGGTGATAATAAGGCTCACATTTATACCCAAAACAAACACAGTCTGGCCCTTCCAACTTTGTAAGTAAGCTGAGGGAGCAGGGTTGGTGTTCCAGTCAGCTTTGTACCCCCCTCCCTATGCACAGCCTGGAAGACTGTATAGATTAAGTATATTCCTTGTATAGAATAAGTGCTCCAATAGCATTGTTTGAATTGATAACAGAAAGAAAATTTAATAGTTTTCCATGAAAATTCTGCTTTAAAGTAGACAGGTTGTTTGTGGTTTTGGGGGTTTTTTGTTGTTGTTGTTTCTCAGTGCTTTTCTATCCAGGTCAGGAAACACTAAGAAATCGATTTAAATTCAAAGGCTGCTTGGTAAATATGGAATCAGAGAAATGAAAATTGCATGGCCTCAAGGGATGATATTTTCATCAAGCTATGAAGACTAGTGAGTCATCCTCTCCACAGAAGGGTTGTGTTTGCCAATTTAATCATATATTTGTGTTCTTAGTCAAGTTACTGTCTTTCTTTTGAATGTCTTTTTCTCCCTGGAAACATACTCATCCTTACCTACTTTCTTTGTGGGCTCCATAAGATCCTTATTGTTTGTATTTATTATCGCCATGTTCCCCATTTTTATTTAATCAACATTTCTTTCTGTCAATCTCTGGGGTATTCTCCCAACTAACCTGTCGATTTTTAACATCTACCTTTGTTTTTTCTTTCTATCCTGTTGACATTCCCAGGGACTTCAATATCTGATTCAATTTGATACATGACCCTCACAGGTAAGACGATGGATTAAGTGCTGAGTGAATATAAACATGGATAAAATGGTTCTTGATTTCATCATCTAATGTCAAGGTCACATTGCTGAGTCTGTTAGGCTGCTTGAGAACCACAGAGCAGGGTGGTCATGTTTATGGCTCTGGCACCAGCATGCTTGGATTCATATCCTGCCCTGACATTTCTTAACTGTTTAATCTTGACCATCACATTTCCTCATCTATAAAATAAAAATGTTAATAACAGCTTTTACATTGCGGGGTTATAGTGAGAGTTGAATTAGTTAACAACAGTTACATTTCTTGGAACAATCCTAGCAAGCAAATAAAAATAATGTTGTTGTTATATCATGCACTACTTTCTCAACTGTTGAATCCTTCATATTTAACTACTGATAAGCACAGAGACACCTTGTACATTATTGCCATGAGTGTGGCCTTTGTCACCTCATTTTCTGACATCATGGAGATATGGTTGGGTAATAATGCCTCCTTATGAGCATTCACTAAACAAATATTTATTGAGTACCTACTCTATACCAGGCTCTTTAAACATTGAAGATATAGAGATAAACAAGGTAAGAATAAGGTGTCTGGGCTCATGAAGTTCTTCTAGAAGAGAGAGGCCCATACAAATGAAATCATAAAGAAACAAGATAATTACAAGAAATTATGATGGAAGAGCTATGAAAAAAATAAAAGGCATGTTGTGATTGCAAATCCCAGTTGGGAGATCACTTACAAACACAAATTTGTGATACATCATGAGTTGGGAGAGAGCATTCAGGCCAACAAGACTAATGAAAAGGCCCCTAAAAGAAAGTGAACAAAAAAGTAGCAAAGGGCTTAATGTTTTGAGAAATAGAATGAAGTCTTGTGGCTGTTATAAAATGAGGTTGGAGATATGGCAGGAATTTACTAATGGGAGGCCATGGTTAGAAGTTTGAATTTTACTCTAATCAAAATTGGAATCAAATAAAAGTTTCCATATATGGTCTCTGTGTTGAAAGGCAAACCTTTTAGGAAGAAAAAAACAAAAGTTGGAGTCCCATCGTGATGTCACTGTGATGGTCAAGGCCATGTAGGTGTCGAGAGGCGGACAATGTAAGGTATATTTTAGAGATCAGGCAGGCAGTGCACCTTCCGGGAAAATGGGTAGTTCCATAAACTGGGAAGCTGCTTTCTCAGAGAGGCCGGTCAGTGGGTTTTCCACAGCAAGGAGGGGGGAGCACTTGCCACCAACCTTAAATTGAAAATTTATTTAAATTATAAAAGAAATAAATTAAGAGAAAATAATTGGGTCCTGAATCTAAATTTACTTGCAAATGATTAACAAGATCAAAATTACCTTCTTCAGACAGAATTATAAAGCAGGTAATGTCGTTGGTGTCACAATCCCCATTTTAAAAGATATCATTAATAATTTCTGAGCGCTTACATAAACTGTGTCCTTCATTCATTTTCTCATTTAATTCAAACAGCAGCCCTATCACAGTTACTATGATTACGCTCATTTTTACAGATGCAATGAAACTGAATCTCAGGGAAGTAACTTTCTCAAGGTGACAGAGCCAGGGAACACACAGCTGGGATTGAAAGCAGGTGCCAAAACTAGACCTGAGCTCCATGCTACTAAATAGAACCACCATTTCACACCATTGATGCACCTCCCAACTCTCTCTCTCTCTCTCTCTCTCTCTCTCTCTCTCTCTCACACACACACACACACACACACTGCTCTTTACAATACAAATCTTCCCTCAGGGAGGATCTATTGCTCTTAGACTCTCCAGATCCGCTAATGAACTACCTAGTTTGATGAATTACATTTTTCGTTTCAACAGTAGAACCACTCATTGTGAAAATCAAGCCTGAGCAAGGCAGCCAAAGAGATGCTTCCTGAGACAGGGCTGCCTTACTGGTATCTCTGATAGCACATCAGATCCAGCTCTGTGAATAAAAGTGGCCTTTTCCAGGAAAGGATAAATGATAGATGATTTGGAAGACACAAATGACAGGAGGGTAAAAATGTTTTAGGGCAAGGGACATTCAAATAAATGCTATTGGAAGATTTATTTTCCAAAATGTGTTATATTCACTGCTAAAACACACCTACACATCTCCCAGAAATGTGGCCGTAAAAAAATCTATGTGTATAAAATATTTACACTGTAGCAAGCTGACCTCAACCTTTTATTTACTAAAGCCACCATCCTAGCTCCAAGAACACATTTCCAGCTTCCTCCGAGCTGTCCCTCTCCAGTTTTGGTTCCAGTAATATGCTGATGTCCCATAGCTACCAGAAGCAGAATATATTCAAAATTCAGCTCATTACCTTCTCTCTAAACTTTTAATATTTGAAATCTCAGTTAATGGATCATTTCAGCAATTGACAATGCTATAAACTTCCAAGTTTTCATAACTGCCTCCCTCACCCTCACTCAGCTCTCCAATTATAATCCAATGCAATAGCAAATAGAGAAAATTTTCCCCTTAATTATATCATTCATCCACCCCTCTTTACCATCTGCAATGTGACTCATGTAATTAAAGTCTTCACCATGTCGCAAGTGCAGTATCCTAGGCCAAGTTTCCTAAAGCTCAGAGTTTAAGGCAAGGCTTAAGTGTTAACATTTGAGTGAGTGTAAGAGGGAGGGGAAAGGGAAATTGAGGCAGAGAAAAAGAAAATGCAAATACAAGATGATCTTCTAGGGAATTAGAACAACTTCTCAAAGAAATCCAGCCAATTCCTCATTTCCACAAGGCAGAATGAAAGCACTGCTGGGGAAAATTTATGGGAGAGAAAGAATAAGCAAATTAACTGATGGCTCTGTCTTCCATCTCTCATTGCTCAAAGTACAACACTTGAGGTTTTAACTTCTCCACACTTCCATCTTGGTTACTGGATCTCTCTGGTTAGGCATTGGAGAAGCTGGAGCCTCCTAGTATCAAATCAGTAGTTGTATACCATGTGCCAGAGGTTGTGTTGATCACTGCAGTAAAGAATCTAAATATGACACTGCAACTGGGGCTACAGGTTTATGGTGAACCTGTCGTCTATCAGGTTATTACAGAGGCCAAGTAGATGAATTGAGCAGGAATATAATGAGAACCACTCTTCCTGTATCCTTCAACTCTTTAATGAAAATAGCCATCTCCATTGTCCCTCCTGGAATGTAATTTGCTTCTGATTCACTATGTTGTCTGAAGTGTGGAGGCAGTTATAAGAACTTCCACTTGACCCTTCCTATCCTAATGGACCTTTCACAGACCAGAGAACCAATGAGAAAAGTCTGCCAGCAGTTAAGCTTATGTAGCCTAATTATACCTTAGGGAAATGGGGAAGTGATCGCCAATTGAATCCAAGAATCTACAAGACCCAATATTAAGCCAGCAATCAAATTATCACCTCTATAAGCCTTGTTCTGACTAAAGGACTATAATGAAACATCACATCAGATCACAAATCTAATATTCTTGAAAAAGGTTTGTATTTCCCTTTCACTGTTCTCCAGTAAATGGGCACATGACCTTTTCTGAAGGTTCAGAGAAATATTTTCCGGATATACACTGTCTGAGCAGCATACTTGTGGTGCTGTTGTGAGGTCTTTCCTCAAGAGGATCCAGCTTCCCCTTCATTCAATATGATCTAAATCTGTGAACTGACTTAGATTTGGAAAGTGAATGAGTCTCTTCAATTTTTCATTATTGCAACTAAATTCTACTTGCCATCTCTATTTATTTTCTTTTATTACATAAATTGAGCAATATTTAAGTTAGCTGTTTCTGTATTTCATTTTCAGGAATACTATGTCTCATTGGCCTTTGCCACAGATTCCTGAAGGTAAACAAACCCTGATTATCATAGTTGATTGCTTCATTTACTTCTTATTCTGTAATTAAATCCATCTTATCTTTGATGGTTAAGTGCCTGGTATTCTGAAATTGCAACATCCTTACCTATCAGAGTGGGTTTAATTCCGTGGCATATTTTACTCCCAACCCCAATCTTCAGAGAATAGCAACCTGTAAATTCCCTAAGATTTTTGTGTCCACCTCACTAATGAACTCTTTATTGCCTTAGTGAAGAACATACCTTCTGCTTTACTCCCCTGCCACAACCCTCCCAGGGATCATAGTCAAAAGGTCACTCTTCCCTAACAAGACCACGCTAGCAGTCCCACCTCCCTGAGCCTTCTCTCACTTTCTTCAAAATGCCAAGAAAATTCTGGGACTTTGTCTTAATCTATCTACTTCCCCTAATCTTTTTTTCTAATCTACTGTGCTCCCTCTTTCTTATATTTGAATAAAAGACAGTAAGGGGATTTCTGTCCCCTTACTAATGTGCCTATGTCTGACAGATTTGAACCCTTTCATCAAAGCCCCTAACAAGTGATAACATCTCAGTAAAACCGTGTAGGCTAAAACACCCAGGCAGAAAGAGTCATTTCCTCTTCTGTATTTCCCACTAACCTTGCATCAAGAATCTAGACCTTAAAAGACCCAAATCAAAAAGACATTTATTCAAAAAATGCAGCTGTGATATAGTAGAAAAACACAGAACCTGGGTGCCTCCGTTGGAATCTGTGTTAGTTTGCTAGAACTTCCATGGTAGAGTCCCATCTGCTGGGTGGTTTGAAAGACAAAATTGATTGCCTCACAATTCTGGAAGCTCCCAAATCAAAATGTCAGCAGAGTTGGTTCCTTCTGAATAGCATGAAATAGAATCTTTGCACCTCCTTCCACTTCTGGGCATTTGCTGATAATCTTTGGAATTCTGTGGTTCATAGAAGCATCACCCTGGACTCTGCCTTTATCTTCACATGGCATTTACTATGTGACTTTGTGTGTGTGTCTGTCTCCAAATTCTCTGTTTTAAAAAGAACACCAGTCATGTTGGAGTCTTACTCTAAAATCAATTTATCTCAGCTAATTACATCTGCAATGACCTTATATTTCCAAATAAGGTTGCACTCTGAAATGCTGGTCATTAAGAATACAGTTTATGAAATTGGGCATGGTGGTGGGTAAACATTTCATCTGGTAGTTCTAGAATCTCAGTGATTTTGGCAAAGTCTCACAAATCTTCTGGGCTTCCTTTTTCTTACTAGAACAATAGGAATAATAATATAGATGGAAGGTCTAGTTTAACTGAAGATCAATAGTAATATTTTAAAGCTGCTAGATGAATTAGCAAAGTAAGAGACAGGATCAAAACAAAAAATTTGTCTAGCTGTTCATCTAACATAAATAAAAATATTTTTCAATTAGGTTCAACTCGTCTCAGAAGTAGCTGACATTAAAAATATTTTGTATTCATCCATCAAAACTATTGGAAAAGTTGCACATTGGAATTCCCAATGAAGGCATTTTGCAGTACTCACAATGTTGAAATGAGGCTACCAATCTCATTACACTATAAATATGGAGGATATAATAGTTTTGCATAGGCACAGCTATTAATGCTTTTAGCAGAGCCTTCCTAACCTTATTTAAATATTTAGAAGAACTTTAAACACACACACAAAACAGAGAAAAAAAGAGAAATATTCTTTAATCAGTCCTCCAGCAGATCAAACTTTAACATCTCTCCTACATTTCACTTTTGCCTTGGATTTTCAAGTGCCTCACTATCAATTTATCAAGCATTTAATTTTTTTCTTGGCCACTATTATTCATGGCCTTCTGCTATGCTAAGTTGCTGTAAGAGTAGTGAGACAAAATACCAAAAGTTGAGTACAGTAAGACTCTCTAATAATCAAGGAGCTTAAAAACAATATGTATATAAATAATTATAAGACAGGAAAACACTATAAAGAGACATAAATTACAGTGTGTATTAGGTGAGAAATAAATCCTACTGTGGATGGAGGTACAGGAGGACCAGAAAGAGCTTGTTAGAGGAGCAGTATTAGAAAAGTGCTCTTTAGCAATGAGCAGCATTATTTTAAAAAAGACACAAGAACAACAAAGAAATCAAGCTTGATTGAACTTGAGATTATTTGTGGAGCATGAAGACAAAGTTATGTGGTTGAAACACTAAAATGCTATTTTGGTAGGTCAAATGATATGTTGGGGCTAAACTGTAGATCTCCAATGTCAAACTGAGGAATCTGCATGAATGCAGAGAACAAACTAATGGTGGCCAGACGGGAGGGGGCTGGGGGGCTGGGTGAGGAAAGTGAAGGGATTGAGAAGTACAAATTGGTAGTTACAGAATAGTCATAAGGTTTTAAAAGAAAAGTATAGGGGATATTATCAATAATATTGTGGTAATTATGTATGGTCCAGGTGGGTACTGAAAATATCAAGGGGACCCCCTTGTAAAGAATATGATTGTCTAAGTGCTATGCTGTAAAGCTGAAAGTAATACATTATATTGAATATCAATTGCAATTTAAAAATAAAATTTTAAAAAGAATAATGCAAAAATAAAATGAGACTGAGTTTATTTTCTTTCAAAATTGGGAGGTCTTTGAGAGGAGAGTAGAGATGTGCTATATTTTGAAGAAGATTTATTTGATAATTATGAGTTTAGGTTGAAAATAGGAAGAACCATTTGGGAAACTCTTGCAAAACTAGGTATCAACCAAGTCTCCAGAGCTCCACCAGACTATATGCCTCTTAGTATATGTATATCCGCTCTTCCTTGTTTCCTACCTCCTGTAAGTTTCTATTTATCCAACATCCTTGACCAATTTCTTTGACCTCATCTATCTAGTCATAGGATTCTTGACTCTACATCTGGATAAACAAAGTCTGCCTCAGCAGGGAGATGGGGTCAGTCAGTCTAAACTTGTATTAACAGCTTTTGTGATGCTTACTCCATTTGCCTGTAATATTTGTTTGCATGTCTCCCTCTTTCCTATCTGACCCTGCTTTTCTTTTTTTTTTTAAATTTTTTTAATTGATTGTTAGATGGGGGGTGGAGAAGCAGAAAGCATGAACTCGTAGTAGTTGCTTCCCGTATGTGCCTTGACCGGGCAAGCATAGGGTTTTGAACCGGCGACCTCAGCATTCCAGGTTGATGCTTTATCCATTACGCCACCACAGGTCAGGCTGACCCTGCTTTTCTGAAGGGCATCCATAATGCTTTGTCTATGTGCCTCCAGCCTAGTTGGACAACTGGAACTCCCCAGGTACCTGATAAATATCAGTTCAGTGAGTAAAATTTCTGCCACATTAACCCAAAGGAGAAAAAACAACAACAAAAACTTGGTTGTTGTGTTAAAACTTTCCCTGACTTCCTATTCGACATTCGGAATAGTATGCACTTAGTGAGCCTATGGCCAGGTTTCCTGGGAACCCCCAAAATATTCAATACATCTTTTAGATTTTTTGGGGGGGAGAAGGCTTGTTATGTTCAGCTTTGGTCACATGTAGATGCTCAATATATATGTGTTGATTGATTTATTGGGTAAGCATTTCAGAAATATTAATTTATGGTTACTCAGAAGCCTTTTACAATATTAACACATAGTCACTGGACACCTACTGTGTGTGACACTGTGTTAGGTACCAAGGAAGCCTGAGATGGTCTGCGGAGTGAGCCAGAATCCCAAAAGAAGTTCCAATCGCCTCATCCGATTCACACCACTTGCAAAATAAAATCTGAAAACTGACCAGCTAAGGTGATCTGAAAGTCTCTTTAGGCTCATAATTTCCCAAGGTTCATTTTACAATTTCACATTAAAAATTTTAGCCCTTTATATAAAAAACTAATAGACCAAACACAAACTAAGAATATAAGCAATATTTAAACCACTATAGGAAAACTCACTCCACCATCCCCCTGCTCAGTTAACTGACTGAACCAGAAAGTCTAATTAGTGCTACAATCACCTCATACTAGAAAGCATTCACTGTACATTTAGAACAATCTAATGTTAATCAACATTGTACATTAAATCTAGCTCATGTTCATTAGCAAGGAAATCATTTTTAATGGAAAGAATTCAGTTTTAATGTTTTGTAATGGGCCATTTATTAGTATACAAGAGGGTCAGAAGAACTAATTAGAGACTATTTGAGCAAGTGTAAGTAATATGGTTTTCCCAGGTTGCCAATTGGGATTCCAAATCCCAAAGCAGAATACTTAGATGCAGATATAATATCAGATTTTACATACCTGTGGGATTACTTGAGTGCCCCAAAGCTCAATTTAAATGCCAGGTTGTGAAAATTTGCTTCAGTAAAGCAAGTTTAAGTCACATTCGTCCTTTTGATTTTTATGAGATCTGAACAGCTAAAAGCCTGCTTAGTTTTTTTAAAAAAAAATTAGTTCTATGGCATTCTTTTTTCATTTTATGTAGTTCAGTGTAAACATTGGAAAGCAAAATCTTTTCTTTTTCATATTGTCCAGCATTCACAGCAGTAATTATCTGAATGGCTTAATTCCCGCTATCTTCCTGCTTGCCGTGTAAGGCAGTTAACCAAAATTTCCTCAATGTGAGACCTTCCTAACAGTTTCTTTTTTCAGCAGTTGTGAGGAAAGCTGTCTGAGGAGAGGGAGTAATTTTGGAATTTGATAGCAAGGCCCCTGAGGATATGAAAACTCACTCAAAATGCATTGTACAATTGCCTTAGGCAAGGAAGGTATATCCAAGCTATGAACATCTGGCTTGCAACTATTATTTACATAATGAACTCATTCTTTCCCGCCCTCAGTATTTACTTCAGAATCCTCTGCTTTCTCCCTCAGGGAGTGTCCCAGAATCCAGGAGAGCCATCCTTAGCCAGTCTAGGCCAGCTGGTGGCCGGCCTGGCCTTCCCCTCCTTGCTTAGCTCTTCAAGACCAGGCTCATGCTTGGCCCCTCATGTTTATTTCTTATGACTTGTACTACCCTTGTTTCCATCTAAGGCTTTCCCCCACAAATGTATAAATTTATTATTGAAGCAACAACAAAACTCTCTTCTTTTTGAAAATAATTCTTGAGCAATTTTCTCTTTACTTTTGAACTGAAATTACAATCCATAAAAAACAAAAAAGTATAAAAGCCAGGCTTATGATAAACTTAAAACAAGAAATGTGTTTAAGTAAGCATAAAAAAAGAACCAGACTCCAAATTTTCCCCAAATCAATTCGTAAAAACTATGGAGTCTACACATACAGTGGAACAACACAATAATCTCATTCTGAAGGTGAGATTGAATAACAAAGAAACAAGACTATCCAAGATAATATTCCATAAGAAGAACAAGGAAGAGTGGACATTAGTCTTATCTGACACCAACACTTTTATTAAAGCCATAATAGGACAATATGGCATTTGCACGGGGTTAAACAAAATAATGGAGAAAACAGTGTTCTAAAATAATCTCACACAAATAATGTGGAACAGGAATTAAAGATCAGTGTGATGAGGAGTGAGGATGTGAGAATAATAGTTATTCGATAAGTGAGCCTAAAAAAATTGGTTATCTATAAAGTAACTCATTAAATTTGGTTCTTAACCCATAACATATCCAAAAATCAGTTACTAGCTGTAGATTTAAGACAAGTATGAAAGGTAAAACTATAGAAATTATGGAATAAAATATAGAATATTTTTGCAGCCTCAGAGAGCAGAGAATTTTTTTTTCTTTTTTCTTTTGTATTTTTCTGAAGCTGGAAACGGGGAGAGACAGACAGACTCCCGCATGCGCCCGACCAGGATCCACCTGGCACGCCCACCAGGGGGCGATGCTCTGCCCCTCCGGGGCGTCGCTCTATTGCGACCAGAGCAACTCTAGCGCCTGGGGCAGAGGCCAAGGAGCCATCCCCCAGCGCCCAGGGCCATCTTTGCTCCAATGGAGCCTCGCTGCGGGAGGGGAAGAGAGAGACAGAGAGGAAGGAGAGGGGGAGGGGTGGAGAAGCAGATGGACGCTTCTCCTGTGTGCCCTGGCCGGGAATCGAACCCGGGACCCTTTGCACGCCAGGCTGACGCTCTACCACTGAGCTAACCGGCCAAGGCCCAGAGAATTTCTTAAACAATAATAAAACCTGAACACCATAAAGTAAAAGATAAACATATTGCTACATTAAAACTAAAATCTTGCATTCATCAAAAGACATAAGTAGCTAAAAAGACAAATCACAAAGTGGGAGGGTTTGCTATACATATTTTTATGTGCAGATTTACATGTAGAATTAATAAGAAAAAGACAACACAATGAAAAAATGAGCAAAAATGTGAATGGGCATTTCACAACAACAGCAATACAAATAGCCCTAAATATGGGAAAAGATGCCTATCCCCACTGGTAGTAAAAAAAAATGTAAATTAAAACCACAATGAGAAATAAATAATTAATTTTTTAAATTAAAATAATGATAAAAACATCAAAATTGAATCAAATGCAAAGCAATAGTGTCTAACACATTGCTGGCAGTGATTTAAATTGTTATAGCCACTTGGAAAATCATTTATTCTGACAATGCCAAGAAAAATTAAAAACATAAACACATCCTGTGATTCAGCAGCTCCATTCCTAAATATATATGCCATAGACTAAGGGTTTGTACACCACAAAATTTATATGTTGAAATCTAACCCCTATGATATTAGGAAGTGGGGCCCTTAGGAGGTAATTAAATCATGAGGGTAGAGCCCTCATTGATTAGTACCCTTTATTTAAAAGCAGAATTAAAAAAAAATCTTTATTTAAAACTCGAATCTTTCTGACTTGTGGTGGTGAAGTGAATAGGGTGTTGACCTAGAATGCTGAGGTCGGCGGTTCGAGACCTCAGACTTGCCCAGTCAAAGCACATATGAGAAGCAACTGTGAGTTGATAGTTCCCACCCCACCCTCCCATCTGTTCTCCTCTCTATCACTCTATCTAAAATCAATAAATAAAATCTTTTTTAAAAACTGGAATCTACAAAGAGCTAAACAAACAAGCAAACAAAACAAAACGAAAACAGACTTATAGATACAGAGAATGAACAAATGGTTGCCAGAGAAGAGAGGATGGAGGGATAGATAAAAAAAAAAAAAAAAAAAAAGCAAAGAGACCCCCCCCCCTTCCTCTCTGTCTCTCTCTTCCCCTCCCTCAGCCAAGGCTCCATTGGAGCAAAGATGGCCCGGGCGCTGGGGATGGCTCCTTGGCCTCTGCCCCAGGCGCTAGAGTGGCTCTGGTCGCGGCAGAGCGACACCCCGGAGGGGCAGAGCATCGCCCCTGGTGGGCGTGCCGATTGGATCCCGGTTGGGCGCATGCGGGAGTCTGTCTGACTGTCTCTCCCCGTTTCCAGCTTCAAAAAAAAAAAAAAAAAAGCAAAGAGAAATAAGAAGCACCAACTTCTCATTACAAAACCAATAAGCCATTGAGATGTAACCTACAGCATAGGAAATATAGTCAGTAATATTGTAATACCTTTGTATGGTGACAGATGCTTTACTAGACATTATGGTGATCACATCATAAGGTATGTAAATGTTGAATCACTATGTTATACACTGGAAACTTATATTGCATATGAACTATACTTCAATAAAAATGTTTTTAAAAGAAAAAAAGTAGCCTAAAAATCTCCCTTGCCCCTTCTGCCATGTGAGGACACAGAGGAAAGGTAGCCATCTAGGAGGTAGGTCCTCACCAGACACTGAATCTGCTGGTGCCTTGATCTTGGACTTCCCAGCCTCCAGAACTACAGGAAATAAATGCTTGTTTATAAGCCACACAGTTTTTGATATTTTTGTGATAGCTGCCCAAACAGCCTAAGACAGAAATACCGTAGATAAACTCTAATGTACAAGGAAAGAAGACCTGTATAAGAATGTGCTTAATAACCCCAAACAGGAAATGATGTATATGTTCATCAACAGAACATTGAGTAAACCATGGTATATTCACACAATAAATAAGACCTAAGAACGGAGATTAATGAATTCTTGTTTTATGCATCAGAGAAGACCATTGACCCCAAGGACCATGAACACTGCCCTGGAGTACTGTCCATGTCCTCTAGACCAAGACTGGAGTATGGTATGGCATCCATATTCCAGCATGTGGGAAAGCAAAAGAAGATGCAGAGATGGTCAATTACCTCTAAGGAAGTGACTGGGGAATGACATCACTTCTAGTCATACTCCCTTGGCAAGAATTTAGTCACATGAGCATACAACAGCTGCCAGGAAGCCAGAGAAACATAATTGTTATCTGGGCAACTCTGTGTCTTTGAAACTCAGGTGAAAAGCCTTATTCCTATTGAAAAGAAAAAAAGTACTGAAATACGATACTGCAGATAAAAATGTAGCACCTTATAACAACATCTACTCAATTTTATTCCCTTCACTCTCTGAAAAATAACCTCGATCCTGAATTTGCTGTTTTTCATCCCCATTCATATATGTGTATCCATGACAATGATTGATTCTTTAGATTTGTAAAATTTATATTCATATATCATTTTGCACATTCCATTCATGCTTATGAATTTGAATGTTTTCTTGTTCATCCATGTAGCTCTAGTTCAATGAAACTTGCTGTATAGTATTCATATGTGAATGTCATACAAGCTATTTTATTCCCTAGTTGGTGCATGTAGGTTGCTTTCAAGTTTTCTCCCAAGCCCAGAGCTCAAACAAAAGGTGTTAGTAGTGTTATATCAGGGTGGAGACAACCAGGCAACGAGCTACACAATATGTCTGCACTCTAAAAATTAAGAAGATGGAGTAGATTTGGAAGAAGAGCAACCTGTTTTTAATCTACTTCATTGGCATTTCTTCCTCTTGTTCACAAATTTTAGCTTCCCCCAAAGTTTTGTCTTTTCTTATTCTACAGTCTCACCCTGTGTAATATTATCTGCGCCAATGAATTCAAGTGTATAAGTCAGCCACCGCAGGAACCAAGCTTTCAGTCTCCCTTTGTTGCTCAGTTCCTCTTTGTCCCTCCTTCCCACTTTCTCCATCCCTTCTCTCTAGCTCCCCCTCAACCTCCCATCGCCTAGTTTACTAATGGAGAAAAGTTTGCCTCTCTGGACCCTTTATTTCCCCATTTAATTCAGTACCTTATTTTTTGAGAACAGGCATATCTAAAAACTAACATAATAGTAAATTTGAAAAACTATGTATGAAGATTAAAGTTCTTGACAAAGGACTTCTGTTTCTCCAGCCTGTGTGTATTTGTTGTTATTTGTGGCAGGTTTTGGGGGTGGGGGAGGGATTGAAAGGGAGTGGTCATGTTTTCAGTTACAAATCTGAGGCTGTCTGTATGTGATATCCTTCTTTGTGTGTATATGTCTGCAAACTTCCTTTGTGTGTCTCTTCTAAGCATAAATTAGCACTTATTGACTTAAATACCTTTGGGTGTTTTAGCCACTTTTTACGCTTTGAACCTTGGGCTTCAATATAGTTGACAAAAGTAGCACCAATTAATTGATGCTACTTTATTTGCATACCTGATGTAGGGTTTCTTGGATATTAATGTAGATTTATGTAAAAGTACCCAAATTTATACTGCTTTGACACTTTTTGAATAGAATCAGAGCCTAGTTCTAGATAGAAACAACTTACAGTAAACATCTGACTTTAGAAACAATTTTTCTTCAACCAGGTTGGATTTTGATCTGTCTCACACACAGTTATTTTAAAAATTAGAAAATCTTTTAAAATAAAATATGTGCTTAAATGCCCCAAAACAAACAAACAAATCAGAGAACAACAACAAAAAAAGTTAGATTCTTTTCACTAAATCATAATTTAGTTTGAAACAATCTAGAAATTTTGTTACCATCAGTGTTTTTACAGCTAATCTACTTGACTACAATCCACACAGCAGTTCGTTCTTTCAAGGATTTCCTAGAGAACCCTGATCAAGCTGGCTTCCCATAGTCTTAGCTAGGACCAGCAAGAAACCCATCGTGTGGTGTGAGGCTGGAACCCTCCTGCTCGACCCCACACCACATCCACATCCTAAATCCAAAGGCTCCACTGCTTTTATTATTATGCAACAACATTGGTTGTACAGTAATACAAAAAAATACAAAAGTTTCTAGAAACTAAAAAATCAGCCTGGAGGATCATAGAAGCTTGGGAGACTGGATCAAGTCAAATGGCATAACGGTTGTTTCATTTTTTGCTCAACACACCTTCCCACCCCCAATACACACACACACACACTTTGCTTGGTCTGAGAACTTAATACTATATTATTGACCAATTAATTATAAACACGAGACAAAAAAGTCTTACAGAATGTATGAAATAACATTTTACAAAACATGAACTGTACATGCTATTGACACAAACAAGCAAGACTGAGGTGCCCCAAATATCTGAGGACAGATAGATGCACTGAAAAAGTTTAAAGATCTTCATAGGTCAAGAGAAAGCTATTAAGGAGATGTGACTGATCACTAAGTGGATAATAATATTAGTAGTAACAACAGTATCTTGAATTTATATGAAACTTTTTATTTAATGTCTGTTGTGGGAATTTATTAATAATTAAATATAAAGTATAACTTGATTTCCTATCCTTATAAAGTACATGTTAAATTCATCCCAGGTGTTCATCTACATTTTTCAACATACCCTCATTGATTTGAGTAGTAGAATAGTCTTCTTAGCAAAAGGGATAGAAGACAGAAATCAAAATTTTATTGAGTGTCTATCATGTTCCAAGGCACATTACATAAGTTATTTCATTTAATCCCTATTACAATCACATGAGTATTATATTATTTATCCCAAATTATAAATGGGAAACCAGAGATTTAAAAAGCAAATAATTTTTTAATATTTTCTTGTTAGAAAGTTATAAAATCAGGTCTTGAGTAGAAATTCATCTGGCTTCAAATGCTAGCAAGTTTTCTTTTTCCTGTGTTAAAATCCTCCCTAATGAATGTAGTATGAAACTGTGAAGAGTCAGAATGGAAAAAAAATTTCTCTATGCCCATAATCTAATTTTCAGGATTATCTTAATGGAGAAAACAGACATCATGCCTCATTGCAAAGCCTGTTAGTAGTGAAAGCATTATGGGAAACTTTTTGGAATACCAATCCCTTTAGATAGTTAGACAACAGGGCTTTGCCTGTTACTACTAGCTCATGGCCAGTCTAAGCCTTTCACTAAAATGCTTCTGATTGCAAGTGACTTCCGAATCCAAACAAGCATTTTAGGTCTATTTAATAGATCAATACAGTAATTCGTTCCTGGGCCCCTGAAATCATTTGTTTGGATCTGATGTCTATGTAGTCAGATTGAGGTGTCTACATTAGCGTGCACAGGGAATAAACACAAATAACTTGCATTGAAAGATGTTAAACCAATTTAGATTGTGCGAAAGAGGTACTATTTAACTCATTTCCAAGTGACTGGGATTAAATAGGTCATTATAAAGGCAATACCTTCCAGGAGCATCACAAAGGAAAATAAACCAAAAGTCCAAAGGATACCCTCCATCATGTGTAGATGCTTTAAAATTCAACAGAGCAGAGCCTAGAAAGAAAATAGGTAAGAAAATCTGATCTACACAGATGATGAACTTGTTGATGGGAAAAAAAGAAAAAAGTAAAAAAAAACCTGATTTAGGTTGAATGGGTTTTTTTTTCTTCTTTTTCTTTTTTTAATCACTTCTATTTGACAGTGAGAGACTCTCCCAGGGAAGAGTAGAGGACCTGTTGCTTGATTCACTTAAACTAGGTGGATAGAACACTGGAGGGGGACAACTTTGCCTTAAGTCCCCAGAGGAACAGAGTGTATGTGGAACTAATAATATTTTCCATCTCTAATTTTGATGATGTGAAAAGCAGCAGTATGTGCTTATTTGATCTAGTGCTGGACTGAATTCTCGCAGCAACTTTTCATACCAACTGAAGCCTATTAATTATATGTGCTGGGACACCAGCCAAAAGACCATTACAATAGTCTGAAGGGAATAAAATAAAAAGTTTAGCATGGATCCTTCCATCAAGAGCAGAGAGTTGGCAGGTGGAGGAAAATTTCATTACAACTGAGGTGTGACTCATTTGTCAGGTATGGAGTAAAAGAGGATTCTCCATAAGAGAAATAAAAGAGAAATTTTTGAAAAGAGAATTTAAAAAAGTACTTTGCTGACCCCTGTATGACTTGAGTGCACCCATCAGTGTAATGCTGATAACAGTGTAGTCATATAAACATTCATTCGTTTTTCTAATCATTTAACAAACAGTTGTTTCATAACCAAGTACTTTGCCAGATGCTATCAATGTGAAGAGGAATAAGACTTCACCCACGTCTGCAGGAGGGAACAACAAACTGGGGAGAAGAGATATAAATAGACAATTACAATGTAATGCCTTGAAGCACAGTATTAAGGGACCATGGACAAAGAACACATCACCTGCCACAGACTAAAGCATAGGAACCTCTTCCTAGAGAACAGGACACCTGAAATAAACCTTGAAACATGAATGAAACTTAGCCAACTAGAGAAGATGGTATTCATGAAATGGGAGACTGCACAGGCCAAGGGAAAGGAACTAAGGGCAGATTTGAGTCGCAAACTACCAGCAGTTCAGTGCTGAAGCAGGGGGAATGCTGAAGGACGAAAAACTGGAGACCAGATGAAGGGAGCACTGGGAGTCTTCTCAAGGAGCAAGGGCTTCCTTCTGGAGAGTGACAGGGCAGGTAGAGGACTGTGGCAGAGAAGGGGTTGGAATGTCACAAAGGAGAGACAGAGTAATCAGTAGGAAGTCTCTTACAATAATTATGGCAAGGAATAATGAGGGCCTGAATAAGAAATAGTAAGGGTGGAAAAGAGAAGACAGTCTGAAAAAATCTGGAGATAAAATGGGTAAAGCCTGGTGAATGACTGAAGGTGGGGATAATGAAAGAGAAGAAATATTGGAAACCTCAGCAGATTAACTGAGAAAAGGGAAGGGGAATAATAAAAGGTAACAACATTTTTAGACTTAGGTCCAGGAAATAAGCTAAAAGAAACTATGATAAAGACATGGAGAGAGAAAGAAAATGAGTAATCCTGGTAAATCACACCATATTTCTGAACAAATATCCTCATTTTTACTTGGACCTGGACTAGAGACCTGTAATAGCATGTCCAGGCCTGTGATATTTGTTTTCTGGGGTTTTTTGCTTGTTTTGTTTGCTTGTTTGTTTGTTTACAATACAATAAATATATGCTACATATAAAAGTGCCAAAGTACATTTTGGTTGATTGAATTGGAATCTAAATTTGCTCATATTTACTGTGCCATGCCTTCTTTAAGCCAGTTGTCAAGCTAGTTTTATAATGCTTTTTTAGGTCCATCACTTCCTTCTCTTTTATTTTTCTATCAGTGTCTTCCACAAACTGAGGCACAACGGAAAGTTTCTATCCAATCTGAACACAAGTCTGATATGAATCAGCATTTTCATTACATAAATCTCAATTTTCAGTTCAAGCTACCAGTATATAAGGCATTAATGTTTCCTGCCATTTAGAATCTCTGACTTACTCAGAGTTGACCTGTAAGTAGAGGTTGGGAAATGATAAAAAACAAAACATAATGGTAGCTATTTGGACAGATGAAACATCAACATGGCCTTTCTATTCTGATTTTTACTAATCTGCCATGACATATAATTTTATTTATTTATTTAACAATTTGTTGGACACTATTTTGAGGCCCTAAAATGTTTCTGTGGGGAGAAGAAAATAGCAAAAGCTCCTGTTATTGTAGAATTTAATTCAGCTACAGAGAAACATTGAATTAAATGTGTGGAAGAGGTGATGTATGTATAGATGGAAGGATGGATAGATAGATGATGATATAGATAGGTAGATAGATGATAGATATATGATAGGTAGATAGATAGATGATAGATGATAGATAGATAGATGATAGATAGATGATAGATAGATGATAGATAGATAGATGATAGATAATGAACATGGTCAGGGTTAAGGATATTAGACTAAGAAGTTTACTGGGATATGGGACTTGCAGTGTTAAAATCAGGAGAGTCTCAAAGAAACCAGGACAATTTTGTCATCTAGAGTGTAAAGCAGGGACACAGTAAATACTTTTAAAGATGTGGA
Organism: Saccopteryx bilineata; assembly: GCF_036850765.1. Taxonomy (NCBI): domain Eukaryota; kingdom Metazoa; phylum Chordata; class Mammalia; order Chiroptera; family Emballonuridae; genus Saccopteryx; species Saccopteryx bilineata. The sequence goes on along the minus strand of NC_089490.1, from coordinate 116,346,369 downwards.
AGCTCAGTGTAGGTTTAATTGAGAAGATGGTATTTGAGTGACATCTTGATGGCAGTTAAGAAGTTGGACGTAGTATATCTGGACGAACAGCATTCTAGACAGAGGAAAGAGCTTAGGAAACAGCTCTGTAATGGACACATGTTTGGTGTGTATGGACATACTGAAAATATATATCAGACAGACTATGCCTACAAGGCAGAAAAATTAAAAGAGTAAAGTTTGAGTCTGAAGAGCAGCATTTAAGTCCAGGATCTTCTACTTCTTAATACTCTCATACTGGACCTCTCCAAACTCTCTGGGGGAATAATTATACATTATTAGAAATATGAAGACAGTAGGTTTAAACAGTGAATGGAAAATTATATTTGTGCTGAATCAACAAACCAGAAGAACTTGGACACAAAATCCATTATAGCTGTTCTTTAATATCTTTTGAGTCATTCAAACTTTGCCAATGTAAATAAACCCAACATGAAACTAATCAATATAATGTTTCTTGTTCATATTTCTGCCTTTTGCCTTCAAAATAAAATGTGGGTGCGGGAATCCTAAAACGTTCAATAAATATTTGGTATACCCATAAAAACCCCAATCTTATTCTGTACCAAGACTAAGTAAACACATCACAAAAAATAAAGAAAAGAAAGAAACTTTCATTTTCTCATCACTTTCGTTCTTGCTGACAGTTTATTTGGATAATTTAGTGAAAAGACTCTAGCTAAGAAAAACTCTATATGAATTACTTAGAACCATTGTTTCAGCAAACAATGCAATTGCATTAAATTTCACATTCATTCTGCATGTTGTGAACAGTTTTTACCTGTTCAGCTAAAGTGAATACTTCAATAAAACCACATTTACAGAGTTCTCCAAATCTTTCCTCCCAGGTCATTTTCTACTCAAGGATATATTTTGACCTAACAGGTTCCAAATCACAACAGAAGCCCCTTTCTTTTCTTTTTCACCACATCCTAAGCAACTCCTCCAAGGACTTCCTCAGAGTTATCTGCTGATAGGAAAGGCAATTCACAAAGCAATAAAATTTATAGCTCATAAAATTATGAATAAGCCAAACGTTAAAAAAGAAACATTAAACTAGGTTTAAAATGATTTTTATAATATCAAGCACATGAATTGACACAGAAAATGAATTGCAAATGTAAGGGAATGCAAGAACCAAATGCTCTGTGCTCTCTGCGTGTTAAATGAAGACTGTCATCCCAGCACAGAAAGATTCAGGAGATCGTCATTGATTTCTCTCAGCAGAGGTGGCCAAAGGAAAACCCAAAGTAGATTTTTTTAAAAGCAGATTAACTGGGTATGATTATAAGCACACAAGCCAACAAAAGAAAAGAATATTTGGAAATTGGAGGATGAAGTGAAGTGAGTCAACCCAAAACATCAGTGTGATTATTTTATTAAAAAGAATAAATATTTGGCCATGGTCAGGTTGCTCAGTGGATAAAGCATCCTCCCGGCATGGAGGTCACAGGTTCCATTACCGGTCAGGGCATGTATCAGAAGCAATCAATGAGCACATAGCTAAATGGAACAATTAAGTGGAACATGAGTTGATGTTTCTCTCTCTCCTTTCCCCAACCCCTCTATCCCCTCTTTTCTGTGTCCCTGCCTCTCTCTCTCTCTTAAAATCAATGGGAAAAGATGTTTAAGTATAAAAATGCAAAGAAAAGGTCGAAAAAGAGAAAAAACTCAAGGACACAGATTGCAAAGGAGATGTAGAGGAGAATACAGGGGGTAAACGGGGATGGAGGAAGACTGGACTTGGGGCTTAAACAGACAGTATGGTGTACAGAGATGTGTTGTAGAATTGGGCACCTGGAACATGTATAGTTAAATTAACCAGTGTCACCCTAATAAATTCAACTAAACAACAAGAAAAAATAAAAATACAAACAAAGAATTAAGCAATCCAATCTTTACTTTTTCTCAGTAGTAGTTCTTTTAAAAGGAGTAACAATATACTTAGCAATATTAGAGTAACTTTGATATTCCACTTTACTTAGATAATTGCCATGGATATCTTTTAGTGACAACTTCAGAATCTAGAAGGTGATTGATGAAAACAGATATTACAACATCCAATCCAGAACTGCCGAGTCCCCCACAGATTTGTGTCCTTGGCGATCTTTTTGTCCTTAACATCCACACTTTCCTTGGATGACCTCATCTATACTTTGGCTCTAGTGATTATACACTGCTTATTCCCAAATCAATGTCATTATGGTTCATATTCTTGCACCCCAGACCCATGCTTCTATTAATATTAGAATGTTTTCTGCTAAGTTCAACCATATGCCTAAATTCAAACTAAATATCTGACCTCAATCTGCTTTTTCTACTGGATTCTCCATTTAGTTAAACTATTCACCCAAATATATGTGAGGACCTGGGGGAGGGGACATGAAGTCATTTTTTTACATCTCCCTATGGCCACTATCCCTGCCCCATTCCAATCAATTAGTATATTTAGGCATCAGTACCTATGACATGTCTATTGAGTTTATCTTTTTTTTTTTTAAGAGAGAGAAAGGGAGGGAAGAAAAGAGAGAGACATCAATTTGTTGTTCCACTTATTCATGCATTCATTGGTTCATTCTTGCATGAGTCCTGATTGAGGATCAAATGAACAACCTTGGCATATCAGGACAATGCTCTAACCAACTGAGCTACTCAACCACGGCTTACTGAGTTTATCTTTCTCTGTCCATTTCCAGTATCACTTTCTGTCAGATCCATTTCCAACCTTCCACCTGCTTTGCTCTATGTCATTGAAAGCTGATTTCTCCCAGATGCCTCTGGAAATTCTGTTTCTGGAACTTTCTTACCATTGGCTTTTGCTTCAATTCAATCAGCAGAGGGAGTGGGAGAGGGGAAGACATGTGGCAAACTGGGAGTCCTGGAGAAGAGGGAGGATCAAGTTATTCCCAGTCACACAGGGACCCAAATAGTCCATGTTTATTAGGCTACAAGGTTTCCTTCATACTTTTTGCTTGAATGGAATTCACTTTTTTATTTTTGCGCAAGCAAAGTCCCACTTTCTTCAGGCCCAGCTCAAGTATCATCTGAATGTCCCCTCAACTCAAGGGAATTAATCCCTTTCTCTCATGGAGGCATCAAGTAGCATGCTCTGAGCACTTTGAAAACATCTTCAGTGTAGTACTCAACGTACCAATGAAATTGGTCCCTCATCAACAGATATCAATATCTTGTTTATTATTAAATCACAGAGGTACATTTAATTTCTTACCCAACTTGACATATGACTATTCAGTTCTTCCAAAATCTCCCGGAAAATTCCACCCCTAACCCCACCACCATTCCCATTTCTTTCCACATTCCCACATAAGCAATCCTTCCTCTGTCTTAAATGCTGAAATCCTCCCAGACGCCTTGTTTAGCCTTGGTCTTACTCTCCCCACACTCCCTGCATGGCTTCAGCCACCTTGCAGTTTCATCTAGCATCAGTAAGCAAATGACTCAGCCTATAGCTCAGGTCCAGGTTTGTCTCCTTCACCTCAGATATGAATATTCCGGACATCTCTTTCTACATGTCCCAAAGGCTTCTCAAAAGCAATATATCAAAACTTAGTTCATTATCTTCCTCACCCCTTTAATCTCTCACTAAAAACTCCCTCCACTGACGTGTGTCTCATGGAACAGCACTGTGTAATTCCTCCAGCTGGAAACCCGGGCATCATGATTGATTCCTCCTACCCCATCACAGGCATTTAAATTAGTCAGAAACTTTTGTGAATTTTTTCTCTTTAATGACTCACTAATCTGCATCTTATTTTCTACCCCATTTAAGCACCTGTAAATACACACTCACCAGATTGCTTCTATACTAGCCAGTTTTTATTTTTACGTCTTCCTGTTCATTATTTCTATTGCTTCTTTATAAAATGTTTTCCATTGCTCTTCAAATATAGTTCTGACTCCATCAGTTCACAGTGGAACACTTTTGATGACTTGCTACTGAGTTCAGAATAAATTGTGAATTCTTTGTCATAACACAAGACACTCCACTATTTTGCCCCATCGAACTCTGCTCTCGCCACTCCTTCTCTTTCCACTGTGCTCTGGTACTAGCAAAATCTCTGCAGCTCTTGAGCTCTCTTTTCAGTTTCACACGTTATTGCCTGCGGTCCACTTCTCCCACTTCCCAGGATGCTCTGCTCTTCCTTCTTGGCCTAGAAAAGCCTTTGCTCCTCATCAAGATTTCTCTCAGGCATTACCTCCTCCAGAAGGTCTTTCCTGTACAAACTCATTAAAGTACACTTCATCTGCCCTCCCACAGTGCCCTATGTGTACATCTAGGAGAACGATTGTCACTATTTTCTAATTGTATTTTTATTTTGGTTTCTCTGTCAGTCAGACTATGAATTCCTTGAAATTCAAATCGATGTCTTTTTCTCTGGGACCTTTCTACTTATTATAATTTTCTAGCACACAACAAATAAGTAGTTTTTGAATGAAAGAAGTAATCTTATTATAGTTATATGTACATATATGGCATATCTACAGCACGTCATAGCTTTTCTGGAGAAAACTGAAAGTTAAAAATCAAATCTTATTCACAATGGAACCCCCAGCATCAAGCAGAGCGCCTGACATACAGAAATGTGCTCAATAAACATTGAATTTGTATTGATCCTAAATGGTCTAGATTGAGTTGATTTGGTGCTCAAATTCATTGGAAAATCATGCCAGCCCTCTGTTCTCTTGTCCTATGTCAAAGCTTTGATTGAGCTAGTCAGTCGTTTGAGGTCTTGTATTGGGCAGATTACTATGAAAAGCTTAAAAAGTCTGGTCTTTGTTCTCTTGGAATTTTACAATCTAAATATATACATAGATGCATATGTAACTTTAATATCAGAGTCCCTCATAAGGAAAAGATAGACAAGGTCTTACCCAGCCTATAAAATAGTTTACCACTTCCCCTAACTGCCATGAATTCAGGGATGACACTGTTCCCGTTCAGTTATGCTGTTTTGCAATACAAAAACTTTCCTAAAATCCAAGTCAAGAGCTAAGAAATGAGTCAGAAAAAGACATCTCACTCTGAGATAACTCACTCTAATTTCCTCATTAGTCAAAACGACATCATCATAAAGAATATCTGCCAACAATCTGATAGAAAAATGTACATGCATCATGAAAAATAATTGCTGTTCAATTACTACTGAATTATAAAGCCGTCGTGCAGGTGCAATAATGCAAGAGCCTTGAAAGTATGAAAAACCCCTTAGCCTAGGTAATTACATGTGTTTAAATAAAGTCCCCAGAATAAAATATGCAGAGTTTGAAGAAACAATGAAATCAGAAGCAAAGTGCTATTTATAACTATATTTTAAATTTTTTTTTGTTTTTCCTTCTGTATAAATTTTGAAAGGCCAAGGATAATTTTTTTAAACTCTGTAGCACAGGAAAGGAGAATAATGTAATAGTTTTCCTCTACTTTCTCCTTTCCCCACCTCTCCTATTGGATCCACAGGGACAGTACTACACAGATAGAGCTCTAGCCATAACCGTGATAATTGCATCTTTTAAAATAGTTAAATCTTATTTCCACCCTCTGCATACTTCACATATATGGAAAACCAAATTTATGGGAAGACAGTTCTGTTACTACTGTGAAAAGGATATATTTCTTCTAAATTTCCAGGGTCTTTAGGAAGGGAAATTAGAATCAAAGAACTAGAAAGGACCTTAAATATCATCTAATCTAAAGTCCTTAGTCACTGCATAAGATAGCAAAGGGCCTAATGGGTAAGGATCATGGTGCAAATTTGTGGAGATGGCAGAAAAACTGGGTCTAAAAGCATTTCTACAATATTATGGATTTGATTAAGCAGAAGCTCTATTGGTGCAGGTCAATTTCTAATTTTCAAGACAAATTTAAAAGCTCTAAGACAGATTTTTACCCAACTACAATGTTATAGAAATAAAATTAGACTGGCAGCAAAGGGGCATAAATTTTAATGCAAGACAAGCTATTAATTAACTAAGTTAGCTTAGACCAGTCATCTCAACTCTCAGATCTTCAATTGTAAAACAATATAAAATAAGGGTCATCCACAATGCCTTTTTTCAGATCTAAGATTGAATCATTTTGAAAGTAAGGAACAGTTGGTCTAAAACTATGAATTTTTCAAATTAGATGCCATTGTTCTTCCTCTGTATCCACCATCTTCAAGCCTCACTCCCCCAGTGGTCAGATGCCTTCCTTAAGAAAGCCACCATTCCTTCAAAACATGTCTTTAAATTGGTCAAGATCATATATTCTAAGGAAATGATTGGTTTAAAAGTGGGGACTTCAGACCCTGGCTAGTTGGCTCAGCGGTAGAGCGTCGGCCCGGCGTGTGGAAGTCCTGGGTTGGATTCCGGGTCAGAGCACACAGGAGAAGCGCCGATCTGCTTCTCCACCCCTCCCCCTCTCCTTCCTCTCTGTCTCTCTCTTCCTCTCCCACAACCAAGGCTCCATTGGAGCAAAGTTGGCCCAGATGCTGAGGATGGCTCCATGGCCTCTGCCTCAGGCACTAGAATGGCTCCAGTTGCATTGGAGCAATGCCCCAAATGGGCAAAACATCGCCCCCTAGTGGGCATGCCGGATAGATACACGTTGGGTGCATGCGGGAGTCTGACTGCCTCCAGCTTCCAACTTTGGAAAAATACACACACACAAAAAAAGTGAGACTTCAATATTCAACAACATTTTAAGTTTTTAAGACCAGTACTGTAGAGGTTAATGATTTCCTCTTACATATCTTCATTAAAATTTGTACAGGCAAAAGTGAAATCTTAAATGAATGACAAGGAAATAATTTTACCTTTACATTAACATATCATGTGAGCCAAATGTCTACATTTTTCTTTTTTGAAAATATAATCTAGTATTAAAGTCATGGCCAAATTGTTTATTTTACTTTAAGAAATAAAAAAGAAAGAAGTTAAAATTAACATAGACTCTGGTATTTTGTAATTAATTTCAAAACAACCAAAACACTCATTTTCTTGTTTTAATAAAAACTGATTTTTTTCTCAAACAAATTTGTTGGTCTCCTGTCTATTTTTAGCATTTGCTATAGTCTCCTATGGCCTTCTCTAAGTGCTTTGCTTAGGAACTGCAGTGTCCCCATAAATGCTGATGAACTCTGAATGGTATCCAGTAGAAGTGATTAAATAGTAATGTACGAAGCTGCCTCTGCTTTGAAAATGTTTAACATTGTTACACAAAGTGTCATTGGAGCTTCTGCTTCACCTCCACTCAAAGCAAGAAGTAACTCTTCCCACACACACAAGAAAGGGAATTTGATTCCCTTCTTTCATCACCGATTGGATATGCCATAGGTGTCTCAAACTCAATATGTCAAATACCAAAGTTGTCTTACTTTACCCCAGAACTGCTCCTTTGTACTGAATATCATCACTATCCACCGAGATGTCTACGCTAGAAACCTGCACATCATCTTTGATGCCCTTTTCCTCATGCCTCACATCCAATTAGCTCTAAAAATCCTGCCTCCAATTTTCTTTCAAATCCTGGTACTTTTTTTTCTTATTCATTGTTGTGTAGATTACAACACTAGTATTCTAGGCGATGACATTAGTAAAATAAGTACTTAGAGATTATTAAATTTTGTCAGTATCTCTTAACTGGTGCCCCTACTTCTGACCTTGAGTAGGAAAAATAATGTGCTTTGAAAGTCTTTAGTCCTTTATACCCTGCTTTATTGTAGAAATTCATTTTATTTGGATGGGTCCAGCATGTAAAAGAGGAACGACCTCAAGAACCAATCAAAATTCTGTCTTATGAAGCCATTTTTTTCAGCTTCTTCATTCATTTCTTCCCACCTCCCTGCAGCTCCCTGGTCCAGGGCTTTTGAACCTTCTCCTGCCTTGAATCAGTAGAAACAACTTCTTCAGGTCATTCAAAAAGAGCATGTTCTGTATTTTAGAGAGCAGGTTTCTGTTAGATATAGTCTCTTTGTTCAAAGTAATATGGACTTTTCAATTTAAAAAAAGTGTCTGAAGTTTGTATTGTAATTTGACATTATGTATTAAAGACACCTAACAATTTTCCCACACTTTAACCCAGTAAAAACTGTTTCTGATAAACCAGTTTAAAAATATGTGAGCATGAGGGAAGCTTTATACTCATATATTCATTCCAGCATTGTTGATAAGGTGTTTTTCTTTTAAATGTTGGTTCATGGTCAAAAGTTAAAGAAAGACTGTTTATAACTGATCTGAGACAAATGTTACCAGAAGTGGAGGAATAACAATGTGTCTATTAATGCAATCACAAAAAATTTATGTTTACAAAGAGTTCATAATAGCCTGTTAAAGTGCTTATAACATGGCCTACAAAAGGAGTAGAAAATGTATTATACAGTAATTGTATACAATTATATAATTTAAATATTTAAAACCTAATAATAAAAAAATAGTCATGAAGGGATAAAAATCAGAATAAATGCTCCAAAAACTTTCACTGTTTTTCTCGTTTATATCTATCTTTAGATATTTTCCAAATTGTATCTCATGTACATACATTGTTTCTTAAATGGAGAAAAAGCATCAGTATTCAGGGGGGTGAGCAGGGGAAGAACAGGGACAGAAAATAAGCCTGGGGGTGGGGACAGTTACATAAACTAAAGAATGCATAAGTCCCCACACAAGGTCTCAAGTGTCTGATAAAGTGTTCTCAAGTGGAGTTGGTATGGTCCTTTAAGGTCACTGAGTTTGCCATTGAGAAATACCAATAAGAAAGAAGCGTTTTCCCTATTAGCCTCAACTCTACTCAGCAAATATTGTCACTTTCCCTAAATCAACCACCCCGAAACCACAGATTTTCATCATCTGTAGCCTGTTCCTGGGCAAAGATACACAGAAGAACCAAAGAATTCAAACATAGCCATCATCCAGCCCTGGGAGGAGCAACACAATCTTGACCATTAAAATAACATTCCAAGAGCTCTTTGGTACTGGTTAAACATATAAGCAACTAACTGCAGAAAAATTGTCCCCTGCATCTGCCGTAAACACAAAGAAAGTACCACTTAGGTTTCTTTGTAAGCCACGGAAACCAACTGTGGCTCACTTAATTCAATCAAAGTTGATTGGAAATTGAGTCCTTTGCAGGAGGCAGAACTAACCCTACCTCCTGGAGGATAAGAAGCAAGGAGGCACTGAATTCTCTATCAGAGCCTCATGGGGATAGCCATCTAATGACTCAGCTTCCACCATAACCACTGCTGAGTCTTCCACTCGTGATTAAAACTCCTGGGGAGAAAAAGTGAAAGGGCTGTCTTTGACCATGTGCTAATCTTCTTGGCCAGAAGAAAAGAGACACTGTGATTAACAAGCCCTCCAGGATCTCAGGTAATTTATAGAATTTGTTCTTCAAAGGTAAGATGACCACATGTTGGGGTTTGCCCTAGACAGTCCCAATTTAGAACTGTCTTTCAAGAATAATATAAATAGCATCACTTTTACTCACAAAAGTGTCTAAGTTTGGATAATAAATTGCATTATCACTCTACACAAAGGAAAAAGAGGGCATTGTTACCAAAGAGGGGGAAGTGGTGCTGAGCAGATGAAAATAGCTGCCATTACAATGAGACTATTAGCAGGGTTCAAAACAAAGTGTTTTGCTCCCAATCTTTCAGGTCAAAAGATAAGAATCAGAGTCAAAAGCCCTTATCAGTCTTTTGCTTCTGACTCCAACACGAAAATAACATCCCTCTCCTCACTCTCTATGTGTTGAATTATTATAACTTTGACCCAATCGTTCCATTGCTTTCTCTTTGTATGTCCTTGCAGCTAAACCCCCGAATGTTAAAGTGTTCTCTTTCACTGCTGCTTTTTTTGCTTAATTGGTGTCCTCCTGCTTTCCAAAATAGAATGCTAACATCCATTCACCCAGCTGGAGGGTCAGGGTGATACTAGATCCAATATTCCCCAAAGCATTTGTGGGATGCTTGCTGTACCCCTGCTGCTGACTAGTAATAAGGAGTCAAATAGAGCTTTTGATTCTGATTTCCTCCGAGAGGCTGCTCTACAAGCATGGGGTCAACTTAAAGGAAGAGGGATTTTGTTTAATATTTTCTCCTTTCATTAGTGCACTTAAATTACTTTCTTGCAAACTCTGCTTGTTACCTCAATGTACAAGCACTTTTGTTACCTAATTAGCTTTCTTATCAGAATTCCAACCAAAAATAACAAGAAATGTAATAATGATAAGGTATCCTGCCCCCTCAAAACAGATTTTCTTGCGTGCTTTATCTCTTGGTACTGTTCTGGCTTGTTTAATTAAAGGATCAGAAATTATTAGACTCAAATTATTTCTTGATCTAGTACTAAAATTCTCCTGAAAAACTGCTTCTTCCGCCTCTGTATTTAAACCTTTATCAGTGTGAGGCAGATGAGTTTCCACACATCTGCAACCGGATTCAGGTAATTCAATATAGTTTTGTAGGAAGAGACTAATTTAACCTCTAAGTAATTAAACAAACAAATCAGATTTGGCTACACTGGGCTACCATGAACATTTAAACATGTATGTCTCCTCTCTGGTGCTCCTGGATCATCAAAATGAACATCACTGATGTGCAAAAAACCTTATGAAACTTTGGCATGAAGTTGTGAAATTCAAAGCAAAGATCTTATTTATGTTTTCATTAGAGGGGTAAGGGTGAAGAATCACCAAGTCCAAATCACTAACATAAGTTATATTCAAGGAGGGTAGTCATGTCTGTTGTAGACTTTAAAACAACTGAGGAGAACTTACCCTTAAATCACAGTGTTGAGAAGGAAGAAAATATAAGACATATTGGTGTCTTCTCATTATCCTCTGTGAAAAATATTCGGGTTGAAATCTGTTTTCTTTTGGTGGAGCTGTGCAAGAGGTTCACATTCTTCGAAGTTGTCTGCAATATGATCCCCTTTCGCATTGTTAAGCTCTGCTATCATAATTACCAAGCAGCCATTTTAAACTTGTGTTTTCTCGGAACTTCAACACTTACCTCTCTGTTTGCGGAATGGTTTGCTGATGTCTGTCTAGGAAGAAACAAACTGGTACATATTTGCTTATTTCTACATTTTCTAGGTGAGTGTCTTCTCCTGACTGGATTATTTTGCAACTTAATTGAATGGATTATTGTTAGAATATTTAGTTTGTATTATTTCTACCTTGCTATTAGGGTGAAATGTGATCAGTGAAGAAAGAATGCCGTTTTAATTCATTTCACCTTCTCTATAATATGAGAGTTGCTAGTAAATGTGTGTATGTGTGTGTTGGAGGATGCTCTGATACCTATATTGTTGCACTGACTATGTTTTATAATGATTATTTCTTTATATTTCTGTCTTTTGTACTTCTTAGAATGCTTCCTTCCCCCACCTCCAATCTTAGTCCAAGTCCAAATTCATGACAAATGCTATGTGAAATATGCTCATTTCTTTCACAACTAAAATGAAATGTACAAAAAGATTTTTGAAGTTCATGTAGAGTAATTGAGAAATTTTTTTATCAAATGGTAGTTTTTTTAATTCTTAATAGTAATTAAGATTACATATGAAGATGTGTTTTCTATATTGTGAAATGTGGCTGTATGGTAAAAAAATGAATTAATTCAAGCACTACATTGTGCCTCTTTACAGAGAGAAAATAAATGTATCTAAAGTTTGGGAGTAACGTGATTGCAAGAAGTGTTGGAGAAATACCAAGATTGTCTGAGGTACAGAGAGCAAGTTCACAAACAGTCTAGAATTTTAAGCTCAACATCCAAGTTGTTCTAGACAAGGCATCACCAATGGGATCATGAAGACATTCAGGAAATGCCTTTGTTCAATAAACAGGATGGGCAACCATAGTGACAGGTTAAATATAGAAAGACCAGAAAATTTGTGGATGATGTTTTAGGCAATGGAGAAGAGTCAATCCAGGAGAGAAGATAAAAAAAATAAAATAAAATAAAAACTAAGCAATGAAATTAGGACATAAATATGATGGAGGAACAAAAAGCAGCTCCAAGCTTCTGAGTTGAGAAACTTAGAAAGGTAGTGTGTATGCTGTTCATCAATATGGAGGTTTAGGTGCACAGTGGGAGAGATGAATGAGGAAAGGATGGGTATCAGATATTCAACAAATCACACAATCTCAGGAAGGTGGCAAATTACCATCCACTGAATTGATAAGAGAGTGATACAAACTTGTAAAC